>NW_025091217.1:550520-671068 GCF_018404265.1 Aspergillus viridinutans
CTTTTATTAGGGGTAAGATTATTATAATCTAGAAATCTCCTAGTAGGGCCTTAAGCTAAACTATTAATTAGCTAACTATCTTCTAACTATAGTTAAAATTATAGTACTTACCTAATCCTTAATACTCTTATTATACTATATTATCTTATTCTCCACTTCTTTCTAGAGTAACTTAAGGAATTTAAGTAAAAGTTCTACCTTATTACTATTAATAGTATATAAATATTTAGTATCTTAGATTTAGAGCTTTATATAGGTAAATAATATTTCCTTAATCTAAGATACCTAAGTAAAATTCTTTAGGTCTAGAGATGCCTTTTTAGGATAGACCTAACTTAGCTCTATCTAAAGTATTATATAGTATAGAATATCTCTAACTTTATTAGAAATATCCTTCTCTAGATCCACCTAGTCTTGCCTAAACTATTAGCTATATTAGTATAATATCTAACTATAGTTAGATTTTATAGCTTACTATTTAGGGTATAGTAAGTTTTTATATATATATAGATTATGCTAGATCTAGATATAGTCTTAATCTCTAAATATTTATAAAAAGCCAGGGTAATACATAGTGAAAAGTTTACTATTAAGCTCTATATATAATTTTAAGAGAGGTAGCTTAACTTAAGACTAGTACTAGGGATCTAATAGCTAAGGGCTTTAATATTTCTTATTATTATATTAATAGTCCTTCCTTATAGAGAAGAAGAGAAGGTAAAGTAGAAAATCTAGCTATCTAGCCTTAATACTTATAATTAACTACTAGTCTTTAAATAATATAATAACTATATAATTACTAAAGATTTTCTCCATAAACTTAAGGAACTTATTAATCTCTAGAATCTAGATCTAACTATAGTTAGTATATTTAAAGATAATTAATAAATAATAGACTTACTTTATTAAGCTTTATAGTGATAATCTTATTAATAAGTATCTATTTAAATACTTATTCCCTATAATAGGTCTAGTAAAATTAGTATATAAGGTCTCTTATCTTCTTATAATATAGGGTATTTAAGATTCTCTAGGGATTATTACTTAAGATCCTAAAAATAGTATATAGCTAAGCACTAAGAGGGCTTAGATTTAAAAGATTTTATTACTCTAAGGTAGTAAGTTTCTAAAACTACTTAATAATTTATAATATATTATAGCTATTACTATTTACTTTTTATATATTTTACCTATTTATAGATAAGGCTTACTAAGTATCTTTATCTATATTTATATTATTATAGATATCTATTAACCACACATACTTCTATTCTAAGTAAGCTTATATAATCTAACTCTAGTTAGATTATTTATACTTACTTTAGTAGTAGATATTTTAGTCCCCTTCTTAGTAGCTTATAGAGCCTATTCCTATAGAAGCTCTTTAAGAGTATATACTTAGTGCTATCTATTATATAATATAAGGGTCCTACTATTCTATAGAATTTCTATAATCTTTACTATTTTAGCCTATAGAAAGTTAGTAAGTAGAATCTAACTATAGTTAGATTACTAATAAAATATACCTCTAGCCTACTCTTTATTTTATACTTTTTATAAAGCCTAGCTAGTTACTTAATAGCTAAATCATCCTTTATAAAATCTAAACTACTATTAGGGGAAAGGTAGTACTTTAAAATARTATTAAAAAACTCTAGAGATATACTTACCTTAAGTATATCTAGTTATAAAAAATAATAAATACCTAATATAAATTAGTCTTTTAGTTAGGTAATCTAAATAGTATTAAGGGCTTAGTTATAATTATCTTTCCCCTAATTAGTATTAAGGCACTATATATTAATAGTAACTAAACCTAGGAATTAGGCCTTAATCTTTTAGTTAATAGTATTATCTATTATAACTAGAGTTTTCAACTCCTTTTTCTTCTTGGGGGCCATGTCAAAAACTAGAACTAATTTAAATTAGTAGTAATCTAACTAAGGTTAGATTAAGGCTACTAATTAGTAACCCTAAAAGTTAATTTAATTCTTAGATAAAGTTTTAATTAGTTTATTAGAAAATTAAGAGAGGGACAATCTAACCATAGTTAGATTAGGGGGGAAGGTAGATAATTATAGAGGAGTTAATAATACTTTTAAAAAATAGTCTATTTTTTAAATATATAGGGAGAATAGAGGTCTAAGTTTATTTAAGTAAGAAATATTAGTATATCTATATATATATATATATAATTTACTACTATTTATATTCTTACATAGGGTAGAATACATAATCTAATCTATTCTTATTTAATATTTACTATTATATTAAGATTTAAAAAGTTAGTATATAAGGACCTATATATACAGGGCTAGCTAATTAGATACCTTATATTATATAACTTTATAAGAGCTTAATTTAATAAATAATCTCTATATAGTTACTCTATAGTTAAAGCTCTAAGTCTCTAACTAATATATAATTAAATTAATAATCTCTACTAATAACTTCAGTAGATAATACCCTCATTAATATTAGAGTTCTAATCTAACTATAGTTAGATTAGGATTAATATACTAAGAGAAGTTAGAACTAAAGTTAGGAGGGTACTAAACTATAATACTATAATATTAACTAGTATATATATAACTTTAGGGAAGTCTTTTAGATATATAATAATATCTAGTAATTATTATTATTCTTTATATAGTTAGTTAGACCTTACATTCCTACCTAGTCTAGGTTAAAATATAAAAGAAGACTAGAATCCCTTAAAGTTAGTAGGATATATATAGGGTAGCTACTAGCCTATCCCCTACCCTTATACTCTTTAAAGACTCTATATCCTTTATAACTATGAATATCCTAATACCACTATCTAGAATAAATACATAGAACTAAAGCAGAAATTAACTATAGTTAGATTTAGGAAAACTATACCTAACTAATTATATAGTAAGGAAAGATTTTATAACTATAAGAACTCTATTAAGTACCTATACCTCCTAATTAAAATTTTACTACTATAGGAACTCTAGTAAGAAATAATATATTTTAAAGTTAGGGACTAAATATAATAGATAAGTTAGTAATATTATAATATATCTATTAAAGCTAAAAAGGGCTAAATATATAACTAAAGATATAGAGAAGAATTAGAAGATAAAGTTTAAATCTAACTATAGTTAGTTTTAGAAATAATAAAAGTTCCTAGGTTAGATTAAGGACATACTAAGAGGAACTCTATTATTCTACTAAACTATCTAAATACTAGAAGACCCTAAATTATTAACTTACTACCCTTCTAGCTACTTATAGATTACCTAAATAGAATTAGTTTATATTAATCTAACTATAGTTAGATTAATAAAACTATATCTAATTAGTTACCATCCCTATTAGGCCCTACTATTTTTATTATTTTTATTATATTCTTTACCCCCTTTAATATTATTTACTAGTTATTCCTCTATACCTAGAAGAAAGTTATCTTTATATCTATACTCTGTATTAAGGGCCTTAATCTTATTAATTAAGGCCTATACTTATTTATTTTTATTATTAGTAAGAGTAACCTAGCTATCCTTCTAGAGTTTCTTTAACTTTCTTATATATGCACGCCTTGCAGTATTAGAGAGATAGTTAAGAGTAATAGATAGGTATTAAGCTATATTCTCTTCTAGCTCTTTATTAGACCTACCCTAATTATTAACTATATAACCTAATTAGCTATCTTATTAATCTAATCTTAGTTAGAATATAGTCCCTATCTTATAATCATCTCTACTTCCTACTAGGTGGCTTTTCAAGGCTATTTTTTAATATATTATTAGCTATATCTCTTATACTAGTATAGACTTTATCCTTATTAGTAATAAGCGCCTCTAGGCACTATTTTAAGAAATCTAACTTATATTAAGGGGTTAGATTAGCCTAGGGAGCAGTCTCTTATTAATTAAAGATAAGTATAGTAAGGTCTTTAGCTAAATTATCTATATTAGGCTTATAGCTAAAATATTCTAAGATAAATATATATTATTAGAGTATAATAATAGTAATTTTATACTCCTCCTATTATAGATAAGTATCTTACTATAGTTAGATTAGTAGGGGCCCTTAACTTACTAAACTCTCTATAATCTTTAGAGCTTATTAGCTTTTATTTAAGGTATTTACCTTCTATCTCTATAATAGTATATCTAGCATAAGCTTCTTTAGCTCTTAGTAGTACTAGAGAAAGCCTATAATAGTTATCTTAAGAGTAAGAGAGGAATAATTTATAGCTATATCTAAGAAAGGGACTTTCTAGAGAAGCCTATTCTATAAGAAATTACTCTTATTAGTAATATCACCCTAGGGGGAATAAGGCATCTAAATCTTACCCTAATATATAGTTAGTAATCTAACTATAGTTAGAATAGTAATAAAGGCTATACTAGTTCTACTAAATTATTAAACTTTTCTATAGCCCCTTTAAGATAGGGGCTAGCTATCTTAATTAGTAATTATATAAGTCTTACCTAATATAGAGCCTTAAAATAGTCTAAGTACTAGTAATACTCAGGGCTATCTAGGCTACTAGATTAGAGTTTACTAGGTATAAGTATAACCTAAGTTTATTAGTATTAATCTAACTATAGTTAGATTAAAATTTACTTATTTCTTTATAGTAGAATCCTACTAGAGAGTCTCCTCTTCTACTTTAGACTATAGGCTAAGGATAAAATCCTTTATAATTACTTTAAAATCTATATTAGAAGGAAATAGTCTACTTACCCCCTTATATAAGGTTAAATCTATTAATAGAATATTCTTAACTTCTATATCCTATATAAATGCCTTTAGATTATTACTTATAGTACTTGGGTAGACCTATATAGGATCTACCTAGACTATTATATATCTAAGAAGCTATTTAATAGTAGATATAACCTTATTATTAATTCTTCTCTAATTAGTCCTAGATATATATTAGTAAAGATCTAACTATAGTTAGATTTAGTCTATATACTAAGTAGAATAAATAAGGTTGTGGTTTTAGCATAGGCTCTTAAAGATAGTAATATACTAATTATTATTAAGTACTAATAAGAAATCAGGCTAGTAATTTCTAAAGATATACTCCTTAATTATATATAGAGTACCTAGCTTAGGTAGTTCCTCTAAACTCTAGTATTTTAATAGAAGAGGCTATAGTATCTTTCTTTTCTCCTTACTATCCTAATAATCCTCCTGCTTTAGGAAGAACAGCAAGTATAATTAGATATTAGATTAATCTTTATCTAGTTCTAGAATATATTACTAATCCACTAGGGAAATAGAGTATATATAGTCTCTAAAAATATTTTCTCTAAAGTTAAAAAACTTAGAAATTTCCCTAAACTAGATCTAACTATAGTTAGATTAGTAACCATGCACTATAAATACTAATAATAGATATATATTTATAAAGTCTAGTTTTAACTAAATAATTAATTTTATAATATTCTAAGTAAAGTTATGCTTACTATACCTTATAAGGTAATATTTCTTTATAACTTTATAGAACTACTTATATTTCAAGATTATTAGGATCCTTAATATATATTAGAGGTTAATTCTAAATATATTATTAATCTAGTACTTTATAACTATTACTAAAATAAGGGTCTTCTCTCTCTCTAGTTCTAAGAGCACCTCTAATCTACTAATAAATTATACTATATTAAACCCCTTGCTATTTGCTTTCTAGACAGCCTGCTAGTTAGCTATCAAGGCTGCTATTATATTATTTAGGATTAGATCCTCTGCATAGACATTAACTATCTAATAATATTACTATTCCTATTAGTAAATATACCTATAATCTAACCATAGGGAGAACATACCTCATTTATTAGCATAGTAATTAGATTACTATTAATATCTATAGCAGACTTTGCTACTAAATTATATTACTTATTAAGGAGACTATAGAGCGCGACTACCTAGTGCTAACCATTATAGACTACTAGTAGGGCCACTAAATCAGGTAGTAAGTAAATAAATAGTAACTAGTCCTAAGGAGTATTAGTAACTAGATCTAACTATAATTAGATTTATCTATACCTATAAGCTTATTTGCTTAAGTGCCTGACTGCAAAGGGTATTTAGTTAATATTAGCTATCTATAAACTTAAAGTTAAGGTTAGGATTATTTAATAAATTTTTAGCTATATATATAAGAATTAACTTAAACTTAGTAGACTATACTATTACCTAGAGTTAATCTTTAATAGCCTATCTCTATATGCTAACTTAGAAGGATTCTTTTAATTTCTAGATTAGGTTTTAATTAATAGCTCTATTCCTTAATTTTTTCTATTTAAGTATTAGCTCCTAGATATTAATAGTAAAAGACCTAAGATAGGCTACCTCTAGTTTCTAATTCACTAGGTTATCTATTATTATCTTAGTAATAATAGGTTCTACTCCTACTTTAGTTACTTTAGTTACTTTAGTTAACTTAGATTTTTTATTAGGGGTGGAGGGCCCAGCGCCGCTACTAGGTTAGCTAGATATAGTATAGCTATATAGATCTAATTATAGTTAGAATTTAACCTCAGAATAATAAATATAAGGGAATGCCCTCTGGGTAAATCTTATTATAGTTAGATTTACTATAGTTAGATTTACCCTCAGGTAGATAGGGCTAAGAGAATTTTAGTATAAAATAAAGTATAAGGTAATTACCTTAATATAATTAAATCTAACTATAGTTAGATTAGGAGTTAATATAGGGTTAGGGGTAGGGAGCTTAACTACTTTTAGAAAAACTACTATTTTATAAAATACTAGAATAAATAGAGAAGATTATTTAAATACCTATATATTTATTAGTAGATAAGTATTTATAATACAGTGCTATCCCTTATACTTATTTATATTTACTATTAAGTTACTATTCTTTATTTAAATTAATATAGTATTTGTGACTTAAGAAGTGGTGAATATTAAAGAACTAAGTTTATAATATAGATATCTTTAATATTCAGGTATATTATATAATTAGTTAGTTTTTATTATATAATCCTGCTTATACTATACTTAGTACTAGTTATATATATTAGCATATACTCATAGCTGACCTATATCTACTATAAAATCTAACTATAGTTAGATTCTCTATCTTATAGTACTTAGTTACTTACTATATAATTATATAGCACTTAGTTACTTACTATATAGTTATATTATTATATACTTAGCTATATTACCTATTTATATATATTTAGGATATTATATAGTGCCTCTTCCTTTCTTAAGCTAACTATAGCTATATTCTCTACCTTATAGTACATAGTTATATATTACTTAGTTACATACTACTTAGTTATATACTAACTACTTAGTTATATACTAACTACTTAGTTATATACTAACTACTTAGTTATATACTACTTAGTTAGTTATATAGTTCTTAGGCACATACTCAGTTATATTAAAACTATTTATAGTATATAATATATAGTCCTTTCTTAATCTAACTATGGTTAGATTTATTATATTTAGATTATATTAATAGGCACAAGAGGGCTAATATAATATAGTATAGTTATTATTATATATAAATACTTATAATATTTATATATATATTTATGTATTTTATTATATTTCTAGCTATAAACTATAAACTCACCTAATATAGCTTAAATCTATTACTTATTAAGTTAGGATGAAACCTTTGCATCTTAACTCTTATATAAATTATATTTTAAATTAAAATAATTAGTATATAAAGAGATATTATCACATCTTATAAGCTTAAGATATCAGGTTTAAAATAGTGGTTTATCCAACTTAAAACTAAACTAAATCTAACTATAGTTAGTTAGTATACGCCTTGCTAGGTCTAGCTAGGTCTAGCTGTGGATTTTTATAGTGAAACCACCACCAACCCAGATTAGATCTGGGTTGGCTCCGGGTTCTAAAATTTGAACTCAAAACCGCAGTGGTTCGGTGCCAACTAGGCTTGGACTCACCCAAACTCACACCAAATGCAACTCTAATTATTAGCTTAATCAGAGTATCTCTAGTAGGGGTACCCATAAAGGTGGATTAAGTATTATCCTAGACCTGAATATAGTATATAAATATATAACTCTGGCTATAACCTATAATAATATTCCTAGAGTATTCATCCAGGTGCCCTTTATAGACATTAATAACTATATAATTTCTCTTCTATAGAAGACTTACTAAGATTTGCAGCAGCCCCTTTGTGATACTTATATAAAGAACTAGGTTCCTTAGAACTATCTAACCTACTTATTATAATTTTGTCTTCCTAGGCCTTTTTATATATTAAGGCATATATAGGATAAGTAATCTACTATCCTTCTAGATCCTTTACTATACTATAGAATACTAGAATCTCTTAGACTTCCTCCTTAAAATAAATAGGTGTGCTGAGTTAGTGATTTAGTATATTAGTATAGTGCTAGATATCTCTTAGCTCTTTAATATATTTACTAGTAAATGCACTATTGTGAAAGGCAAATTCTAATATATCTTAGATAATATATAGACCTAGGTTATCATTCCTTTCTATATAAGTGAAAACTAGGCTTATAATAGTTAGTAAAGTATATAAGAAGAGGGTAGGATACTTATACTACACCCTTATTTCTTTTGCCTTTATTAAGCTGGTATTAAACCCTTATAAGTAAAGTCTGATATGCTAGATTTTCTGGGTGCTTTACTATATAAAGCTTAATATCCTTCTATTTTAGGGAGTTATTATACCTTATATAACTAGGAGATTTAATTAATATCCTAGGCTGTGTAGATATTAATGATATTATCTTCCTGAAGTAACTATACTAATGTTAATACTAAATAGTTATAAAAAGCACCTTTATAAGAGCTATAATATAATATATCTTGTACAGGAGATTATTAATATTAATAGGCAGCTGTATGAGCCTGTATCTTTGCCCCTATATCTAGTTTATACTTATTAGTAAGTATGGTGCATACCAGCTAATTAAGTTAGCTTCTAGAGTTTATAACTAATAGGTAGTAACCTGCCCTTATCATCCTGCATCTAAGATTATAAGGGAAGAGGCTGTCTATCTCTTTGCACTAGAAGATCCTAAAGTATTAGGCAAAGACTAAGTATCCAGACTGATACTTTACATTATAGGTATTAAGATACCAGTGTAAGAAGCCTTTAATTAGCCTTAGTATAATATTTTTGATCTAGTATTCATAGTTTAGTGGGTCTAAATTAGATGAAAATCTGGAATAGATATTAAATAAGCAAAGACTACCCTAGAAGAGGAAGGATAATACTTTTAAAAATTTTGCTTAACATAAAGTATATGATGCTTTATTATATCCTTAAAATTACCTTTTATTTTACTGTCAGGCTGCTGAACAAAGGCGTTCTAATTAGGCTGGCTGTTGGGAAGGGAAGGGAATTCCCATGGGAGTCCCATGGCTAGTTCCCTTCCCTTTTTACCCTTAGTAGTGGGAATCCCATCCCAACCCCTTAAATAAATAGGATTCCCATTTCCCTATCCCTTAGATATATGGGATTCCCTAATTAATATAGGAATCCTATATTAATTTCCCATCCCATTCCTCCTAAAGGATTAGGGATCCCATCCCATCTAGATAAGAATGGGAAATCCCATGGGAATCCCAAACTATCCTAAACTTTAATATATGGGGTAAAAGTGGGGTAAAAATAGGCTATTTTAGGGGTATATCCCCTATTTTACCCTACTTTTACCCTACTTTTACCCCATATATTAAGGTTTGGGATTCCCATGGGATTTCCCTTCCCATTCTAATATTACTCTATAGGAATCCCATCCCAGCCCCTTAAATAAATGGGATTCCCATTTCCCTATCCCTTAGATATATGGGATTCCCTAATTAATATGGGAATCCCATATTAATTTCCCATCCCATTCCTCCTAAAGGATTAGGGATCCCATCCCATCTAGATAAGAATGGGAAATCCCATGGGAATCCCAAAATGGGATGGGAAATTAATATGGGATACCCATTTCCCAATGGGAAGGGATTTCCCAATGGGAAGGGATTTCCCATGGGATTTCCCTTCCCTACGGCCAGCCTAGTTCTAATTAATATCTTTAGATATCATCTTAGCTTAAGGTATATTAATAATATAGTATACTTGAAAATATTCTAGGAAATAGAATACAGGAGAACTTCTACTATTATATATCTGTCTATAAATAAAGGGATACTAAATCATAGATCTATGAGGCTATGTCCTGGCCTTATATATTTTAGCTACTCATCTTGTATACGCGCTAAGTATATAAAAGTGCCTAATAACTATAACTCTTAGAATTAGCCCTAGAACAAACTGGGTATAGCCTGCCTGAAATATTTAAGGCACCAACGCGCAGGGCGGAAAGACCATGCTTTTGAATCCAAAGACCATGCACAACCATGGTCTTTCCGTCGTCACCGACACTTACTCCGTATTTTACGAATCCGCATCCCGTGACATCAGCCAGACCCCAGACTGAGGCAATGGCCGAGCCGAGGGAAAGCAGTTAACCCCAACTTCTTGGACTCAATCGGAGTCTAGCGACTAACAACCACCACTTACAAGCTCTATGCATCCTTGCGACAGCTTCAATTTATGATATTTACCCGAGTTTATCACTCCTGCCACCATTGTTGAAATCTCTCACAACTTACTATCCATTCCTTCCAACTTCACATTGATTCTTTGTCGCTGATCGCATTCTCCGCTGGCGGTGAACAATGGCCGAAGATGGATCGTACATGACGACGTCTCAGTCGCAACTTTCATCCTCCACCTCGTCTCTTTCTCCCTCGAAGCTGTGTTCAAAGACATATAAGAATGCTCGGGAACTCTTTCTGACACGACGGTTGCCAGAGGCCTTAGCCGCTCTTGAACCTGCAATAACTGTTCCGCAAACTCATGACGAGCGATACGTTAACGGTGACGACTCAACGCCGCCTATCGCGTCCGCTCAAAGTACTTGGAGAATCAAGGTATGGAATCTATATATCACTCTCTTGAGTTCCATTGTCGACTTGGGGCCTGAGGAAGGGAAAAACCAATTCGGTCAGAAGAAGTGGAAGTCCATCTCGTCTCAGGTGCGCGATGGGCAAATTTGGGAGACTGTAGTTCAGACTGGCTACAGAGGGTTGGAGGGGTCTGTCGATGCAGAGGTCGTTTATAATTTGTCGGTTAAGTTTCTGCCTCCACCAATTATCTCCTGCACTGACACTGACTACTACGACTAACAGAGCTACCCTCTTGTTGAATCACTCTGCTTCCCAAGCTCTAAACCAGCAACGACTTGAAACCTACCTGTCCTCATACGGCCAACCCAACCTAGACATCGCAGAGCATCTGCGCAATTCTCCATCTCACCATTCTCATTCCAGACCGAACGGCGGCACTGACACTCCAAAAGATTTGGCAGCGCGGGTTAAGATCATTGAGCTCTTCACACTTCACGTTCTTCCCCGCAATGAGGAATGGGACTATGCCAGGGAGTTCATCAATATGAGTGAGGTACTGGACGAGGAAAGAAAAGATATTTTTCTACAGACCCTTGAGGGAATTAAGGAAGAAAAAGAACAAGGAGAACTGCGCGCAGCGGCGCTCCAGCGTGAGAAAGACGCTGAACTGGAGAGACAAATGCGTGAGGAAGAGCGTCGGCGAGCGGAAGAAGCAGCAGCAGCCGAACGCTTGGAGCAAAAGAATCACCGACGCAACAATAACAAGGTAGATTCTGGTATCGAAAAGGCCCGACCCAATGGCGCTTCGAAAGCCAAAGTGGGAAAGCCCACGGACAAGACGTCTGGTACCAAGTCAGCTTCTTCAGGACGCACTGCGTTCTCGCCTCCTGCGCCGTCGAAAAATGTTAAGAAGACCGACAAGCCGGCCAGATCAAATCGAGCTTTGGCAAATGTGCTGCGCAATATTCTGCAGTACATTTCAAAGACCGTTGCTGGCAATCCTCTGTCAATAGCTCGCACGCTCTTATTCATGCTAGGCATTATCGTGGCGCTAAGCAGGCAGAATATCCGCGAGAAGATTCGGAGAATCACTGGCTCGGGTTGGCAGAAGATCAAGGGCACTGTGGGGATGGGAGTGAAGGTGAGCTATATTTGACGTGGTGTGGGTCTTTATCACAATTTCCTTGCTTCTCTCCTGCTTTGCAGTGGCCCTCTGCCTTATGCATAACATGTTCGAAACCTCTGGCTTGCCTTTCATTGGACCCCCAGGCCAGTCCGCTGTTCATTATGTTATATAAGGTCTCTTCCATTTGTAAATGTATGCATCGATCTCTGTGAAAGGCAGAGAAGGGATTTCCCATAAACATTCTTGATATGGACTTTCCATCTTATCAAACAAGGAACTTGATCATTCTAATCATGGACTGTCTTGCATCTACCCACGCCTTTTTGGTCCGGTGGTTCGTCCGCAAGTGAAAGCACAGTCATCCTGGAGGAACTAATGTGGTCAACGGTTGTCTCAACATCCTGTTTCTTGTTTAGATTCTTATGCCACCTTTGCAGGGCATGAACAAAAAAGTGTGCTATACAGATCTGTTCCGTCGTATACAGCAACACAGGCACCGAGGTCCTTGCCT
Source organism: Aspergillus viridinutans (assembly GCF_018404265.1). Classification (NCBI taxonomy): domain Eukaryota; kingdom Fungi; phylum Ascomycota; class Eurotiomycetes; order Eurotiales; family Aspergillaceae; genus Aspergillus; species Aspergillus viridinutans. The sequence continues at coordinate 563,099 of NW_025091217.1, forward strand.
TGGTGTACAGGTCCACTGGTGCCCACATGGCATACAACAGGGGAATTCCCAGCGCGGTGCTCTTTGCGGGACCACAAAAGCATACTGCGATTGTCTCCTCGGGGGTTATGCGCTTGAATATGCGTCGCATGCCGAACCTATTGACCAACAGTACTTCCGGTGGGTGTGAAAGAACAAAACATACGCCAGTGAGGGCAATGTACAGAGCGATGTTGAAGAAGACCACGAACAGGATACTTTGCACGGAAAGAGCTTGAAGTGCTCCGGTGGCGAAGCAAGAGGAGAACGTCATCCTGCCATGGTTATCCAAGTCAGATATTTCGGTTCAATTGGAGGCATGATCATGATAATTACCAAACAATCAGCAGCAAACAAGCGGATCCAAGCTTCGAGATACGATACGTCTGCATCAGTCGTTCCGTCTGCTCCGGCCAGGCCCAACGCACCAGCTGTCCTATTACCAGGGGCAAAAGTGCACTGAGGCCCAACTGTCTGAACACGTCCTTGTACATCTCGCTTAAGTCTCCGCCTGCCTGCCTCCACGGATCGAATTCAGCGTTATTGGGCAGCAGGGTGACAGTCCAACCGGCCGTGATGAAGGGACCTAGGAAATTGGCAATAACAACCTCAACCAGAGCAGCTGCATCATCCCCACCGGCTGATCGGGTCATCACGACATTCGAAGCGATTGTAGTCGGTATACAAGCGGTGAAGATATAGCCCGCCAGCACGGCCCGGTCGATATGGCCATGCGAATCTCCAGCCAGTATGATATGAACAACCGCAAGTGTGAGCGCGGGAATGAAGACGAATGAGAAGACCTGGACAAGGAAGTGAAGACGCCAGTTGAGAAGATGCGTAAACAATTTCTGGCGTGGGATGCTCAGACCCGACGTGAGGAAGATGATGGCCATCGCCCCGTACAGGATGCTGTATTCAGCTCTGATGACGCCGCCATGCTTGGCTACGTTGGGAAAATAGTATGCCAAAACACAGGCGACACCGATACCTATGAGCAACCATTGGTGCAGAAGGAAAATTAGGATGGTTTTGCAGATGTACTTCAAGCTCCGTGCCTTCGAGGGATGCCGCCGCTCTGAACTGTCATTTTCGGCTATGCCGTGGTTCATCGCAGAGTGCTGTTAGATCGATCACTCAGTCACAGTTCCTTCTGTGAATATCACTGTGCTGTAGGGCATAAAGGCAAATCAACTTTAAATAAGAGATGCTTGTTTGCTTCATGTTTACCATTGAGTCCCTTTTCCGGAATGCCGATTTATGGGGTGAAAGACCGAAATCGGATCAAATCCGATGATCCTTGATAAACGACAAGCCGGCTAGCGCTCGCTCCGCTCGCTGCGTCTTGAGGTTCGGACCTACGGCCCTCACCTTAGGTAATACAGAATGATTACATGCCACTATAGCTGCCCCCCTATAGTTACACGCACGCAGCACTGCACCAATATCAAATCATCATCTAGTAGGGATATCGATTCGATGCCATAGTATTTGATATTAAATCATCATCTAGTAGGGATATCGATTTGATGCCATAGTATTCGATATCAAATCATTATCTAGTATGGATATTGAATCATGGCCTAGTAGGGATATTGATTTGATGCCATAGTATTCGATATCGAATCATCATCTAGTATGGATATTGATTCGATGCCATAGTATTCGATATCGAATCATGGCCTAGTATGTATCGATGCCTTAGTATTCAATATCAAATCATCATCTAGTAGGGATATCGATTCGATGCCATAGTCTTCAATATTGAAGCATCATCTAGTAGGGATATTAAATCATTATCTAGTACTAATATCAAAACATCATCTAGTATCAATATCCAAGTCTCAGGAGTCAGGAGGTAGGACCTTTAGGGGCCTTAGAAAGATGGCAGGGGAATACAAAATTAAGGCCTGAAATAAGAGGCATAAAGGCTAGACCCAAAGAGGTAATTTTTCAACTGAATTTCGACTGATTATTCAGCGATTATTCAGCGATTATTAAGCGATTATTAAGCATTCCCCACCGTTATTTCTTTATATCCTTGATAAACGATAACAGCTTGTGTGGGGTAAAGATGTTGCCTTACCTTACGGAGTACCTCTCTAGATCAGGCTGAATTGATTCCTGAGACTGGTACCTCTCAACTTTTACGCCAGGAACAGACAATGTATACCGACCGGGTTGGGTCTATTTGCTTGTGCATAGTTACCCTCGTTCTCATCCCCTTGCAGGATCTCTACCTCTCTATATATAACCAGATGTACAGTAATCAGCAAAGATCAACACCATATCTATTTCGCGACACGCATATAAGAGGCCCATGGCGCGATAAGGCAATGGTCCGCATGACCAAGCACCAATAAACCATACTGTAATTTCACATGAAGAGTCTGCACCACTCTTGCAGTTGTATACTACGGCGCAGTCCAGAGTCGAGCAGTGCTAGAAAACAAAGTACAAGTACAAAGACGATTAACAAAGCCAAAAACTCCAGAGTATGGTATCAATCCTTACTGCGATTCTTCCGCATTGCCTACCAGTACCGGGGATACTATCATAGGTCGCGCTCTGGTCAAGTGGGCATGAAGATGGATAAACTATAAACCGTGGAAATACTATCAAGCGTGGGGATTATGGAATCTCGGTTTCTCCCTGAGGTAGAAGAACGAATATGTCTGAAGACCAGATGTGTTTGATACTATTTAGATCGACATCATTTGACAATTTATCAGAAAATCTATCTCCTTAGTCCCAATAATAATAGCTAAGTGCTGTCAAGGCACGCATTCAGTCTCAAGTCTCTATACGGGGTAGGCGGTCCGAATCGGGAAAAAGCCTCGGCTGGACGTTCGAGGGGCTTAGCCGGAAATTTCCGTATAACTGGGTAATGATTCTAAGGGAAACACCTATGGAGAATAAAGGAGGTGTTTCTGGAACAAAAAGAATGCACGAGACTTTATCCTGACTAAGTGAGGCTAAGTGTGGAATCACAAGCACTCAGATCATGCGTAATGACGATGATGCTCGATCGTGTCACTCTAAGCATGTGAAGAATGGTTCTCCAACATCATTGGTGCTTGTGATGTAGTAGTCATGCTCTTGGGAGAAACTCAAGCCATATATGGCAATTCTACCTAGTGTTGTGATCTAAGGGACTACCAAGGGACTACAACGGAGTAAAGGCATCTAGATTCTGGGCATGGACAGTAGCTTTGGCCTTGTCCCGATGCCTCGGGATGATGCTATGATAGACGACGCTGTAGATCTCCTGCAATAACCGCTAGAAGCATGAGCAAACTCTACTTAGATTGATAGACAAAGCTCGAAAAATATAAGTCAGTCGCAAGACACATCGCTGAATCGATAACACAGTCCTTCTATCTTTATTCTTCTACAGCTTCGGCTACCCTTCAGCTCTACATTGCGGGCGGCGGCATTTCTTCCGCTCGTCCAGAAGAGCTTCCTCCGCTTCCCCGTCATAGCTTCCCCACGGCCCCGAACTGAGGAGAATAAAATAGACAGAACAAAGTAACAAAGCCGCCACTGATCCCGAGACATTTGAGCCATTCCCCATTCCCGAAAATTGATCACATTTATTTCAATAAGCGGGTGACCCCAGAGTGTCCCAGCAATCTAAATACCAGCTCTGATTTGAGCCGAGGGAACTCCATACTTCCGTAACTCCCCGGATTTCTTGCGCACCTGTGAAGATCCGATATCGTCGCTTCTTGGTGCCTTTAATTCTATATCGGGCCCAATTGAGTCATACTTTGTTCTTTTTTTACCTCCTTTCCTCCCTCTCTTCCAATTTCTCGTCGTTCTTCCCGTTGAGTCACGGAGGACAATCGCCGCTGCCAGCCATCGTCATCGAAGGAAGCTAGAACCTCAATTGACAGAAAAGAAAGAGAGAACCGCATAATCGCGTTGCACAAACCTAGTCATTCGCCATGGCCGCCAAATCTGTGGAGGGAAACAAGGGCAAAAAGCCCCCTTCCGCAGCCGTGAACTTGATCGGTAAGATGACGCTTTTGTGGTGCGGGGACATTTCGTTGGCGGTGATGCTAATATGCGACACAGCTGGTGGTGGTGCCGGTATGATGGAGGCACTCGTCTGTCATCCTCTTGGTATGGCTATAATTCAATGGTATCGAGTTCTGGAAACCAGGCTAACAATCTCCCAGATACCATCAAAGTCAGAATGCAGCTCTCGCGACGGGCTAGAGCCCCCGGAGTAAGTTAAGCCGCAAGCCTTGCTCAATTGTGCGGCCACTGATAATTCATTGCTTCGACAGGCAAAACCTCGTGGATTTATCACCACCGGTGTCGAGATCGTGAAGAAGGAGACGGCTCTGGGATTGTACAAGGGTCTGGGAGCTGTTCTGGGCGGTATCATCCCGAAGATGGCTATTCGTTTCACCTCCTATGAGTGGTACAAGCAGATGCTCGCGGATAAGGAGACTGGTGCAGTTACCAGCAAGGCGACCTTCCTCTGTACGTGATCAATCCCTTCCTCGGTCAGTGCGTCTTTAGCTGAATATGAACTGACATATCGAACCAGCCGGTCTTGCTGCTGGTGTGACCGAAGCCGTCGCAGTGGTAAACCCAATGGAAGTCGTTAAGATTCGTTTGCAAGCGCAGCATCACAGTCTGGCGGACCCTCTGGATACCCCCAGGTACCGCAGCGCACCCCACGCACTATTCACCGTGATCCGGGAAGAAGGATTTAGCACTTTATACCGCGGTGTCTCCCTGACAGCTCTTCGCCAGGGTACTAACCAAGCTGCCAACTTCACCGCATACACCGAGCTGAAGGCCTTCCTTCAAAGAGTCCAGCCAGAGTACAGCAACTCGCAGCTTCCCTCATATCAGACAACGGTCATCGGATTGATCTCCGGTGCCGTCGGTCCCTTCTCGAACGCCCCCATTGACACCATCAAGACCAGACTCCAGAAGACCCGCGCTGAACCTGGCCAGTCCGCCGTCAGCCGAATCATGGTCATTGCCAAGGACATGTTCAAGCAGGAGGGTGCGCGTGCTTTCTACAAGGGTATCACTCCTCGTGTGATGAGAGTTGCTCCTGGTCAGGCTGTCACTTTCACAGTATACGAGTACCTCAAGGGCAAACTCGAAGAGTCAAACTGGGCCTTCGTGGGTGGCAAATATGAGGAATAAGTACGGCTGTCTTCGATCGAGGTTGAGGGAGAACGGCCGCTGCGTGTTTTCGAAAGCATTTGATACCATGAGCATCGTGGCGTTTTCGATTGCATTGCGATCTCACTGCATTATTTTTCTGGGTTATTAGCTTCGGATTGGTGATGGCACTCGCATCTGGGCTTTGGTTATGGGTGAGGCCTGTCGATTTGAAAACAGCACAGTTGACTTGTATATAACTTTTCTTTTCTTTGTCTTTGGCCTTGCCATCTGTTAGTATACCAATTTCTTTGACATCTTGAATAGAATCAAAATCTGAAAGATAACAAATGATGTCTGTCGCGCAGATGGCCAGATGCCAATGGATAAGCAACTAGAGACGTATCTACAACTTGTTCAAAATGCCTTGGAGAACTGACCACTTGCAACTCCCTCACTCTAGCCACTTTTGGCAATCGGGATTACCCCGCTAAATACCTCCTCCTACTACACCGCTTCTGCCAGGTGTAAACACTTCCTAAACATTGAGGACATCACACAAAAGCAGTTGATAGGTCATATATTCTTGGGATACCAGACCGCAACTGCACCTACTCAAGATGCAGTCAGGAATTGCAGGTAAGCACACTTCATCCAGAGGCCGAACCCCTCGGTCCGCTGCTCTGCACTGCATACTGCACACTGCATTCCCAATCCCGACTGCAGAATATAGAAACGCTGACTTGCGTCCCAGTCTCCTCCGAGCTGCATAATGCATTCAACGACTTCGCCTCGGACTCCTCCATCTTCTGTCTCCCTGTAACCATCACAGCAGAGAGCCTGACCCCCCTCTCCCCTATCCGCTTCTCCTCCCCCGGCGCATTCTACCCCTCCCTCTCACAACTCTCATCTGTGCTGCAGCCGAAAACTCCCCTCTATCTGCTCTTCCGTCGCCCCGAGACGGGCTCCTCGTCCCTCTGCGCGTTGACATACATTCCCTCGAATGCCCCCGTGCGCGCCAAGACGCTCTTCGCCTCGACCCGTGCCACGCTGGTGCGAGAACTAGGCAGCGAGAAGTTTGCGACTACCATCTTTGCAACAGAGGAGGAAGAAGTCACCAGCGAGGATGCGTGGCGCGAGAGGGAAGCGGAGAAGAAGGGGTCTGGTGCCAAGGGAGACTTCAGACGGGAGGATTTGATGGGGGACAAGGAGCGTGAGCTAGAGGCTGTTCGGAGGGCAGAGGAGGAGGCTAGAAGCGGTACTCCTGGTAGGGATATCGGCATTGGTGGATCGTTCGCGAGAGGTGGATTTGGGTCTGGTGTGCAGTCTGGGATGCGGATGACTGTGGACGATGATGTGAAGACTGCTCTTGAAGGACTACAGGATGGTGGGCTGGTGCAACTGGTACGTTCTCCGAAGTTTAAAGTTTATATCAGAAGCTTAAGATCTTGTAATCTGTCATTGATTGCTAACTACGAGCTTTCTAATTACAGGCCATTGACATTCCGTCGGAAACGTTCAAGCTCGCTGCTGCGGAGTCTGGTATTGACGCGAACTCAGTCCAGACGCACATCTCGTCATCCTCGCCTCGGTACACTTTTTACCGCTATCCTGAAACCGATACCGTTTTCTTCATTTATACCTGCCCGTCGGGCTCGTCGATCAAGGAGCGCATGCTTTACGCAAGCTCTCGGATGTATGCCCTTCGTGTAGCTGATGAACAGGGACTGAAGATTTCCAAGAAGGTATGCTTTGCGTGACAATCACATGACTGATTCTTTACCATCTAACGAGGCGACATGCAGATTGAGGCATCTTCTCCTGACGAGATCTCAGGAGACAGATTGCAGGAGGAGGTCCAGCCCCAACAGAATGATGGACTGAGACGAGGATTCGCCAGACCAAAGCGGCCTGGAAGGTAGAATTCGCTGTAGGGCTCTTCCGGGCACCTTCTTAGAGTATTTAGATAGCCCCCCTGTCACTTGTCAAATATGTCCACCATTTCTAAGCTCTCAAGTATGAAAATCGCCCGGAAGCCGACATATTTTGCGGAAGGTGCGAGAAATATAATCGTAGGGCACAAGATGCCTTGCCAGACACCGAGTAATGCACCGCGATCGGTTAAGGCGCGGGGCGAACGACAAAAGGTATGCCGCAATATCAATGATTTCGAAAACTTTTCTTTTGGTAGAATAGATCTGTCCTCGAACTTCCCAGGTTGATAATCTTGGGGCACCCATCTCGATCCTTCTCTAATCTCGTACACTCGAAACAATAGAAGGCATCACTGATACCTTCACCACCGCAGACAACACACTTGTTCTGGTAATTGCCGAAGGAGCATTCATCACAGATCCGGACAAGAGTCGTAGGTCGCACGTAGGAATCGCACACGGGGCACTTGCCGTCGCACTTGTCACAGAGTCGGCCGATGGAAATACCAGGCTGCTTGCGGCACATAACGAGATCTGGGTGATGGCGAGACATGGCTGCTGAATTTGCGACGTCGGCGCTGTATTGAACAAGGGAGGTATGTAAAAGTAAGGCTTAGAGCTGCAGAATTGCTGAATATCGCCACTAATCCAAGCGATAAAGATAGTATCGGTAGGACTTCTGAGTTTCGGGTTCTGGGCGCAAATTTAAGGTGGCCAGGAGGGAACTGGCAGTTTATCAATCAAGAGAGAATTGATAGAAGGCGTTGGAAGGAGAAGAAAGAAGATTCCACGGAACGCCTTTTGGTTCAGCAGATCGAGCAAATGGTCCGTGCACGGGAAGTTGGAGTCCCGCCATTGATATCGCGAACTGGACTTACGATACCGGTCGTTCTCGTTTTGGGTGGTTTTCGACGAGACAGTGGATGATCAAAGCACAGTCGCTTGTTAATTCTTTTGATCCTTTCATTACGAGACCTTTTGAAGCTGTTTCCTGGCATTTTCCGCGACTGTCCAGAGATCGTGTCAGAGTTCGCAGCCCCAGATATGGCAGAAGGGTACGATATCTTCTACGCTCTTACTTTTGTGCACGTTTATGTGGCTAACTCGAGATTGATGATTGCTTAGGACACTTGCTTCCGCAGTTGCAGTGCCTGAGCAGGACATCCTGGCTCCATCTCCAGATGCCACCCTCAAGCGAAGAAATTCATCCACTACAGACCAGGATCCAGATAGCAAGCGTCGCCGACTAAGTACCCAAGAGGAGAAGGATCATCCAGCATCGAATCGCAAGCCCTCGTTTTCAGACACAGCAGAGCAGAGGCTAGACCGAAGGGCCAGTCGGCAAGCAAATGGTCGCGATGAGGAGCGCAAGCGCGGACAACGACTATTCGGAGCACTACTCGGGACGCTTTCGCAGCGGTCCAATACAGCAGCTGAGAAGCGTCGAGCAGACATTGAACGGAAGCAACAAGATAAATTGAAACTTCAAGACGAAGAGTACGATGGGTTGAAAAAGAAGAAGAGGGAGGAGCGAGCCGCACTTCGCAAGAAGGAACAGAGATACTACGAAGAGGAATCGGTGAGTGCCCGCTTGCCTCTCAGTTTACGAGCTTGCGAGCTTATGACTGATATTCATAGATGCGAACCCGGCACTCGAATTTGTTGGCAATGGCACATTTTTTGAAGACAAAATCAGAGCCAGTGCTGGTAAGTTATAGGTTTCCAAATGTCTCGGTTTCGGTATTGTGATTGACCTAACCTTTCTTTTCATTGCAGTACTACAGGCCATGGCAATTGCGGCCCGAGGATGAGGACTTGATACGCCGCCAGGTTGAGGAAGCAGAAGCTATCATCTCCCGAGAGCGCGCTGAATTCGAAGCACGTCATCCTCCTCAGGAGGGAAGAGAGTCAAAGAAGGAAAAAGAGACCCAAACTGGTAATCAAAAGGAAGCTCCACAGCCCGACGTGGGTGTCCAAGAGCCCAAAGATACGACCGAGGAAAGTTCAGACAAGGGGAACGCTGAGCAGAATCAAGACCAGAATATTGAAGCTGCTCTACCCGAAACTGTAAACGACGTCCCGGTATCAGTCGATCACACCGATTCAGATGACCATCGGGCAGCTGATGACGATGGGGGAGAGGTGGTCGAGGACAACGAGGATACGGTGATCTATTAATGTCATATTGGGCCTTTTTATCTTCTTGAATATCTAGGCTCTGCCTTTTACCCTACTCTTCCTAATAACTTCTCCTGGTTATTGATCATAACCTCCCGCAAGCATTTGTGGGGAAAAGCAGCAGTAACTCCAGCCGAGGCAGTTCGGCGGCAAGAGCTGGACTTGGCAACAGACCATTCATGGCACAACCGACTCTCCTCCTCGACACGACAGAAATGATATCGGAAATCCCTTCGTCCCATTGGGGTTTTGTACTCCGTAATTCAGGCACTTTCCCCATTCTTATTTGAGCCTTGTCATCTCTGTCCAGGTTGTCCAATACATTTCGTCAGCTTCGAAACGCACGTGACGAGACAACTGGCGGGGGGATCCATAGCTTCGTTGTACATAAATAAGAGCAAAAGTCGGTAGAACCTCGTCTCCAGGTGGTTCTCTATCCTCCTGCAATTGCCCGTTGGCATAAACCAAAATTCAGATATCTAAAATTGTCTGGTCGGCGTTGCAATCATGATTGTTGATAAGATTAACGTCACCGGCGACCCTCGGGTCCAATTCCGTCAAGCAAGGGTCAATGGCAAGCAATACGGTATGCATCTTGTCACTTCAGCACGTGTGCACTTTTTCTGGCAGAACTCCTAAGGTGACGGACTGATTATGCTGGAAGCGTCATCGCAAATCATAGCTTGACCGTTCACTAACTCTATATCTTTAGGCTACCTTTATAGCGAGCCAAAAACAGGCACATACAGAGCTACCATCTTCCTTGTTAGTCAGCTCTTGCTCACCTATAAATGCTTGAGCGAGTAACTAACTCTTTCTTAGCTCCATGGCTTCCCAGACCTATCGATGGGATGGCGGTATCAAATCCCCATGCTGATCGATATGGGATTGCGGGTTATTGCTCCTGATTGTTTGGGATATGGACGAACAGTATGCACTTGGATGCAACTATCTCTCTCGTTTCAATATTCATATGCGCTGACTACGTGATCTAGGATGCTCCAGAGGATATTTCGCTATACTCTCACAAGCAGTGCGCCGATGACATCAAGGAGCTAGGATCACAACTTGGCGCCGACAAGATCATCGTAGGAGGACATGACTGGTACGTTCCTCCTGACTTCCAGCTTTACATTCTGACGGCGCTTATGACTGACCATATCTCACAGGGGCGCTGCATTTGCGTACCGACTTGCTCTCTGGTATCCAGACCTCGTTACTCATTTGTTCACGGTCTGCGTACCGTATAGTCCCCCGACTAAGAAGTACTATCCTTTGGAGGAATTCGTAGCAACGGTTGCGCCGCATTTTGCCTATCAGTTGCAGCTGAAAAGCGGGGACTTGGAACCAGTCATTCGCACAGAAGATGATATCAAGAAATTCCTCAGCGCGATGTACGGCGGTCGTACTGCAAAGGGGGAAGTAGCCTTTGACGCCGGCTTGGGCTTACTCCTGGACAAAATGTTTGAGGTGAAACCATCGAAGCTGCTCAGTGAAGAGGTCAGTTTTCCTTCTCTTTTGTGATCGCTCTCTATGTTTGGTTTTCAGGGTACTGATAGCTGGGAACCTCAGGAACTTAACTATTATGCCAAAGAGTTCTCGAGAACTGGCGTTCGGGGTCCACGTAAGACACCACATATTTCCCTGCCCCGGTAATCTTGTGCAATAATGGAATGGATCGCTAATGAGACTACAGTGAACTGGTACCGGACGAGAGAAGTGAACCACAAAGAAGAACTAGCCATCCTTGACCGGCGCATCACGGCCCCAGTCCTCTTTATTCAAGCTCTCAAAGATGCCGCCCTTCCGGCACATCTGGGCAAGGGTATGACAAAGACCATCCCTCATTTGACCTACAAACAGGTCAATACATCTCACTGGGCTCTGTGGGAGAAGCCCAAGGAGGTGAATGAGATGATCGCTTGGTGGCTGGAGGAAGTGGTATTCACCGATCCTCGTTTGTTCAAGTTGTGAAGTCGCATAAAAATTTGCTATGTACAGATTGTATACGATAGTATATATGTGTGATACTTCGATCATAACATGAGAGGCGTTTGTGGTTTACTTTTTTGGATTGCCGTGTTTACACAGCCAAGGTCATTAGCTTGTTGGAATGAGTATTGTGGCCAAACTTGGATCTCAATTCATTATGGAAAACTGGGCGTAATTAGTTTACATAAACTCTGGCGTTTCATTAACATGATGGGCATAACGTCAATAGACAAAACAACCTTCATTAGGGGCAGCAGGCAAGCAGGGCATCAAAAACGGTGGCTGCGTCAGTAGTCAAAGACCTGAGTCTCGACATGGCATCCAACCTTCTCTAATCGGTCAACAAACGGTTGTCCTAATGTTGCTGGCGTTACTATGCCGCACCGGGACACCTTCTTCACTCGCTCCGTCTCCTCCAAGATGACCATTGCTGCCTCGGCAAGCAGCAAACCAGTCAGTGCATACATCGACCCTTCATACTTGAATTTGCCGAAGACACGCTGCGGTGCAGCGGTCTTTTGATCAGCCGTCGCTACTGCACGGTACTCGACGCGGTCATTGACTGAATCTTCCTTGCGTGGCCCCTGACCTGCGGCGTAGACGACCTTCCGCACCAGCGAGCGAACGGGAGGGAGTATCAGAAGACCCAAGCCGACGATGAAGGCAAAATGAAAGAGCACGCCGACAAGCGCATTTCTAACTCGGATGAATTGCCGGAAATAGAAGCGTGGCCCGTAGAATTTCGGCATCAGGGTACTGCTGCGGTGCACGATGGTGATGTCTGCTATAGCTGATGGCGATGTGGTGAGAGTACCCAAGTCCCGAACGGACCTAACTCCTAGGATCTTGTCTACGAGTGGCTCGCTGGGGACATTCTTGGGGGGCGCGGAGGCGGCCAAAGCGAAGGGGTCGGTGGATTTAAGGATGTCGGAGAAGGAAAGGGAGTCGAAGATTGTGAGGATCGTATTCAGGGTGCCACCGCTTGGTCCGGAGCTCCTACATAGGATCGTTAGGGGATCAGTCTAATTGCATGCAGGTGAGGGTGCGCATACTTCATCTCCTCAATTGCACTAGTTACCTCTTTTGTATCACAGGACAGATCCTCCCGAACTCGTTTAACAAGAGACCAGGCTAAGATATCTGCTGGGGCGCTTTCAACACCGACAGATGGGATAATCTAGAATGAAGTCAGAGCAAGGCGCAGTGCTTCGCAAGTAAGGTGTTACTGACGATAGCTCCGTTAGACTTCGCAACTTCGTGATACTTCTGGATTATTTGCCTAACCCAGGGTGTTTCTCCAGTGCTGCGCAATGGGTATCTTAGTTCTCGTCCCAGTGCTCTCTCAAATAACATTGCAATAACACTCACGCGTCCACATAATGAGTTCCATGATTAGCGCACGCTTCGACAACAGGAGTGCTGTACAGGTGGTATGGGCCAACGCAATTGATTATTACTTTGGTCCTCTGGACAAGAGGGTCGAGTTCTTGCCGATTTAGCTGCACAGCCAGAATCTCTGTAGTGCATCAGCAATGAGTTCGTTCAATGCTCTCGTCTTCAGTTACCTGGCGCGGTGCGGTCAGGATTGAGAGTCTTGAGCTCCTTTAAGATGTCCTCAATCTTCTGCACAGAGCGACCTGCTAGAGCCCATTTCAGGTTCGTCGGCAAGTTCTTGGAAATATGCTCTGCGCAAAGTCTCCCAGTGTAACCCGTAGGACCAACAAGGACCAAGTCGAACTCCTTGTCGGATTCCATGTTTATATGAAAGCGGTCGGACCTCGACGATAATGTACGATGGACTGAAAACTCAAGAAGCTTGACTATGTGACATCAAATAGATACAACTATAAAGACGTCCAAGGGATATAAATGACAATTCCCAGGCACGGACCTTGAAGAAGTCTTAAATGATCAACACATGGGACAGCCGCGCATACCCATTTGTTATCGTCATACCTCGGTCCTACGGGCTAACCGCAAGTAGAAAGGACTTATCGAATGTCATGTGACGATAAGATTCGTGAACTCCTTGTGGGGACCAGATGTAGAGCGACAGTACCAGTAAATAATTGTGGTCAATTTGACTGACAACAGGACAGACTCTAGCCAGATGATTCTTATGCAATTAGCCCCGAGACCATGACTCCTTCGTTAGTCACGGCGACCGTGTAAGAAGCTGGTTCTTCTTGGGTTACACTACTCCGCAGACCTTGAGTAGTAGAAATGCTTGCGCGCTAGCTTTCTCAAATGAGTATAGGATGCAAGCTGCAGGAATTGAGAGGATCAAATCGACATATTGTATAGAGAAATCCATTTAGTTCTTATCATTTATCGATCTCTTTTGTTTCCTTAATGCGCTTAGGATTCATACTTCAGAAAGCAAAGTACATCACGTGATCCGACTTCGCCAAGAGTCCGAACCCTAAGCGAGCCCACCCACAACCAGTCTCTCAAGAAAGCTGCAAGCCTCGATTTCGTCTTACCGCACTGTATCCATCTTTGACCTCAACAGCCGCACACGAGACAAGATGACGAAGCGCACTAAGAGTGAGTGATTTTGATCGAGATAAACCACAGGCACAGGATGGAAAAAAGGATAGAAATACTGACTGCATACTTTTAGAGGTCGGTATCACGGGTAAATATGGTACCAGGTATGCTTTTCGCTCTCGCACCTCGAAATCGATCTGAAGTCGTCTGCGTTCCGCTCTGCTCAATCGAAACCGGAATCGAAAGCGTGGAATATCGGATTCAGGAGAGCTAGAATGGTTGGTTGACATGGCTTGTTCATTACAGATACGGTGCCTCCCTGCGTAAGCAGGTGAAGAAGATGGAAATTACCCAGCACGCCCGCTACGTCTGCACCTTCTGCGGAAAGAACACCGTCAAGCGCCAGGCTGTTGGTATCTGGGAGTGCAAGGGCTGCAAGAAGACCGTTGCCGGTGGTGCCTACACCGTCTCGTAAGTCGACCACACGTTTTTCTCCCTTGTTCCCAGCCGTCTCGATCGCCACGCCTTGGAACAGGCCAGACTGGTGAAAGAAAAGCCTGGAGTCTTCACGGTGACACGGATACTGACCGATGTGACTGTACTACAGGACACCCGCCGCCGCTGCCACCCGCTCGACCATCCGTCGTCTCAGAGAAATCGCGGAGGTTTAAATGTGATGATGGGATTCTCTTTCTGTTTAACGTCTGAATTAAAATCAAAATAAATTCAAAACCTGGAGAATCAGCAAGAACACATTCTCGTAACGGATACCACTTGTCGATGTCGATAGCATACTTGCCTCGTCGAATCAGACTTTTCAATAAAACGTTTTCCACCTGGACGATCTGGGTCCGCTCAACTTGTGCACCACGTGAAATCCTTTTTCATCATGTCACGTCCTACATGCAGAACGCTAGATCAGATCCCATGGTGATTCAGGAGCTCACTTGAATGGGAGTGATTGATGAGTCTCCTGACTGCTCAAGCATTGTCCATGAAGTAGGTGCGAGCGGATGTCCAGCCTGTGTTTCCCCAAAATCATTCCAGAGTACTTCGTAGATGAATTCCCTCTTTTCTCTCTGGTTAATTATGAGAACCAAACCGATTGACCGCCAAACCAATTTGAGTTTTTCCTCTGGCTTGGCTGGCGCAAAATCCTAGCAGAGATGACCGGATTAGCGATGATCTGGCTTAAAAAGTTAATTATGTTTGAGGCCAATTTCTGTTGAATAAGTATCAGGTAGGCATTCATTACATAGCTAAATGAAATCAACTTGAAACTACAATGACTGATGAATTAAAGGCTAGATATTACTTCGTTAGCTTTACTTTATAGCTCTAACAATTCTCGAGAAGGGAAACAGGTGCACAACTAGACTAACACCGCAAAGAGGGGCTCCTCGCATTCTGCTGAGCTGCAAGGGCAGAGCGTCCTCCAAGCACCATTAATCGCCGGCATGACAATGATGAGGAGGTTTTGCTTAGCTCTCAGCAGTTATCCTGTCTGCTGATTCGCCTGGTGCGTAGCCGGTCACGTTCCTGTCCAGGCTGTTTTGCGTTAGATCGGATTTTAGGTCCACCTTCAAAAGGCCGCCTGCTTTCTCCCCACATCACTCGACCTGCTCTCTCTCCCCTTCTCCTTCTACGCCTCTGCCCTTTGATCTTTCCTGCTGGTTGCTCTTCATGCCTTCTCACAGCTTTCCTGCAGACAATTCTGGCACTTATTCCTCTGTTCATGGCCGACACTTGTATTGTGTGCTTAGGAGACCTTGGCGAAAGCGCCAGCGATTCTCTTGCCATCGCCGCCGAGGCCGTGCCAAGACCTGACCTTCAAGTAGAAGGCAAGTCAAGTGACGCTTCTACCAAAACAGGCGGCGTGGATGACAATGAGGACGCAGGTCAAATCGCCCAGCTACTTCCTTGCGGTCATACTCTACACAATAATTGCCTAAAACCATGGGTCGAAAGAGCCAACAGCTGTCCCATATGTCGTCGCAGCTTCAACCTAGTGGAGCTGAGTGATCGTCTCGGAGGTATGTCCTTCCACTTCCACCTCACCTCGACCTGAGGCTGTTTCTTGATTCTTGGAGATTCGTGCTAATCTTCGGGGCCTTTATGGTCTTTTTGTAGGTCCTGTCATCTCATCATATGCGGTAGAGGACCGAGTTCAAGTGGCCGATGTCGATCCCTCAATGGTCATCGATTACGTAGACGATGATTTGGCCGACTTTCAACCTTGTCTTATTTGTGGGGATGCGGACAACGAAGAGCTGCTCCTCCTTTGCGATGGCTGCGATGCTCCGTCGCATACCTACTGCTTGGGGCTCGACGAGGTGCCATCTGGACCCTGGTACTGTTCGCGGTGCCAAACCCAACGTGCCCGAGCATTGTCGCCAGATACCGCTAGATCTGCCAGGACGCATGAAAGGCGAACTCGTCGCACGAGAGCACAGCAGCGTAGACTTCAAAGCAGGAATCAGATGAACTCTCTCCACTGGGCGCGCGTGTGGCAATCAGTCTGGGACCATTTGAACCTGGACCTGGACTTTCCATTCGACGATGACGGGGCTACTGCGCGTGCTATCCAACAACAACGCCGAGAAGAAGCCAATCAACGAGAGTTTCGAGCCTGGCAGCGCCGGTTCGAGGTTGCTGAGCGGCAAGGCGGCAGCAACCGGTTTCGGGATACTGCTGCCCTTCTTGATATCGAGGCGCCACGGCCATCACGACCTCGCGTCCCAAGAGAACCGACACCTGAACCGGAATCTCTTGAAGAGATGAGGGCTTGGAATGCCTTTGAACGAGCTCGCGAGATAGAAAACAACCCGAGTGCAGCGAGAAAGCGCAAGGAACCCACACTATCCCCTTCGCCAGAGCCTACAGAGCCGGAGCGGAAGCTCAAACGTCCTCGGACTCGAAGGCCGCAAGAGCTAGCGGCTCTAGCCCTCCAAAACGGCGAATCCTCGAGAGCAGCTGCTCACGCTTCTGCTCGAATCAATGCTGAAGGTTCCAGCGAGCCCAGCTTCCTTCAGTCTCTCCTGAAAGAAGTAGAAGAGGCATCGAATCCTAGCGGTAGCAATTCGCATAACCCATCTGCACCTGTCTCGGTCGCTGCCACGGACCACAGCAGTATCGGTCCATCCTCTCCCTCCATTTCGCCTGCTCCTTCCAATCAGTCTTCCCCTCGACTGTCATCTGCGACGCCTCCCCCCTATCCTCGCAGCAGGCCCATCTCCCCCATACAACTTGCGTCGCCCGCAGAACATTCGTCTCCTCCCTTCTCGCCGATTGTGTCACCATCAGATTCCAATAACGATGTCCGGGAAACAACACCATCGCACGTTGGGTCAAGCCGCCCACGTTCTCGAATTCCTAGGGCAGCACTGCGATTGACAGCACGGTCAACTGAGAGCTCGCCCACTCGCCCTGGCCTATCTCTAGCGGTCAAATCCGACATTCAAAAGCTGGTTGGAGGTGCACTCAAACCGTATTATCGTTCAAAGGTGGTCTCGAAGGACCAGTACACGGATATCAACCGTACTATTTCGCGAATGCTATACGAGCGAGTGGGAAATGCGCAATCCCTAGACACCGAGACCAAGAATAGCTTTGGAAAACTCGCCGCCGAGGAGGTTAACAAAGCAATCGATGGTCTCCGAGCAAAGGATGAAGACTCCCTTGCGGATAGTAGCTCTTGAGGACACAGAAGATTCTTTGCAACTACCGGCGTTTATGCAGCGATTTATTTGTTCTGCGAGTTAAAAGCATACAGCGAGGCGTTCATCTTCACAATCGGACTCGGCGCAGCGTCTTTGGATACCCGCTTAGGAATATGGGACATGTTGATGGTTCTACATTGAGGGGCAGGATCTCTCACAATATCTTTTCAATGTATCTTCAGCGACAGCATAGAGCATTTTATGTCCTAATTGCTGGCTCATCCGATAGCTGGTACATATATGACTGAACAGAATTCATGACATATTAAGAAGTGTATTATTCCAGTGAAAAGAGGGTAAAAGACGCTCGACTCATTGTGTGGTTGTTTTCTGTTATTTGGAAGCATAGAGTATTAACTAGGTAGATCGTCTGCCAGGTGGAAGGAGAAGGTTGATATGGTGAGTTCCAGTCAGATTCATCATAGGTAGTACTGTTTGTCTTCTCTTCCCGCTAAGAATATTGGGTATATGCGCATAATGGCTCATACAGAAGATCTAGGCCTCAAAAAAATAAAAAATAAAAAAAAAATAAAAAAAGCCTCAACACTCCATGTTATGCAAGTATGAGTCTCATAGACAAAGCCGTGCCCTGTGATTGAGTTGGAGGAAATGAAAGCCTTACTCCTCAACCTGCTATCAAAGAAAGACACTGACCACAGCTCTAGTTACGTATGGGACTAACAAACCATTAGTCAAACAAGAATATATACACACTGACGTGAGGCTTTAGTGATGGACTAAGTCTGTGGGGAGAATGGACAATTTAGCTGCCTACCTGGCGGTCGAATTTCTATGGCGTGATCTTATCCTTCTATCGATCGGAAGCACAAGCATCAACATCTACCGAGACAGTCGTCGGCGGCCGTACTTAAGTCCATGGCAGATCAAGCGGCTGACAAAGGCCGAGACAAGTGGAAAATTTCTGACGTAGTTGTCCAATCAGCAGCTCCTATTGCACCAAACGTATCTCGGTCGGTCGTTCGGTTGTTCGGTGGCGCCGAAGAGCGAAGAGCGGATCATCGCGACGCTAAGCTTTGCTCCATGGAAGACTGATTCATATTGACGATTTGAAGATTTCCAAGCCAACAAAATCTTTCCTTTCACACTGACACATGGACGGAGTCGGCGTTAAGGGCTCGCGTTTTTCCCACCTTGCGATGACCTCATTTTATGTGATTGTCAATCCACAATACAGAGGTGCTCGGGATGTAAACACCAACCAATAATGGGCGAAAATGGTACCTTTTATCTTTTTACCTTCAAACCAGTTAGTGGCAACAGGGTCACAGGGCCCCACGGGCCTGTCCAGTAGGTATCGATTTAACATCTCCTTCAGGCTTGACCACCGGAGTCTCTTCGGGATATCGGCATCGGACATAACCACAGGACTACTCCGTAGGGACCCAGTGCGAAAGGTGGTGGGGAACTCTTCCATCTCTTACATACTAGTTTGCTTAGTGGCCATGGCTCTCTTCTGTCGGGTTTCCATGATATCTCCAGAAGCCGGTTGCTTTATCAGCTTTTCCCTGAAGGCCCACTTTGGGAACAAGATGGTTCCCTTAAAGCTCTGGACACACCCTCCGTGTGGAATTCAGGGACCGTAGATATCAGATGCAGCGTGCTCTATCCCCTAAGAGTCTATAGTCCACTGATTAGACTGCTCTACTAGATCTTGTTTGATCTTTCCCTTATCATTGGTGCTTTCAGCCTGTCATCTGTTATCAAAAGCTTTCCTTCAGGGGTGAGGGATAGAGCCAGGAATACTGAATTCGGCAAAATTCAGTGATGGCCTCTGAAAATCAGAACGACCGAGTATACAACTCCAACGAGACAACTCCTCGCATCACGCAGGAGACCCTATCAGAGCCCCCTACATCAGATCTGAATACGAAATCCAAAGATAGTTTCGATATGGAGGACCAAGCGCCGGGGCCCGAGAGCCCTGATGCAAGAGACCTGGAGACAGAGAGCACAGATATCGAACGCGCAGACGGTCAACCGTCCGAGAAGACACCCGCAGCAGATTCCAATTTGGTAGAATGGGATGGCCCAGACGACCCCGAGCACCCGCAAAACATGCCACACTGGAAAAAATGGGTCTTGACGATGACTTTATCCTCGATGACCATGTGGATCACCTTCGCTAGCAGCGTCTTCTCAACTGCAACGGTGGTGACGGCTAAGGAGTACCACGTATCAACTGAAGTCATGACTTTGGCTACCAGTCTGGTCGTGTTCGGATTCGCTCTTGGTCCCATCGTGTGGGCTCCCATGTCTGAGCTCTATGGACGCAGGCTGCCGCTGTTCTTGGGCTACGCCATCTTCGCAATCTTCCAGATTCCCGTAGCAGTGGCACAAAATGTCCAGACCATCATGGTCTGCCGCTTCCTCATCGGTGTTTTTGGTTGCTCGCCTCTAGCGGTTGTTGGCGGCGCAATGGCCGACTTCTGGGATCCCGTCGACCGCGCTGTGGCTATTGCCTTGTTCTCGGCTGCCACCTTCGTTGGTCCTACACTTGGCCCTATCATCGGTGGATTCATCACGGAGTCGTATCTCGGCTGGCGCTGGACTGCATGGATCACGTTGATTCCGTCTGCGGCCTTCGGCACTCTGGCCTTCTTCATTGTTCCTGAGACCTACGGTCCTGTCATCCTTCAGAGACGCGCGGCTCGCCTTCGCCGCGAGACGGGCAACTGGGCACTGCACAGCCTCCTCGACGAAAGTCGCCCTACCGCTTCCGAAATCGTCAACAAATATCTGCTGCGCCCTATTCAAATGCTTTTCCTCGAGCCAATCCTGTTGCTCATCACGATCTACCTGGCACTGGTGTATGGAATTCTGTACCTTTTCTTCGAAGCGTACCCTATATCGTTCCAAGAGGTTCGCGGCTGGACCAACGGAGGCATTGCTGGCCTTCCCTTTATCGGAATCCTGGTCGGAGTAGTCTGTGGCGTGGCATTGATCGTCTGGCAGACCAAGACTCGGTTTGCACGCAAGTTGGCGAAGCACGGCCGCGTTGTCCCTGAGGAGCGTCTAGTTCCAATGATGGTCGCATCCGTTCTTCTGCCGGCCGGTCTCTTCTGGTTCGGCTGGACCTCGAGCCCTCATATCTCGTGGGTGCCTCAGGTCCTTGCAGGGATCCCCATCGGCATGGGCATCTTGGTCATCTTCATGCAAGGTCTCAACTACATCATCGATGTGTACATGATGTTCGCCAACTCGGCCATCGCTGCCAATACGCTGATTCGAAGCAGTCTCGGTGGTGCCTTCCCGCTCTTTGCCGTGCAGATGTACAATAAGCTCGGCGTAGCTTGGGCCTCCAGTCTGCTTGGTTTCATCACGGTTGCGATGATCCCGATTCCCATTGTCTTCTATATCTATGGCAAGAAGATCCGAGCTATGAGCAAATACTCTCCCAAGCTCTGATGCTCATCTGTCTCTTTCTTTATATACCCCTGTTTGCTATTTCATGTCCAAAAATAGATGTGGTTGTCTCCTGTCATCGGCTAGGCGTTGTTTATGGGCACTTGCATTTGCATTTGGTTGGATGGACGGTTATGGCGATTATGCATGATACATTTTAGCGATCACAAGCACTCAGATAGACAGCGATCCAAGTTATATAATTAATATTGACCATGCACACATTGTTAAAAAGGTGTAGTCCATGTCAAGGAGTTGATAGACATCTCATGTACAAAAGTGGATAGCCGAAGCAGCTAAAACAGGCGACAGTGAGACTTCCATCAGGATCAAACTATAGGTTGTAAGCGAACCAAAAATTAGAGGCATCAATATTGAGACATCAACATGCCTGATTTTGATACCGACATACTACTGTGACTTCGCCAAATTCGAGAAAGCTCCACACAAAAGAGAAAAGGCAAAGCAAAAACACGCTATTATTATTGAGCGACGCGTCCCGCGGTGTCTTCAGGGCGGTGACAGTCGAAACCGCCGGCGATCTTTCGAAACGGACAGACGGGCCTCGAGATTCGACTGCTTGTCCCCCGTCCAAGCCTGTCGCCAACCATCACTTTTGCTATCCATCTCCGTCGCTTATTTTACTTGCTTGGAGATCGGATTCTTCTTCATTGCATCTATTTTTCAACCTTCGTCTCTTCCGTTCCAGCGCATGGTGTGCTGAAGCTTACGCCCTGAAACCCTCCCCGGCTTCCCCGCGCTTCGTCCACGATGCCTGCGCGCACTCGTCAAGGTCCCTCCACCGTCACGGAGGTCGTGGAGCCCGAAGAGACGTCCGGAGGCCTTCGCAGTCTCAAGTTCAATCAGCCGCTTTCCTGGCGCGTGGGGAGGGCCATCCCCATTGCCGATTTGCTTCAACGTCTACAGACGCTCGCGCAGGAGCTTCGCAAACTCGAACAGGAGGAGATTGATAAGGAATCCCTGCGAAAGGTCTCGCAGGAGCTGGCGACGGCGAATCTGCTGGCTCATAAGGATAAAGGAGTTCGAGCTTGGACGGCTTGCTGCATTGTTGATGTCTTGCGTCTCTGCGCGCCTGACGCGCCGTTTACGGGGAATCAGCTCAAGGTTCGTTTTGAATCGGGTTCTGTATTGCTGTTTCTGCCTTGCAGGGCTCCATGGAGATGTTCTCCAGATGTTCTGGGCTTTGATCTAACCATTGTGATCATTAGGACATTTTCACTTGCTTCGTGACCTCCATCATCCCCGCTCTTGGGGATCCATCCAATACCTATAATGCTCAACACATCTACGTGCTCAACTCCCTGGCGGAAGTGAAGAGTATCGTGCTCATGACCGATTTGGATCAGCCGGACTCCTTGATTATTCCGCTCTTCACCACATGTTTCGACATCGTCTCCGGTTCCTCCAAGGCCTCAACGGGGGAGGAAATCGCCAAGAACGTGGAGTTCGACATGACCCGCCTCTTGGTGACTGTGATCGATGAGTCGCCAATTCTCGCGCCCGACGTGGTAGATATCATCGTGGCACAATTTCTGCGTGTTGACCCCCGCGTGCTAGAACCCCTGAACAAGAGAGGCAAGAAGGCAGATACGCCGGTGGACTCAAAACAGGGCACACTCCTGCTCAAGGACTATCCGCCAGCATATAACATGGCCAAGGCCATATGTCAAGCGTGTCCAGAGAGGATGACGAGTCATATCAGTCAATATTTTAACAATGTAATTATTGACGCTTCTGGCTCCGGGGGCACAAACGGGTCCTCGAAACATCATCGCAAACCGAACCTAGACGATTCCGACGAGGAGGCTGAGGATGTCAAGGAGTTGAGTAAGGCTCACCGTCTTATCCGGGAGCTCTGGAGGGCCTGTCCCGATGTGCTGCAGAATGTGGTTCCCCAACTAGAGGCCGAATTGTCCGCTGAATCAGTATCATTACGCTTGCTGGCTACACAGACGATAGGTGATCTCACTGCTGGTATTGGAGTCGCCGGTCCACCTCCACCTCCGCCAATGGATCCTGCAGGTTACCCACCGGTAACTTTGGCAGACTATGCGCAGATGATCCCTCAGCCCAACGTGCTCGTCAAGCCTTTGTCCCCGAAGCCGTTCTCCCAGGCACATAGCTCCACATATGAAAGCTTTCTGAGCCGGCGCTTTGACAAATCCGCTTCCGTTAGAGCTGCCTGGGTCACTGTCATAGGCCGCATTCTACTGACATCTGCAGGTGGCTCTGGTCTCAGTGAGAACGAGCAGCAGACTCTCATCGAGAATCTGTCATCAATGCTTCGGGACGCAGATGAGAAAGTCAGGCTGGCGGCAGTTGATGCGATCGGAACGTTCGGTCTATCAGATGTTGTGAACAAACTCGGATTGGGTGGCGGCTTCTCAACTCCAGATTCGTTGCTTGCCGTCCTTGCAGAACGAGTCAAAGATCGGAAGTCTCAGGTTCGAGAGCATGCGACGAGGACGTTGGCGCGGATCTGGGCCGTTGCAGCGGGCGACATCGAGCAAGGGAACGAACAGGTGGTCTCTCTACTCAAGGACGGGCCGTCAAAGATCTTCGATGCTTACTATACAAATGACCCGGAGATCCATATCTTAATTGATCGTGTGCTCTTCGAGATTCTCCTTCCCCTCAATTATCCTCCGATCAAGCCCAAACTATCACGGAGCGGTTCCAGTCAATCTCAGAACCAGAAAGAATCACAAAGTGCTGAGGCCGATAGCGATGCCGACATCGACAAGATACGTGTTCGTCGCATTCTCACTCTTCTCGCAGGGCTAGACGACAAGGCCAAAAAGGTTCTCTACGCAATGCAGGGTCGGCAAATCTCTGTCAGAAACTTTGTGGACTTCTACCTAAAAGCGTGCGAGGAGTACAATGTAAGTGTTGAAAGAATGCTCAGAGTTGATTGAGACACTAATGGCGAATGTAGGGAGGAGTAGTGGAGAAGAATGAGGATCAAATCAAGACTAAAGTATCTCGAGTTATCGATTCGCTCTCCAAAACCTTCCCAGACTCGTCGCGAGCATCTGCGGATCTGTGGAAGTTCGTCAAGCTTCACGACCGTCGTAACTACCAGCTTATTCGCTTCGCGATGAATGTTACCAGTGACTATCGCACTGTCGTCAAGGCCATCAGAGAGCTGGCGAGACGCATTCAGAGTGCCAACAATTCGTCACTGCTCGAGACGTTCACTCCATTGCTGTACCGCAGCAGTTCCCTGATCTTTAACCGAAGTCATACGCCGGCGATTATGGAACTCTCTCGGACGGACGAGCATGGTCTCGCCAACCCGGCACACGAGATTCTACGGGAGATTTCGTCTAAGAACCCAGAAGTGCTGGAAGCTCAAGTTCAAGAAATGTGCAAAGACCTGGAGTCGCAAGCTCCAAAGGCCACAACTGCCACTGCCGGCGGGACCGAAGAGATTCTCAAGGCCTGCTCCGGGTTCGCACGAAAACTTGCCGATAAACTCCCCAAAGATCGCAAGTTCCTACAGGCTCTTAGAAGCTACGCTCTTCATAGCCCATCCCCTCGAGCCGCCAAACATGCCGTCTCAATCCTCATGGCAGTCGCTGATAAAAGAGAAATGTACGCGAAGGATTTGGTCCAAGCATGTGTTTCGAAGTGGAAATACGGATCCGATCGTTTCCTGACTAAATTGGCAACATTGTCGCAGCTGAATCTCTTGGCTCCGTCGGAAGCGGATGAAGAAAGTGACGCCATCATCTCGATCGCTGTCAACCAGATTCTTTTGACAAATCGTTCCCCTCAGCCAGATGCCGGGTACTCCTGGTCAGATACCGTGGACGATGAGACGGCTGCTAAAGAGTGGGCTCTCAAAATCATTGTCAATCGGCTTCGAGCCAAGAAAGGTTCGGACGGCGATGACGATTTCCGTGCCCATGCCGTACCTGTATTCGAGACATTGAATAAGCTCGTGGCGAATGAGGGCGAGTTGTCAAAGAAGAAGGACACACCAGCGACACAGAAATCACGCCTTCGCCTCCTGGCCGCCAAATCACTTGTCAAGCTGTGCGCAACAATCAGTCTATGCGACCAACTGCTTACACCGCTGGACTTCAATTCGATTGCCCTAGTGGCTCAGGACCCCATCGTAGCCGTGAGAAGCGGCTTCATTTCCCAGCTCAAGAAGCGACTCGTGCAAAGGTCACATCTGAGCTACCGCTGGTACATCGTTCCCTGCCTCCTTGCATTTGAGCCGAATGCGAGCTTGAAGGACAGTACCCTTACCTGGCTACGGTCTCGTGCTGCATTCTTCTCACAGCAGGTTCAGAGCAGTGGCCAGAAGGAGACTGTCATGGAGTCGATCTTTTCTCGTCTTCTCTCTCTCCTCGCATACCACCCCGATTACCCGTCTGCCGACCTGGATGAAGCGACACAGGTCCGCGACCTAACTGATTTTGCACGCTATATCCTCTTCTATCTCACGGCCGTTGCGAATGAGCACAACTTGTCGCTGATATTCCATGTCGCGCAGCGGGTGAAGCAGGCGCGGGATGGCATCACCAAATCAGACGAAATCAGCACCCGTCTTCACACGCTTTCGGACTTGGCACAAGCAACGATTCGTCGCTTTGCAGACATCTACTCCCAGCAGCGCAGATTTGGCGGAGGCGCTGGCGCTGCTAGCATCCTCCAGACTTATCCTGGCAAGGTCGGAGTGCCAAGCTCGATCTTTGCTCGGATGAACAGCCACGACGAAGCCCAGGAGGTTGCTGAAAAGAACTTCCTTCCTGAAGATGCTGAAGAGCTTCTCGATCGTCTTGTTCGGTCTGTCATGAAAGCAAAGAATGGATCGTCGAGTAACGCGCAAGTCAAGAAGAGAAAACCAGAGGCGGCCGATACGAACGGTAACAATGGCTCTGCCAAGAAAGCAAGAAAGGAGAAAGTGAAGACATCACGACCCCGCAGATCCTCTGCTGGTACAGCCTCGAAAACACCCAAGAAAAAGAAGAAGGGTGAGGACGGGTGGTCCTCTGATGAGGGGGATGCCCCTGCAGAAGTGACAGCATCTGCTCGGAGACGCAGCGGCCGCGGAACATCGAAGAGGGTCAGTTATGTGGACAAGGACAGCGATGAGGACGACATGGAAGTGGATGAATGGGGACAAGAGGACAATGAGCAAGAGGATAACGAAGATGAGGCAGAAAGTGAGGATGCCAGCGACGCCGCCGAAGGGGAAGTCGACGATGAATCAGATAACGAAGAGCAGTTGAGTGAAGCCGAAGAACTAGAGGATCCAGAGGAGCCCTCAGAGACAGCCGTCGCAAAGACAGAAGAAGAAAAGCCCGAGACGAAGAACAAACGCAGTGATAAGACAGCTACTTTGCCGACAAGAAGATCCTCTCGAAGGGGCTAAAAATTGTTCGACAGTCAACGTATGAGTGGAAATATCGGAGTGGATGGATTCGATATCCCCTTCTTCGCGTCGAGATGTATATGACTCCCGTGATTGCGAGTTGTCTTTTTTCTTTTCTCATCGTTCCTTGATGGAATGACTGTGGCCAGTGTTCTTGATGCTTGACTAAGAATGAGCCGTCCTATTACCTTTCTTTGTTTCATTTCCTTTCACACTGGAGTTGCATCGAAATGTGTATACCCATTTTCATTGCCAATTTATCTGCCTTTTATCTGATGCAGTTGCTAAAATATTGATGTGATGTATTTGAGGCGGAATATAAGATGTGATTATTCATTCATTGATGATACAGTCACCGTTCTTACGGTTTATTTAGTCTTCCTTCAGGGCACTTCCGGCCTGGAGTCTCCCACCCTCGAGATGGACAAAGGCTTCCATGGAACGCTGAGTTTCTATGGAACGAAATTTCCCCAGGAGAACCTCCAAGTGACGAATATGGATTGCTGAGTTTGAGACAGCGACGCAGAGACGCCGATGATCAGATATCTCTTCAGCTTCATTGGATCCCTTAATTTACTGACTCTGTGGGACTAGACGTGGAGTGGATGTTAGGACTGTGAGCCTACAACTGCGATAGCTTTTGAGGCTGAGTAGCATTATCCTCCTCTTGTGACTTATCATCCTTGCTAATTGATAGACGTGGTTCCAGTACATAGCCCAGCCTTCATGTCCCTCATTCCGTATTTGCAAGGCACCCTAGTCAAATGAACCATATCAACTGGCTAGCCTTGCACAGCCAAGGAGAAACAGGTCTATGACCAGAATTAAGGGTCGGAACGCAGCCGCGCCTAGCAAGGAGGCATTCTCTGTGGGTGTAGTGCCAGTGGTGGACACTGAGCTGGCTTGATGTTCGCTGCTTGAATAGGCTACTTTGAACGCGGACTAAAGCACAGCCCTATCACAACCTATCTAGCGTGTTGGACATTAAACAGCTGATCGATGCCGCAGCGCATGACATGACACCTGGCTAGTTGTGTATATGAGAGATCTTTGGCAGCTAAGCCTCTATATCTTAACAGAATCCCCCAGCTCGCTTGTCCTTGCTACCATGTCTTATGAAAATCACTCTCCTGTCAGTCCTACCTTTTATTTCGAACTCAACGCCAGAAAACCATCACCTCTCATATAACCTTCCCATCATACAATCAACGCCAACATGTCTCACAAAACTGGTGGCTACTTCTACTATCGATACAGCTACATGTGCCCTTGGACAGACACGGCCGGACAAAGCGGTACAGATAACACATACCACTCTGCTGTTTACACTCCGGCGCGGAAGCAAGACCACACAGCGCAAACCACTTGGTACAATAACACGGCCATGCCCGCTGTGAAGGCTGATATTGAAAAGAATTTCTACGGTGATGCAGATCGAAACGGGCAAGGCCGGACCTATGAGCGTTACAACCAGCGATACGTTAGACAGCAGGAATTTATGTGGTGTTCCAAGCTTCCGACTCATACAACCGGGGGAATGCAAGACCGGCCATTTGGGAAACAGGTCTAGCGGAATGCTCCCAGCAACGGAGCGTCTCTGTGTTTTCTTTCCGTTAAGATATTGAATATTTCGTGCGGTCTCGTGGATTGGGATGTAATCATGGCCTTGCCTTGGTGACATACGAAGGTATGGGCTAGGTATTTTCATGTTTTTTCTGTGTCGATAAGTAGTAGCAACAATGCTATCTCAAGTGAATCTTTGGGAGTGTGGCAACCTTTCGGGTCGTTCCCCCGTACCAGGGATCCTTGCGCACCCGTGTCCGGTGGGCTTACTCCCAGATCTCCTCTGCAGTGTATCCATACCAATTATGTATCTCCCTCCATGCCACTTCGCCCTCAGGCTGTGTACGTAGGAGCCGGATTGCTTCTTCGTTGATTACTCGGGCGCCCGCCAAGTAATGCAGAGGGGTATTGAGATCCGAATCGTACGCTATAACCTGCTGTGTTCCTGATGCGAGAAGGTAACGCAGCAGCTCCAATTGCGCCGGAAACTCCGCCTCGCATGTAGAAACAGATAATTCCTCCTCCCCTTGAGAAGCCCAGAAACCTGTTGCGGCCCGCACCCGCGGCCGACGGAACCCCAGATTCTTGATTGATTCCCGGGCCTTGGACGCGTAACGTTGGATTGCCGAGGGCAAACAAGCAATGTGTAGCAAACTATGCCCGTAAGCTGTACGGCCTGCGCTATCCAAAGGAACGTCCCGTTCAACGCGCTGAAGCGCCTGCAGAGAGTGCGCGGCAGCTACATGCAGCACGTGAACGCACATGTACGGCGTCCGGAAGTCGAAATCCAATCGCGGGTCTTCGGCGAGCACGTTGTACGCGGCCTCATTCCACGGCTCGCTATCCAGCAGAGTGGCCATCAGGGGTGTGATGCTGGCTTGCACGTAGGCGAGAGGAAGCACGTTCGGATTGAACCCCTTGGCCAGAAGATGATGCAGCATGTCCGTGTTACCGCTTGCAATAGCCTCGTGAATTGGTGACGAAAGCGCCAGAGCTGACGGTGTCGGCGGCTCGGGGATAGCTGCCAGGGACGGGTTTGCCGTCCAAAATGAATGGTCCGCACCGTGCAATATGAGCTGGTCCACAATAACGGTTGAATCAAGGCCCGCAGCAATGACCAGGGGTGGAGCTGGTTTCTCATACCGACTGCGCCATATCACGGAACCGCGGTCAGAACTGGTCCAAAACTCGGCCACTGTGCGCTCCTCGACCTCCTCCTTAGTGATGTGGACTGTCTGGGGAGCCGATGTCCCCTTCATAGCCCATATTCAGATCGACTGGAGGGCGAAATCGTAGAAATAGTGCTTGGAAACTTTCGTATACACTCAGCTCAAAGCCGTCCGGGTTGGCAGCCAGCTTCAAGAGAAGAGTAACGTGGTGTTCAGACTGTCTCCGGATCGCTGCCGTCAAAGCTGAGTGACACTGATTTTCCACAAACCAGCCAAATCTGTAGTTCGGGCTGAACCGACACCGCTTCTGCGCGCAGAATTTGCGCTTAATTGAGGCCCAGTAAGCCGAGGCGTCTGCATCTGCCAATTCAGGGGTCAACAGAGGAAGACGCAGCTTACGATCCCGCTGCTTCTGAACAAAGTGATGCCATCCCTGGTTCAGAAAGGACTGTAATTTCTCGGGATCAGGATCGGCAATGACGTCCGCTATTGTTTCAGCGTCTTTGGTACCAGTTACCGCGCAACGACAGTCAACAAGCTGCTCTATCGTATGAAAGGACATCACTTTCCGGTGGATTCGTCGTGAAATTGGAGCTCATCGTCCATTGCCGTCTGCCTCAAATTGTCCAAACTCAGAGCCATTAGTCTTATTGTCAGTGTATTGCCAGATTTACTTTTGTCGAGAAATGAGGCGATACTGGAGAAGATGCCCAGTGATTCTAGGGTGTTTTATAGGTAGTGGCCCCAGATCACCTGACACCTGCTTTTCAACCTGCCGTACGGAGTATATTCTCTCTTGTTTTGGGTAGACGTGGATATTTCTCTCAGGTGGAGATTAGATTGTCATTCTTATAACAGCCTTGTATAAAGCGCCCTCGCGATAGTCTCATCATCTTTATCTTATCAACGGTGATCAAAATGAAAGAAAGCAGTTATTTAGTGGGCGAGGGCGCGAGGCTGCAGTATGTGGTGAAGGGTGGGGTGAATAGGGCAGCGAGGGTGCTAAACTGAACAAATCAAAAAGATGAGAAAGCAAAAACATACAACAGCCGGGATTCGCTGGTGGTCACCCACCCAACTACTAACCGGCCGGCGTGTGGCTTAAGTACGGCTGAGCGGACGGGAAGCCCTGTTTTCCACACCCTATGGTCGTATGTGCTAGAGGTAAGTTATGACTGGTTTATATCGAGGGTAATCAAGAAAAAGACCGCCGATCAAGATGTCGTGGACGAATAATGTTTGGCCTTCGAGGGAATTGAAAGAGAATCTCACCTGTGGCAAAGTCTTTCCATCTCCATTTGCTAGGTATGGCTGGCTATATAATATTTATGTCCTATTTGGTAGGTAAAAAGGAGAACCTGGAACATCTCCATGCGAAAGAGAATACTTGGGATGGGCCAGGGGAAAAAATCAATCACTGCATCTACACGGGATTGAACCATGGACCTTTCCATTACGAGTGGAACGCTCTACCACTGAGCCATAGATGCGAGGACGGGAATAAGGTTTCGCCTAAATGGTTTATACACAGGACCATTCCTCTTCCTATCATCTGTAACAGAACAGTTGCAGAGGCAGCTCCTTTATCTCCGTGATGCCAACTCTCGCTTTGTATCTTGAAAATCTGCTGGGTGTCTATACTGGTATAGTATTAGGTGGTAGCCTTCCTGGAGATAGTGACGTTGTTTCACTCTCTACTGCGCTCAGCAGATGTGCACAAAATATTTATTGCTTCAATGGTTACATCCAAACTCATAATCTATGCTGCTACGTGTTGGGTTACTGGATATATGCAATGATGGGGTCCGTGAGTACAAAAAGAAGCAGAGTTCTCATTGCACATCAACCTAGCGTGATTGTTGTGCTAGTCCTTAATAATATATATACACTAGTGAGGTGCTCTTAGACATCATATGTGCTGTTGGTAAGACCCTCCATTAAATATCTGTGGCCATACCGCATTCAACCCAGCATAAGGTGAAAGGAGATTCATGTTTTAATGCCCGTACATATGATCCAGGGGCAGAGGGTTAACTTTGACATCTATGCACTATTAGTAATGGACATGGAGGTTGCATTAATAGACCTGGGCCATTATTGCATATTATGCCCATGCTGTGGTATGCATGCCTGATCTCAGGATATCATGAGGTCAGGGTGCTATAGATGTGAAATTTCCCTAGGTCTCAGGATTTATGATTCTCCCATAACCTACATAAGGGAGATAATCAACAGATACACTAAGCATACCGTCTGCTACATATAGAGTCACGCAATCAAAGAGTATAGAGATGATGATTACCCTTTATCAATCGCTCAAAGACATGTACATCAAACAACAAAGGGTCCTGAAGACTCCACAGGGAAATAACAAATTATACATTGATGCGAAAGGTAAAAACACCACTTGATCGTGTACTCGTCATGAGGAGGCACCGTTAGCAGCTGCCTTTGCGAGTCTTTCCTCTACGCGCTCCTTATGTTGTCGATTCCTCAAATGAACCTCAAAGTTGTCGACCGTCATCCCCGGACCGGGAGTATACAACTTACCCGGACAATCGTGACAGCGAATCCGAGGAAGATATTGATACTTCAATCGGTGGCCCGGCTGGCTATTTGCGCTTGCGACTGGTAACATCGTCTCCGTATCAACTGCCGTGTAGCGCATCACACCTTCAAACGAGTCGTTTGGATGTGACTTGTTCAAACGGGCAAGACCTGCCGATAGCCAGGCTGGAGGAGGCGGCTACCAAGAGTGATGTTAGCAAAGCGACCAAACTGAAGTCTGCACTGCTGAAACAGAGCCATAAATGAAATGGAGTACAACAAAGGAAGGAGGCACCTACCCCGGGAACGCCTGGTTGAGGGGGATGTGTAGCATCAACAGCCCCAAGCTGTTGTACAGGCCGCTGAGGAAGATGGCCAGCAGTATTCGGTACTTGAACTTGTGGTTTAGGCTGCGATGGTGGGGCCATGCTACTCGGCGTCGGTGTCCGTAATTGAGGTGTGCCGGTCTGAGATACAGGTTGGGTGGCTGGCGTAGAGGTAGAAACCGAAGGGTTAGGTAATGATTGTGGCCTGTTGGCGAGGAATTGGCGAAACTTCTCTCGAGAGATCTTTAACTTTACAATGAGCTTCTCTTGCTCCTCCATGCTTTCTTCCCGGTAATCTCGTCTTCTGGCGGAGACCCGAGCCTCGTGGTGAGGTTCAGGGGTGGCAGAATGAGCCAGACTCGCCCGCAAAGCGGCGTGAGCTGCGCTTGCGGCCCCTCTCATGCCTCTTGTGCGGGCTGTTCCTTGGGCCAGATGAGGACCGATAGCCGGAGAGCCCGTCATCGATGATTCGTCGCTATCCGACTCATCGGACTCCTCACCACCATCACGCTGGCCAACTGCGGCGCGTCTGTGCCGACTTGATCCGGATCGTTTGAACACATTGCTCTCTTCAATTGACGCTGCGGTGTTTGGTATGACGGAGGATACAAGTATTGTACGAATGGTGCGTTGACGATCTTTCAAATCTGGCAAGGCTGGGCCACCGCGGCGGTTAACTGAACGTTTCTGCCGACGTTGGTCTCTGGATATGGACACCTCGGTGCGCTCGAGCTCCGCTTCATTCAGTTCGTACAGATATGGGGTGAATTCCTTGGCAGCTTGGAAGGGTCGGAAAGAAGATGTTAATGGGGAGGGTAAGAATGCGGCCTGGAGGTCAGGATCATCAATCGGACGACCATCAAAAGGATGGGAGACGATGTAAAGTGATTTGGTAAAGAGTTGCGACTGCTCACGTATCGAATGGGCGATTGCAGTCGTGAACTCGCCCGAGAGAGAGAGGTCATTGGTCATACGGGCAGCAAATTCCTCTGGGGAGTTAAAGGAATCATTGATGTCCCATTCAAACTGATCAATGAGAGTATGTTGTCCGATGGTAATGTTGAGCTTGATAAGAATGCGCATTTCATCGTTCTTGTAAGCGCTGTAGGGTAGATTAGGATCGAGCCCATCCTCTTCCATATATATTTGAGGATAATAGTCCGCGAGTTGCTCTTGAATGCTCCGCGAGATCATCCGTACGAGAGGAGTGCATGTCTCGAGCGGAAGGCCTAGATCTTCCACAAACTTCTCGGCGAACAGATCGGGAGAAACGACCCGGTCGTGGAGGTTCCACGTAAAGGTATCTCGAATCTTAATCTTCTCCCAATCGATGTCTAAGCGAATAGGAACCAAATCCTCCACCTGCTCACTCTGGATTTTCATGTCCTTCCGCGCAACTCGTAACTCCCTGGTCTTTCTATTTCCGGGTCGCCGCCGATGAGAGGGATATAACAATTGCGGATGCTGATTGCGCAGATCAGTCCTTACATTCCCAAATCCTTCATATCCAACGCCGTATAGGGCGGCCGGATTCCCATGGGTATCGCGGCGCAAGGCCAGATAGTAGTCTCGCTCCGTGCGCTTCTGTTGAAGCAACTCCTGGCTGGGATTGTGCCATGCTGCCAACGCTGAATGGCGGAATTCTCGTTCGACATACTGTTCGAGAAGTATCTTATCCGCCGGGGTTTCACGTACTCGGACAGGTAGGTCTTCTGCAGAAGAGGAGGTCCGAATAATGGAACCGTCGCGAGATCGCTTCCTACGTGTTGCTGAACCGTTGGCGTTGCTCAACTGAGAATTGGGCGACGTCTTGCCGTTCGAGGAGCTATGACTAGCTTCGGCTGAGGGTAGAGAGACACCCGAAGCTGCAAGGACAGCTTTCGCATTCTGTTTCCCTTCGGCTATGGCATCCACCCCATTCGCTCCATGTTCTGTTAAGGAGCCGGTCGCATTGTTTCCTTCGCCCCCCGCGCTGGGGCCCGGCGCGCTCAGGTCATTTTGAACGCCATCAGCCTGGAAGTCGCCGAGAGATTGTCCAGGCTGCGAATGATCGGGGAGAGGCATGGCCAGAAATTTCGTCTAATAGTTGCAGTTCTTCGCACAAAAGCAGGAAACACGGGTATCAATCGCAAGACGAGGTAACATTCCAATCAGATACTGAAAGACGATGGTGGCACCCAAGAACCAACGTGGCCTAGAACAGCATCCTTAGAGGGAACCTGCAATAGAAAAGGCGAGTCAATATGGGCAATTCAAGCCGGATACACGAGCGTGAGGCTATTCAAGACGCGACGGTGCATTGAACGGAGACGCGATGCGCCCCATTGAGCAGAAACAGCCACATGTCCCGAAAAAGCCAAGAATCGCCACAATCAGAGCCGTCACCCACGTAATCAATGTGTGAAGACTAGACGGACAAAAAATGGTCGCGAAAGCGGAGGAGGGTAGCAAGCGCGCAAGTAATGGGGTTAGGGAAAAACATACCAAGGAACTCCAAAGGAGGTAATTTAGAGGATTTTTAAAACAAAAGTAAAATAATGACAGAAAGCTACCAGCAGGCGCAGACACGCCGGACAGAGGGTTCCAGGGCAGGACGAGGCAATGGATGGGTCTGCGTGCCGGTTCTGGGTCTTGCGCTTTGCCGCGAGAAAGTGAGAAAATCAGCGCTCGGAAGAAGGCGGCTAATCAGCTGATGGCGCACCGAGGAACGGGCAAGTATCGATGAATCTCAGCAATCTGGTTTGCTTGTCCTGCTTACACTGACCCCAGAAAGTCGGTTGACTGATTTGTTTCTCCTTGCGTGGGGTTATTTTTTCTCGCCGGCCGTTCTCTGAGCCCTCTGTTTCGCGCTATGACGGGGAAATAGGGGGAGGAAAAGAGGAGAAAAAGAACAGACACAAGAGGCCAGAGGGAAAAGCCAGCAGAAAACTGGGCGGGCAGAAAGGGCGTTACAAGTTATCCGTTCCCGTCATGGAGGGCCAGAGAAGGTAGGGGGAGGAGCTTCCGGGCACCAGCAAGCAGCAATGGTAGAGACTGCTTCTACGAGAGAAACTCTTGTACAACCTATCTGGGAACATCTTGAAGCCATCACGCATCTTTCTAGTCCTTTTCTCTTGGGATATCGCGAAGTTAGTTACAAATGTTACAGTATGGATCTTGAAAACCTGCCTTACATACTTGCGGTCATGTATGGTAATAATACTGCCCCACATACTAGGCGATTACCGGCGATCATGTGATTGTACCATACCATTAAAGGTTAGACAGAATACGACATGATACGCTAGTGTCCTTATGGGTATATCGCTCTCAGTATCAATTCGCTTCCACCAAAGTTACTGTGAGAATGACAAGCGTCAATCCAGGATCGCAAACGCGATTTATCCGTCCATGGATGCTCATGCAGACCATGAGTAGCACATGTTCTGGCCAAATACACAAAAGCATGTCCATGCCATGAGCGAAGCTTAATCGCAGAACGATATCACCATTGGACCATGTTCAGTGCCTGCAGATCTCAGAATACTTCTCGGTGACTTCCAGTTACAGCCCTTGAAAGCCTCAGGGCAAGCGGATCCAGCTCAGTCGTACAAGTTGACGTCGGCAACAACGGCCCTGTGATCTGACAGGTACACGCCAGAATCGAACCGGTTCGCTAACACGGCGTATCCGTTGACCTTCCGGGACCCATGTTTGTTCTTCCCAGGTCCGATCAGGATATAATCAATGCACGTGGGATCCTGCCCCTTATATCCGAAACCTGTCCATGTAAAATAATCCCCGTAGTGCTGACTCGATTCCACGACCTTTGCCGTGTCGACCAAGGAGGAATCCGACCCTGTCAAGACCTTATAGGCCTCCTGCGTCTCTTGACTGTTGAAATCGCCTGCAAGGCAAACCCCTGCGATGGAGTCCCCAAATTCACCGCTTCTGTAGTCATCGATCTTCTGAAGAATGATTTTGGCAGCCTCGAAGCGTGACCGAGATCCCTGGTCGTCTAGATGAGTATTCATCGCAAGGACGGTATGGCGAGTCATGCTGTGCGTGAAGACACCGATGGTCTAGTATGGCGTCAGCTTAGTCAAGAGGCTTTCGTCACACGCCTAGTGTCTTACCAGAATCCGTATCGATGCTGCATCCCAGCCCTTGGAGGGTTTGCTCGGCGTTTCCGACAACCAGACACTTTCCCAATGACGAAGCTGCCAAACAGACGGTTGATAGAAGATGGGCGAGTATTCTCCTGCTTTGTGACAGTCGTCTCTACCGACTCCGATGTATTCCCATTGTTGTGTATCGGAGGCGCTCGTAGGGACAGTAGAAGAATGTTGGTTCAGTCCGGATAGAACATCGACGAGTTGATTATGGAGCACTTCTTGTAGACAGATGAATGAATCCTGATTGCGCGTATTGAAGAGCAGTTCATTTATGAGAGGCTGCTTGCGATCATCCCACGGCAGCTCACCCTTGAATGGGGAACCGGTTGCATAGCGGATATTGTGTGTTAGTATACGTAGTGGAAGTCCGGTGGTTGTCTTCATGATGAAAGGCTCAAATCAAGGCCGGTAGACTTGTACAATTGCACCCTGATGATCCCTAAAAGCAGTTCGAGGGATTATAGAAGTATCTGAAACTTAATCAGGGCGGGTTGGGAGCTGATGAGGAGAATCTTGACACAGGAGACTATGATTGGCGAAGGAAATGTTTTCTCCTCATTTGGATGTTGTGCCTCCACGCAAGGCATTGTTCGGGCATTCAGGCACTGATGACGATGCCTTCCAAATCATGTGTCTTATGTCTTGCTTTATTATCGTCTTGTACACGATCATCTCGACTTCAGTCCAACTAATTAGTCCATCGAAAGCCTTGTTCTAGTTGACTTTTCGCCGACAAGATCAGCAGCCAAACACTACGATGTTTGAGATTCAATGACCCCTATGAAAGGCAATGCAACTCCTCAGTGACCAGGAAAATCTCTGTTAGGGTTTGACCCAGAATGATAGCTGCAGCCTGTTCCCCAATCGCATAAACAAGCATTTGAATATGGATTGCCGAAGCAAATGGGGTTATGCTCCCGTCGGCAGTCCTCAGCCTCTCAATCCCCTTCACGCGCAGCTCACTCTTGTCCACTATACCCGTAGACGTAGTATCTGCAATATGGATTAGGATTCTGTAATTATGATTGCAGTTTTAGCTTTAACAAGCTCACAGACAGATTCGACGCCAACGTACGCCAGTCATCGACGGCCAGGCCATCTATCTCCTCATCGCTTGCACTCGCTGAGAGTGGTCACGCGCCATTCTCGACAGTTTCTTCTTTAATTATGCTTTGTCCAGCTGGTGGTTCGGGCAATACATGGCGCAGCCGTCGTAGGGCCTCACGCCAGATATACCTGTCGGCCTCCGTCGTGCAGCAGTCACGGCCGACCACAGGACTGCTCCGCGGATCATTGTCTCGTAATGTGATGGAGGCTTCAGGATGATGGCACCAGGCCGACAGCTGGGCACCGATATATGACCAACATCCGTCTCTATGGCGGGCTGCTCTTCGTGCTGTGCAATGTACATTGCGATAGACTCAACGTGGGCACGATGAACTGATATAACAAGGGGATGTTTGTCTGGATCTTGACCCAGATTGTCCCTGGCTAAAGCTCCACGGCATGGTGATGAAATATATGGGAAAGCTTCTAAATAGAACAGGATCTCTGTAAAGATGAAAAAAACACGGATTCCAAAGCAGAAGCTTCATTTTTGTGCATGAACAAGCATAGTACATGAGTTCAAACCCATATCTTACTTTACTTGGAGCAGCTTTCTTTTCTGAGCTCTAACTCTTACATGGTCACTATTGAGCCGCCAAGATTCATCAGATACTTCCATGCTATGGTATGTTGGCGCTGGCCTGTTGAGCTATGACGTATATTATATCAGAATGCAGTCATGCCACAATATATTTTTGATAAGGATGTGGATCAATTGCCAATTACTCCCAAGGTGGACGATCAAAAGCATGGTAATCACGCAGTATTATGATTGCATTTCTTTTGTAATGGCCTTCATCGAGCCACCAACCATGGCTATCAGTGTCTGCTGGAATTGCAAGAACCTAGGTAAGCTCCTCTGAAGCTCTTGTCAGCTTCTCCAGGTGACAAGAATAGTTTACCGTACTGTGCATACAGAATTACCCCGTTTCGACGACACTAAACCCAAGTAGGCCAAATCTGCACCGTCCACCGCCCACAAGCCCTACTTCGACGACGTAACCAACGAAAGGGAAAATCCAGAAAAAGCCCCGCAGGCCGTAATGAACGATGCGTAGTGCACACGACTCGATCGAAAGTTACCAGGTCAAAAGTAGCCCAATTCCTCTCCTCCTCCTCTTGCTACTCTCCTAGTGTACTGAGACGAGTGTTTTATTTAAGAACTTCTTCGATTGTCGCTAGCCTTCGCATCAGTGCGAGGACATAACATATAATTCACAATGGCTGAGAACCAGGCCCCAGAGGTTGGTAAGTGTTGACCGCTGATATTTTGACCCCTCCTCTTGCGCCCATTTTGCAAAGCTCCGACAACTGTGTGGATTTACCACGATTTACTACCGCTCTCATCGTCATCGCGCAAAGTGGACGGAGTCCAGTAGGTCAAACTAGCAGCTATATGGCTCTAGCAATCGATAGTAACCACTATACCGAGTCCCTTGTGACCTACTGGATTTACCTGTGTTTTTTCACCCGCGATAGCTGACGATTGCGTTGCTTCTGGTCAATTCTAGACTACACCCTCAACAACCCCGACACATTGACCAAGTACAAGACTGCCGCGCAGATCTCCCACAAGGTTCTCGAGGCCGTTTCAGGTGCGTCTGACAAAGCTATCGTGTCACAAGATTGCTTGATGCCTAATACCGGTTTACAGCATTGTGCTTGGAGGGAAGCAAGATCGTTGAAATCTGCCAGAAGGGCGATGAGCTCCTCGACGAAGAGCTCACCAAGGTCTACAAGGGCAAGAAGATCACCAAGGGTATGTCACTACCATGATCGCCAGATTTTCCGCATTGAGACCCGTCGTACGATGTTGACATAATATGCTTGACAACAAAAGGTATCGGCCACCCGACAACTGTGTCCCCAAGCTCTTATGTGACACCGTACACCCCCCTGGTGTCGGACGCTCAAGAGGCTGAGACCACCCTCAAGGCCGGCGAGATTGTCAAGATCCAACTCGGCGCTCAGATCGATGGATTTGGTACCATTGTTTGCGACATGATCGTCGTTGCCGACAAGGAATCTTCCAAGGATGTTGTGACTGGTCGCGAGGCTGACCTCATCCACGCAACCCACTACGCAAACGAGCTTCTGCTGAGACTCATGGTGCCCCCAGGTCTTCTGGCTAGCGGTACCGAGGAGGAGAAGAAGAAGGCCGCTGCTGAGAAGGCCCCTACTCAGAGCCAGATCTCCGCCCTCATCGAAAAGGTAGCCAAGGCTTACGACTGTAATGTTGTTGAGAACACCACCAGCTGGTTGTTTGAGCGCAACGAGATCGAGGGTGGGAAAAAGATCATCCTTGCCCCCGGCTCTGGCGTGAAGGGTGAGGGTGTTCCCGACGTTGGCGAAGTCTGGGGTGTTGAAGTTGGTCTCTCCCTTGGTTCTGGAAAGGTCAAGACCCTTCCTCACCGCGCTACCTTGCATCGCCGTACCACTACCACCTACATCCTTAAGAGACCCAGCTCCAGACAGACTCTGTCCGAGATCGTCAAGAAGTTTGGCACATTCCCCTTCAGTTTGCGACAGCTGGAGGACGAGAAGTCTGCCAAGGTCGGTGTTGTGGAATGTGTCCGTGGCGGTGTCTTGAGACAGTACGAGCCCGCTGGTGATGCCGACAATGCTCCTGTTTCCCGTCTGTTGACGACCATCGGTATGTTCATCACTTGTTCAACGGAATATTCCCGTTTTCGCTAACAGGATTGTAGCCATCACAAAGAACGGCATTACCAGATTGGCCGCGCCTAACCCTCCTGACCTGTCTAAGTTCCAGACGGACAAGAAGATCGAGGATGAGGAGATCCTGAAGATTCTGGAGCGTCCTTTGGCCAGAAACACTGGCAATAAGAACAAGAAGAAGAAGAAGCCTACCAAGGACTCCAAGGATGAGGAGTAGACGAATCAATTAAAAAGATTCGATTTCTCCAACTCCTAATCGCATCCTCTTACAACCAAAGTTCTCCCTTTCTGCCGGCTTCAAAAGGGAGGACTGCAGCAGGAGGCATGAAGAGTGCCTTGAAATGACAGTCGAAAAGGAGCCCGGGGGATGCACTGGCCAGTGGGGTGTTTTGGGCCAGTGGCCCGGCCGGATATGGATGCGGAGCAGCAATGTGAGATCAATGTTGCCCATCAGGCTCTTTACAATTTCTGTCCCGTAATCACTTGAAAATGAAAATGAAAAAAACAGTATATGAGCTGGGTATATATCAAATGAAAGAACTGTCATTGCGCCTCATTTTCCGAAGTCGTTTGTCTCCTGTAGCCGGCGTATTCCGGAGATTCCGGCAAGACCTTCGACATGGCAGTTCCTGTCTCTCCTTGCAATCCTGCATATGGGGTTTATCTTATGAGGTTCTGACTTTCGTAAAAATGAGTACGTGCTCGGCAATAGCGTGAAGTGAGCCTTTGTCCTGGCTTTAACCATGTACAAGGTCACGAAGCTGATGAACTTTGGGAACGGGCTACTCCAGGAGCTGAGCAATCTAGGCTTCTCATTTCAGGCCACAGAACGTGGTCTCTTAAGGTATATTGATGGACCACGAGCCAACATCTACAGCGTCATGGGCTATACTCTATTACTGCTCGAGGGGCAGTTGCCACCTCTCTGCTGGCAGTCGCCATCTTCCTCATACATTTCATCTCAGGGAAGACTGCTCTCTTCTTCACACTCTAAGAAGATATCCATTTAGTAGTGGCACTCAAATATTGATTCCTTGCAAGAGAAGTATCTAAAGTATTTTGTAGCCTCAAAGAGTCAGGGTAAAGGCGTCTAGATCAACTGTTCTCGCTGAGGCGAAATGTCCAATGTAACGCAGATATTGTAATTAAAATTTTGTACATGAGCCAGGGATGTCTCTCTAGTAGCTAGGTGAGTGAATCGTTGCATGCCCTCTTTGTCGAGCTCTTTGCTGCTGAAAGGGTGGTTGGCAGTGGGTGGGCCAGTGTCGTTGGATGGGCCGCTCTTCTCTCTCTTCGAATCGTTCCTCCATCCCCTTCCCATTCTCCTATCCCATAATCCATAGTCCCCACGTACCCCAAGAGAGACCATTCACATTGTCTCTACTGGGACAAGAAGCTTGGGTATCAGGGTGCCTTTGCTGCTTTCCTTGATTTGGCAGCGAGTGACGCCGGTTTCGCGCTTCTCCCCACCTCTCGCGTCTTCGACATTCACTGTCTCGAGATCGCTTGGGGCATCTGCACTTTCTTCCCTCTACCTCTCCTCCAAATTTTCTACTTCTTTCCTCATCTTCTTGTTCTCTGTCTGGATGCCCTCTGGATTGTCTGACTGCTCGGAGGTCGAATCTTTTCATCAACAGCTTCATTCGACATACGGACCGTACTATCTCTATCATCTAAACTCTTCTCTCACCTACTTCA
The DNA here is from genome assembly GCF_018404265.1 of Aspergillus viridinutans. NCBI lineage: Eukaryota > Fungi > Ascomycota > Eurotiomycetes > Eurotiales > Aspergillaceae > Aspergillus > Aspergillus viridinutans. The sequence goes on from NW_025091217.1 coordinate 604,633, forward strand.
GTTGGAAGCATCAAAGGACTCACGAGTCATTCTCTCGCCCCAAGTGTCTGCGTTGGGGAGTTTCCTCTTGTAACACATTTGTCAGGAGCTTGTTGCTTCTAGCAGTGAGGCGAGAGCCCTCTCCTTTTCTTCCACCTTTTGCTCATACATCGTTCTGGCTCCTTCACCTCTCGTCCACTTTCTTACTTTCATCATTTCCATCTGCTACATACCGTTCGGTTCCTGACCAACTTGGACTCGCTGTCTGAATTCGGGAAGTCGAGAGAAAAGAAAGCTGCAGACGTCCCAAGGTGGATAAGATTGCTCTTTAATCATCTCTTTCCACTCCCTCAGTCAACATTCGTCCTCATTGATTTAATTACGAAGCTCTGCTTCGGGACATATTTCACCGGTTATTCAACCTCGCTGTCTGTCTATTGATTACCAAGTACAGATCGAGCTTGTGTCCGTAAGTTCCCCAAGAGTCTCATCAGTGGTTGCCACTTTCACATCCTCTGTGTTGCTCCTCTTTCCTCCCACCCTGCTAGCCACTTTGCATCTTTCAAACTATCACTATAGCACTGTGGTAAAACCAATCGTGTTCCCTGTCCTTCCGAAACGAGAAACCAGCAACCTTTCGTTGCGCCCAAAGGACGCTCCTTTTTTGATCCCTCTCGTCTCTTTCTTTTCCATCATCAACCCGCAAAATTGCCTCTTTCTTGCCATCATCGTTCTTTTCACGAGGATGCCAGCTTTGAAAGCACTGAGGGACTGTCTACCTTGAAGCCTATCAAGAGCGTCTTGTCTCACATTTCATCACACACTCTTCTCCACTACAAAGCTTCTGGGACGCCCTGCTGACCGCAGGAAAGGCATCTGCCTGACAGGMTCATACCGGCTTAGCCGAAGGGATCAAGTGACTCTAGTAGTGAGCTTTTTTGACGAGAAAGCATCTTATCTTTTACCTTGACATATCTGCCTGAGCGGTCTATTAACGCCCCTGGACAGGGATATCAAGGAAACGTGAAGCATTATCAGGTAAGCAATTTCCCTCGGAATCAAGAAGCTGAGCTTTCATGATTGGAAACCTATTCAAATATCTGAATCTACTGGATCTAACCTTGAAATGCTTAGATTTTGGTGTGGCATATTTCGTGGTTGTAGCGGCGAACGCCCCCTTAGGAGGTCTGATTGGGGAACTTTGGCCCTCGAAAACTCCCGTCGCCTTCAACTCCGCAATCTTCCCTTCCATCAACCCGCAGACAGCGCGCGGGCTGGCCACGATCCCAAACAGCAACGCTGGGCACGCTTGCTGTTTGTCTCGGGCCATAGTCGATCAGTAAGTTTGCGTACATTATCCATTGGTATGCGTTCTTTATATTCTTGCGAGCTAACTTTTCTATTGTCAGGCGCCGCAGCTTTCAAGCCCTGCGGTACAATAATGCCTCCGACTCTCCGCTCAGCATCCCGTCCCCCGTCCAACAATTCGCGCCAGTCAACTCCGCTAGATGCGCCTGTATCTAATAAACGATCTTCATCATTTACTGAACCTGCAAGACCGCCAAAACGTCGACGTACGGGACGGAACGCTCGAGTCGCTACCGAGCCTCCTCAAGACCACCTGGCCAACAACGCGGAGGATATTTCGAAAAGTGCGGCGAAGTCGGCCCCTAATATGAAATTCCCTGGAGATCAACTGACCTGGGTTGAACCTCCTTTGAGGAGCCCTGCACCGAGTTACGCGGATACGCCATGGTCGGCTGTCTCGAACGCGGCGAATCCCATTTTGGCGACCATGCGTCCTCTCGGTTCCATGCCAACCGCTGCGGACCTGCGCAAAGCAGGCCTGAAGCCCACTAAACCCTCCAAACCAATCTCTTCTTTGGCTAAGGAACTCCTCGCGTTGCAAAACGACATGTCGCAGATCGATGACCCTATGTCGCAGAATGAAGAAACTCCAGCATCACAGAACCCGCCAACACCAGCGTCGCAGAGCGAAACTCCCAAGGTGTCACAGAGCGAAGCTCTCCAGTCGTCACAGAACGTAAATCTCCAGGTGTTGCCGAACGGAGGAATTGATGTGCAGACGCCGCAGGAATCCGCGACGCCTGCAGACAAAACTCAGTCCGAGGATTCTAAAACCTGCTCCTACGAAGAAATTGACGCGTTGCTGTCACTTCCCGTCTGCAATTCGGTGAAATTGGATTTAGAGCAAACCAAGGATGCCATGAAGGAGACACTGCGAATGGCCGCAGATACGAATAATAGTAAGGTCGTCAAAAGTCTGTTCAATCTTTGGACAAAGGCCACTCAGGATCCGATGGTCATGTCTGTGGTTCATGGAATGTGCAAGAAGGAGGTTGGGGATCGTAATGCGAATGCCTTTCATGACCTGATCCGTGCTGCTTGGCGAGAGATTCGGAAGGAGGACGCAACGGATGTCTCAGCTGCGGCTGCACCGCCTGACATGACTCGAACCCAGTCCGACACCACTGCTACTTCGTTGTCGTCTGCTGTGTCTCCTGAAGCTCAAACATCTGCTCCAACCACAGTGCCAACCCCCGTCATTGTGGCGGCGGCTGCAACTCGCTCGAAATTGCGTGCTAAGGGCAAGCAAGCGAAGACCAATGCCACAAAAGCAGCCAATAAAGATAAATCGAAACAGACTCGCCAGTCCGCTTTCCCCTCGGGTGATGCACGCAAGCGGGCATTGGAAGATGACACGGAGTTAGAAGAGGCCGTCCGTGCTAAACGGCAGCGCCTGCAACAGCCTCTCCCCGATATTGTTCCTGAAGAAAGTGGCGTTCGCTCTACTCTGTCCCATGAGCAGCCTGGTACTGCTTTGTCGCCTTTATTCCCATCCATTAACGAAGTTCAGACCGCGCCTGAAGTGCCCTTGTTGAACGGCAGAGAACAATCAGAGTCTGCCGAAAGCAGTGGTGCTGAGGATAATCGGCGCCTGACCCCTACCTTTAGGTACGGCCCTCTTTTGACATTTTTGGATCGTTTGGACTGAATGAAGCTGACCAATTAGTAGCAGGGAAGGGTCATTGGACAACAGCGATCTCTGTCGGGAATGCGGTGGCCGAGGACAGTTGCTCTGTTGCGATGGCTGTGTGAACTCCTTCCATTTTTCATGCCTCGACCCCCCTTTGGATCCCGCGAATCCTCCAGAGGGAGATTGGTTCTGCCCAAAATGTTCTATCTCGCGGCCCATCCGTAAGATGGTGGATAAGCTTGACAGACTAGCGAACAAGGAGTTTATGCTACCTGTCGGTATCCGAAATCACTTCGCTGGCGTCAGAACTGGATCCCGGCCTGAAGATAAAAACGATCGTACGAGGTACACCGAATGTTCTTACAATCTTGTCAACGGCGTCGGACGAGGAGTATGCAATGGTTTTTACGACGATCCCAACCTCCGCAAGATCACGGACTCGGATGGAAATCTCATCATCTGTTACGCCTGCGGTCGTCCAAGCGATGGAGATAAACCTATTCTACAATGTGACTTTTGTCATTTGAATTGGCATATGGATTGCTTAGACCCGCCTATGGCCAAACCGCCCCAGCAAGATCACAAGTCCGATAAACGCTGGCGTTGCCCGATGCACGTTGAGCATGAGATGTATTATTACCATTGGAACGACGAGGGAGCCTATGACGCGCGAAAGATCCGTCGACCTGCGCGACCACGGATGATTGACATTGAAATTCTTCCCAGCGAAGAGGAATCAGAACAGATTGAAAATGAAGAAGATGTAGGAGGAGGCATCCTTTACCGCGTCTCCGAAAAAGGGGTAGAAGCAGCCTTCCTCGCGAAAGTCAAACGGTCAGTCATCCTACTAGCTCTTTGACTAGTATCCCCTTCTGAGCTTGACTGACTATCTGGGCAGGGAAAATGCCGAGTTTGAGTACAACAAACAGCAGGCAGATAAGTACTTTGAAGAAGCCAGAGCACAGCGCGATGAACTTCACGCTCGAGCTGTCGAATTCTATGCCGCCCAGCGACCTGATCCTTTGCCGAATGCCGCAGAAGCGATTGACAACTCGCGATCAGCAGCCGATCGCGAAGCTGCCGCGAATCTTCTTGCCTTCGCCAGTCAGAATCAGACAGAATCTGCGGACGATAACGCTCGGATTACTTTGCTCCTCGACGCGCTGCGAGCACAGGCGCCGAATGATCTCCCCGAAGCACATACTGAACTCGAATCTCTGCGTAACTTGCAGCAGCTGATTGAACGACGTATTCAAGCGTTGACTGCTCAGACGGAGCTTGAAGCTACTACTGCACAGGTCTCTGAGGCTGCTAGTTCGCCTATTCCGAATTCTGCGATCGAGTATGGCTCCGAATCGGATGCGCGGGTCGAGGCAACTTCCCCATAAACTCAGGCTTTATCCCTCTTCTAATTTTATTCACCAAGGCGCTAAGTGATTGTTCTTTCTTGGCTTGACTTGAAAAAGGGCTTTTCACATATTCTGGGCGTTGCGATATGCATATCCATTTTGCATCAAAATCCTTGGGTTCCTCAACTGGCGTTGGAGCATACTATGCATCTCATTGTTGAGCGTGTTTACTCTTGTCCTTGTGTTTCCCTATCTGGAGGCACGCACTTTCTTACCCCCTCTTCATTTTCTTTTTTCAATTTCTTGTTGTTTCCGGGGGCTGGACCAATTGGCAGACTGTCTTTCCGGAGTATCAGCCGGAGCTCTGAAAGTGCTCGTTTCCCCCGTTCCGAATCCGCCACCCGGCGTGATTCGCGAACGTTGATGGGAAAGACACCGAAGTCTTCCGGCAAGCTCTGGATTGCCCCGCTGCCAATACTGGGCCAGCCTCCGGTTTGCCATGCGCAAACTGTACTTAACGTCGTGATGATCTTTGTTTTATCGAGTGGCCACTGGACCTCCCACCCCCTCACCTGGGGGTCGGTCGGACCGGGCCAGTGCGCCCGAGGCTCATGTACAATAGATTTCTCCCTAGATTTTCAGTGATCTGCCGGTATGGATGGCATTGATTTTGATCTTATGATCGAACCGATGAATCGAATCTTTCCGAACCCGTTTGATCAGGCATATCGATCGTATGCACATAATTGAACAAGCAAGTTACTACCGAATACGTCAAATTCGCTTCAACTTAATGTACAGAATATCCGGAGCCGTTGAGTAAATGCAGAACGATATTCTTATGCAAGACACCCCGAAATTGCATGGTAACCGTACAAGGCTTGATCAAACCCAAACTGCAGATTTATGGTCGCGTGCACAGTACTAAGTTGAAAGTCCGATAAGAAAACCGAAGAGGTACTAGCCAAAGAAAATAGGTCATATTTGTTTCGCCATGTCATCATGAAGAGCAGAAGGTTTAGTACAAAGGCAAATCAAACTCTCCCGTAACACGGGTAGTCGAGAGGCTCAAAGGAACTTCTTGGGCATGTTCGCACGGCGACGCTTGTAGATGATGTAGGAGCCGGCAAGGAGGAGTTGCACGGCGATGACGAGACAGATGAAGAAGCCCATGCGAGGGGTTGAGGCGGTAATGACTATGAACGCAGATTAGTTAGCGAGGTCCCAATCCGGATGCTTGTTATTCACACAGAAAGGCTCTGCGTTTTATGGAAGAAACACGCATCGAATACTTACCATTGAGAAGTGTGCCTTGCAGATTCTCAGTCAGGCTCATGTGTGAGGACCTCAGGGTCTCGTGCAGCTGATTGAAGCGGTCGCGGTAGTCTTTGCCTTCCAAGTCACGCTGAATGTTCTGCAGCAACTGCTCGATCTTCTGCAACCGGGCATCAAGATTGGCCACCTGCTCCTTGGTAGCCATCTTCTGAAGAAGCTCTATATGGCGACTTTCCGTTTTGGAGGACTGGCTGCTGACGTCGCGGGCAATGCTGTTAGTGGCGTCATTGAGGCTTTGAATACGGCTGCTGAGATCAACGAGTTGGTCAGAGTTGACTGAGCGAGGGTCAACGGGACGAGCCTGTCCTTGGTTGACAATCGGTTGTTGGTTGGCTTGCGGCTGAGCAGGAGGTGCAGCGTTGGTTCCGGAAGCGCTAGGCTGCACGACGAACTTGAAGATCTCGAAGGAATCTGGGTTCTCAGGAGTGGCTGCCGTTATACCGAAGTTGTTACCAGTAGGAAGGGCGACCTGCACACGGTTAGAACACCCAGGTAGCTGGCAGATGAGTTTAAAGTACCTTGTTTGTTGAGAAGCAAAGCTTGTCATCCACGGTTACTTCAAGAACAGAATTAGTGTGCTTCAGGCGCACGATAGAGGGACGGCCGAGGTTTCTGTAAGCATAGTCGCAGTGTCCAAAAGCCAAACTGTCAACGCTTCTATGGCTCTTGTAATCAGTCGTTCCGTCATTGAGGAAGCCTCGAATGCTTCCACCCTAAATCAGAGTCAGCGTTACAGAAGACTGTTCCAATATTGAGGCTCGCGTACTCTTCCACCATGTGTGTCAATGACAAGTGCAAAACCGTCGAACTGGCCAGCAGTGTAGATGCTAGAGGAGCCAATCTTGCTTCGTCCATCTTTCACATACCATAACTGGAGATTGCCACCTCCCCTCTCAACACCAGTGGCTCGAAACTGAAATTCAGCTGACCATTCTGACTGAGATAGGCTATAGCTTGGTCAGCTGCCAGTAGATCAAGGAGTGAGCAGAATACTTGAGAGAGGGGTTGTGCTTACGGGGACTGTGACCAGGCATAACCTCTTGTGTTTCCCGGGTAGGGAGGAGTGAGAATGACTTTGTTGGAAAGCTAGATCCGGTCAGTTTTCTTAAGTTGACAGAAGTCAAACAAAGGGCATGAAAGAGCGCACAATCTGAGGTGTATGGCCCTCTCCCCCAACCTGCCAACCAGGGATGGAATCTCTGTCTGGCGATATACTAAGAAATCCATTAGAACAGATGTGATATTTTCGTAGAGGGGCGCGTACGTATGACCATAGCCAAAGCTAGAGCTTTCTATCACAGATTGCGCTGTAGCAGCAGCGACGAGGAATGACAAGGAAGCTAAGCTCCTCATTGTAATTGTTTATCGGGGATGCTGATGCGGGGACAGGGGTGTTGTAGAGATTGAAAATAGGAATTGAGAAGAGGAGACGACTGATCAGAACAAAACAGAATCGAAATCCTCAATCCTCGAGATCCACAATAATAGATGACAGAAAGATGAGAGACAGCTTGTCAAAGTGATCTTCACTGATCCGAAGGAGCCCTCCGATTCAACAGCGCGGAGACGATGCGCGAGGTGGTCCACCCAATTACAATGGCGATCACACAGAAGCGGACTTCTCTGGCAACGGAAACAGCAGCTGGGGAGAATTCGACGAAGTGTTGGATTTTGAGGTTTGAGAGAACGACTGAATGACGAACTCCCACGTCCGAAGCCAGATCCATTCAAAATAAATTGTCGCAGGCGTCTAATCCGTTTCAGAAGCTCCAACTTTAAAGGGACACACTGTCCTTTGGAGCTCCGCTGTTGTTCATCATGTCACGTGAAAGATTTCCCCCAGAATCACCTCCCGCAATGAGCATTTCCATGGACTGCAAAATGATTGCTGAATTTTTGAACACTCAGCCCTCCCTGAACTAATCCTTTCGACTGCGCATCATGCGCTACAGCTCTAATGGCTGATATTTATCCTTCATTGGCGCAATGCGCAATTGTCGCTACGGCTTTTAAGATTCTACTCTTCCCCGCCTAGTGAGTTCTTACCGTCGGAAGGAAGCTGAGGATGGAGTCAATTGGGCGTCGGAACTGACGTTTCTTTGCAATGCTATACAGTAAATCAACCGACTTTGAAGTGCATCGGAATTGGCTTGCTATCACACATTCGTTGCCGGTTAAGGAGTGGTACTACGAGGTTCGTTGAGCTCTCCGCATAGTCTACACAGTTGACAATGCGCTGACGGGATGATCGTCAATAAGAAAACATCAGAATGGACACTCGACTATCCGCCCTTCTTTGCAGCTTTTGAATGGCTTCTATCGCAAGCGGCTCGCTATGTGGATCCCGCAATGTTGAACGTTGAGAATCTCGAGTATGATTCATGGCAGACGGTTTATTTTCAGAGAGCCACTGTCATTTTGACTGAGCTTGTGTTACTCTATGCTCTGAACCGGTGTGCACCAAGTCAAATCTTGTTAGTTGAAGAGCTTGCGACTAACGAAGGGCATCATAGATTCATCAAATCCGCACCTCAAGCCAACAAGCACCTTGCGCATATCGCGAGTCTTTCGATCTTTTTGTCCCCTGGGCTGCTCATCATTGACCACATTCATTTTCAATACAACGGCTTTCTGTACGGCATCCTCGTCCTATCGATCGTGCTGGCGCGCAAGCAATCGACCCTACTCTACAGTGGTATCTTGTTCACAGTCCTGCTGTGCTTGAAGCACATCTACCTTTACCTTTCATTAGCCTACTTTGTTTACCTGCTGAGAGCCTACTGTCTCGATCCGAAGTCCGTCTTTCGACTAAGGTTCGGCAATATCTTGAAACTCGGCTTGAGCGTCATTGGTGTATTTGGCATAGCTTTTGGTCCGTTCGCTCGTTGGAACCAGCTGCTCCAACTGAAGGACAGGCTATTTCCGTTCTCGAGAGGACTCTGCCATGCTTACTGGGCACCGAATATCTGGGCAATGTATTCTTTCGCAGATCGTGTGCTAATTCCGCGTGAGTACAATCATTCTTCGACTGCATCTGTGCAGATTTGCTCACCATGACAGTCGCTCCACGCCTGGGCCTTCCGATCAACCATGAGGCTTTGACGAGCGTCACGCGCGGTCTTGTCGGAGATACATCCTTCGCCGTTCTTCCAGAGATCAGCAAGGAACAAACATTTGCGCTGACGTTCTTGTTCCAGTTGGTAAGTCCTTCCTACACCTGCTCGACACTCGATATCGATAACCTAACCGGCGCGTAGCTTCCCCTAATAAAACTCTGGGTTCATCCGGATTGGGACACGTTCGTTGGTGCTATCACTCTATGCGGTTATGCTTCATTCTTGTTTGGCTGGCACGTTCATGAGAAAGCTGTTCTCCTGATCATCATTCCATTCAGCTTGATAGCGCTCAAGGACCGACGCTACTTCAGCGCATTCCGACCCCTCGCGGTCGCAGGACACGTTTCACTATTCCCTCTGCTTTTCACAGCAGCCGAATTCCCGTTGAAGACCGTGTATACCGTTTGGTGGCTGGTTCTTTTCCTGTTCGTGTTTGACCAAGTCGCCCCGGTCTCCGAGCGGCCGCGGATTTTCGTTTTTGACCGCCTGTCCCTGCTATACCTGACCGTAGCTATCCCGTTGATTATATATTGCTCACTGGTGCATCAGCTCGTTTTCGGATGGGACCGGTATGAGTTCCTTCCGCTGATGTTCATGAGTAGCTATTCTGCTCTTGGGGTAGTCGGCAGTTGGGTGGGGTTTATGGTGGTCTACTTCACCGCATAATTTTTTTTTCTCTTAGAAATACAAATCAAAGATTCATCCAGCGGTATACGTTTCCTCTTCTTAGATACTGTACACTGAAAACATCCTTTCCAGAACGCCGAAGTACCATTCAGCTGTCAAAGCCGGCAGATATGATGTAATGAATAGAGCTCCGTGTTTGCTCTGTTTGGTCAAACCACGTGTATAGAGCTTGACCCACTTGATCACCCAAAACGCAAAGTTTATCAGGGGCTAATCTTGAAAAGGCTAGACTAACCTGTTCTGATTTGAGCTACCTCTGGTTTTCGTGATGTGTGGATTTCTTCACAAAGCTGCTAACGCAGAGTCGTTGTTGACTTATTTGAGTGCCGAACACTTTTTTTTGAGGTCATATTGTTCTTGAATATTGATACTCAACCCCTCTGTGGCAGCGTAGTCTGCTCTTGTATGAGCTGCTTGAGAGGTAAATTACGTCATTCGATCTGATATTCTTCGGGTTGCACAGCAGATCGCCTCGGCGGGAGATACAGCCGCAAGTTCGGATGAACTTTGAACTGTGTTCCCGCTAAGCTGGAACGGCGAGTTTGGGATAGGCAGCTCTAGTTGGAAGCGCATCCTTCCTTAAGTCAGTACTCGTATGTTAAGTGAACGAATTTGACTGTCTGGTATGGCCAGTCATGTAAGCTCGAGATATAATCATCTGAAGCTGCTATTTTAGTGAGAATTAGTATTTCTCCCCGATAGCACACAAGGCCTTTGCAGCTGGATGTATTTCATCAGATGGAGGCTGGGAAGTAATCAAACAGAGAGGACATGGTCGCCTGTTAAGCATTGTGGTATCGCGGAGTTGGCCCTTGCTGGCCGGCTGGATATGAATTCGCGTCATCCAAGCCAAACTGAACGAGTCGGATTGGCTAAAATGGCACAGGTACCACGCTCCAAGGGAGATGTACCATCCCTGCTTAACAGATTTGAAGGATTACGCTAACCGTGGGATATGGTCGTTTCCCAGTCGCAAAAGGTTTGCCGTGATAACCACTTCGAAGTTGTGACGTTTATACTAGGTATGTTCCGCGCATGCGAAGTTGCAAATAAGCACTGTATGCGTGAGATTAGCGGTAAGGGCCCATGAATAGCAACAAGGGAATCGATGAATGCACAACAGGCATCAAGGACGAGCGTTGGATCATGGAGTTTAGGTCAAACTGGTCCATCGATATACATATAGTGGAGAGACTGAGAAGGCAAGTAAAACACTTGACTCATTGGAAGAGATTTCTGAATAGGAGAGCCATGGATGAGTTTGGAGGTGGTGGTGCCAAGGTGGCTGAAACTGATTCGGATGAGAGAAGAATGGCGCGGGTTGAGACTATGGCGTTAGAGGAATGAGCAATTGAATCTAGCAGTGTAGTGAGCATTCTGAGTCAAAAAAGTCAGGGTTTTCCTAAAATATCCAAGGCATAACAGGGGCCGGTGCATAAGTTCAGAGTGATCGAAGCCGGCCAACCCACCTATGCAACCGTAGTTGAGTAGAATGATATCATCCCTCATACCGCGTGACGCTCAGTATCTCAGAAATACGGCAAGGTCTGGAGAATAACGCTTGTGAGGATCAGTCTACAAAATTCCAAGAACATATTCGATAATGTGTGGGCAAGTCATTGAGGCAGCTGAGGTTCATTGTTTACCTCGTCTCCATAGTCCCTGCGGAGGTCTGAGACCAGGTATCTCTCCCGCGTAATATTGGTCATATTAGAGCAAAAGAATTTTCAAAAAGTGAGCCAAGGGAATTCTCCTATTTCTGACGAGCAGATAGAGTGCAAGAACATTTGTGGTTGAGATAAGTGTTACCGAACTCGAAAGGAATAAAAAATGATAGCGGGAGAAGAGGGTAGGAGTAGGCACAATCCAAGAGAGAGAGAGTAAGGGAGCACTAGACTACAGCCCAGGTACGGGTTAGCCTTGTCCGTACCGTACTTTAACGTTCGAAAATACTCTCCGCCCGACGCTGAAGGTCTTGTCCGGGCCCCGTCCTCCTCCTCTGGGCCAATCACCGTTGTTGTATGCCTCGGCGCTCGCTCTCCCACTCCATCCTAATTCCTGACTACTGGGCCTCTTGCCGCAATGATCCTCAAATGTGATGGGGCCCGGTTCTGCCGTCGCTTCTTTTGGTCGCGGCAACCGCCTCTCCTTTCGTCTGCTCTTCAACTCTTCTTTTCTCCGCCTCTACTATCCTCACGTTTTCGTGTCTTTCTCTTCCTTTCGCGCCATTTTTGTTCCCCGCACGACTCTGAGCCTCTTTTCGATACCTTCCTTTTTCGACGCCACTCGCGAACCCACCCCCGTCGTGTCTTGTTGCTATATTTCGTTCCGTGCGTAACCGTCCAGCGAGATCGAAGACGCGTCCATCCTACGGTGAGTCGTGAGTTTACAGTATCTCAATCATCTCCTGTCGCACCTACTCGCCTGGTCCATACTGGAACAATTTGCATATTGTTTAAAGCTCTGAACGTCACTACTGAGCTATGTTTGGCGCAATGCACCATACCTGGATTCATCCTCCACCGAGGCGACTGCTGCATCCACGATTCTTTTATAACTTGCTCGGATCTGCTTTTCTCTCTTCGCGCGCTTTTTTGCCTATTGCCGGAATCGAATCTCCCATGGTGCTCATGTCACTGACGGTTAGCAAGGCTCCCCAGGTTGCCGATTCTAAAGTCTTCATTTCCTGCGACCTATGATAAACTAGCGCGGAACTCTTGTTTTCGAGGATCATGGTGCGTCGAACAAATTTTCAAAAAGCTCCGAGGGCTGAGGGATATTCGGGACTCACGACATTCTCTAGGTTCTGTTCAAGCGCAAACCGGTCCAGTACCTTCCAAGACCTGTTATTGAAGATGACAGTTCCGAGGCATGCATGCTCCATATACGAGATGAAGGATATTGAGGGAACTTTGCTTACGACGGGCGCAGGTCTGGGTTATCCCAGAGACCAACGAGGTCTTCACGAACTATGAACCATACCTTCAGCGAATGGATTTTTACAAGCAAAAGCGATTTATTTGCGAGATTACCGGTCATTCGGGGTTGACATTCTTCGAAGCCCTTAGGAGCGAAGTACGTCATCTCATTCATGTGGGTTCGGTCTATTATTCAGCTCGCTAAAACCTGTCCATGAGCAGATGGAAGAGTCTCGAGAGGTGAACAGCGCGTTTCCGGATGCTCTAAAGGAGCCCATTCTACGTAGAATTCAGTTCTCTACTGTATCTCGGGTCGATAATCTTGGTGAGTTTCAACTCGATCGTATTAGGAGAATTTGAGCTGACATTGCGTCCCAGTGGATGAGATCTACGAAGTGAGTAACAGAAAGTCGCTGATGATGTCCACCTTGACCTTCCCTCGTTCAGACCCGCTGATAACCGGCAGGAATTCAAGCAGGATTTCTATCCTGGGGAGCCCGTCCTGATTCTGCTCGAGGACAACACCCGTCTCCATGGCATGATCCGAGATAAGGCGAATTTCGCAGAGCAGCGCTATCCCGACGGAACACTCAAAACTCCAGCCTATGCAACATATCTTGTGAAAGTTTTGGATCGCCCCAATGAGGAGGCTTTGCTGGATCAGGACCATATCACTCGTGATCGCAAGACGTTCACGAAGCAAATGTTGCGCGCTTTCATCAAAAATAATGTCACTAGGGAGTCTTGGAACGGAGCTCCTTGGTTGGTTAAATCGTCAATCGCGGAAGAGTACAAGATACCGACTGAGGTGCCCAAACATTTGCAGTATGGTGCAAGGGTGGCCGAGAAAAAGGCCCAGAAAAAGGCTGATCAGGAAGGATTTTTTGGGTTCTTTTCATCCCAACAATTGCCGGAGTTGAAGCCTGCAGCCAAGGGACACAAAAATAAACTCTCGCCTCAGGATCTGGCGCGGTCGAAGGAGGCTCAGTATTTGGAGTATCAACGCTCGCTCAATGGGAATCCCACCTTTGTTGTGTCCCATAAGACCCCCAACGCTCCCTCCCGCCCTCTGAAACTCCAAGAAGAAAAGAAGTCACAACCCGTTCCTACAGTTGTCGTGAAGACTGAGCCTCCCAAGCCACCGACTCCACCCCCAATTAAGTATCCCATCGAAGATCTGGAAATTCCACCAGATCGCGAGAAGAAGAAGCAACGGCCGCCACTGAAATTTTTGGCAGCCGATGAAAATGATGATCCTGATGATGAAGAGCTCTTGCATGACAAGATCGAAATGGAATCAGTGGGCCTGCTATTGGAGACTTGGAACACTCTCAATATCTACTGCGAAGTATTCCAGCTAGACTCGTTCACATTCGATGATTTTCTCCAGGCAATGCGCTTCTCGTCGGATGACGTGGAATGCGAACTTTTCGTGGAAATCCACTGCGCTGTTCTGAAGAAGCTCGTCAACGCCGAGTACGACGACGAAGGGGCCGTACAAGTCTCATTGCCGGACCTTCCTGATGTTGAATCAGATGATTCCGAAGCCGAAGAAGAGGATGAGGAGGAGGAAAAAGAGCCGTCCCCGGAGCCTGAACCTGTTGTGACGAGAATGACAACGCGGAGTAGCTTGGCCAAAGCGGAGGCGGAAAATCTGAAAGCACAAGCGAATCGTAGCCGTGCAAACTCAGAAGATATTAAAGTCCATCGGGCAGGGGAGGTGTTTGGAGACTACGGTTGGATCGAACGTTTACGGAAACGAGATTTCCGCCACGGTGGATGGCAGATGGTGATGGTCGGCCTTCTGCATCAACTGTCAGCCCGACCACGGATGGAAAAGGTTTGCAACGATATTCTCAAACATCTCGCGCCACTTGATGTCGAGCCTACCCAAGAAACAGTGCAATCCCAGTACGCCACATTAAACGTCAACCTGCGCGTTCAGGCTCTTCAAATCATCTGCATGCTCAGTTTGGAAACGAAGGCTATTCGAAATTACCTGGAGGAGTGCAGCAATCAGATGACTGAGTTCCGCAAAGAAAAGATCGAGTATCAGAGGGCCCGGAAAGTAGCGTAAGTGCCTCGGCGACCCTCACAAGCTCCCCTGATTAACCATCTTCCCCCACTGCAGGCTCGAGGAACTCCGTCGATTGCACCAAGAGAGGAAGGCGCTCCAACCGGAGCAAGAAAAGTCACCGTCCCCCGTGCCTGAGTTAGAAGCTTTGGAAGATTCCAAAATGTCAGGTGTGGACGGCGACTCTGAGCAGGTCATGGATACCGAAGATGACGACGCGCCGCAGCAACGGTCGCTCCGTGGTGGTTTAGATAGGATTCTCGAACGGAAGCGAAAACAAGAAGAGGAGCGGGAGAGAAAAGAGCAACTGGCCAAGCAGCCAAAAGGATCGAAGCAGTACCAAAGAGTCTTGAAGAAGATCGAAGACCAGAAAGCTACCATTGAGAAACTGGAGAAGAAGATCGAGGTGGTGGATAATGACCTAAGAGAAGCCGATTGTCCGCGGACTAGGTGCCTTGGGAAGGATCGTTTCTGCAACCGATACTGGTGGTTCGAACGCAACGCGATGCCATATGGCGGCATGCCCAACAGCTCAACAGCGGAGGCTCATTATGCAAATGGTCGCCTTTGGGTCCAGGGTCCAGATGAGATGGAACGCGTCGGATTTATCGACGTGCCAGACGATCAGCGGAAACAGTATCAGAGAGAGTTTCACACTACCCCTGCAGAGCGCAAGAAGCATGAGGAAGGGCCCACCAGGCTTTCCGCTGCCCACGAATGGGGCTATTATGATGATCCAGACGCGATTGACAAATTGATCAACTGGTTGGATTCACGAGGTAATCGCGAGTCCAGACTACGCAAGGAGCTTCAGCTACAGCGCGATCATATAGCCAAGTACATGAAGTGCCGAAAGGAGTACCTGGAGCAGACAGCCGAACGAGCCGAATCCGAGGAGCTGCAGACAAAGCGAATGACAACGCGGAACAAGACCTATGTGGAAGACCACAAGCATCGCTGCTTGAAATGGCGGAACACGACAGCCCTGTCGGAGAACGGCCATTTACATGTTGACGCTTCACGGCCCTCAAAACGGGCCAAGAGAGTGACGGACGAACCCAAGGAGAACAAGGCGACGAATCGGCAGGGCAGACCGCTGACTCGGCAAGGTACGCGCTACAATCTCTGAGCAGCCATTGACTTGCTTTTGGAGGGAACTGGATTTGCAGGCGTTTCAGGGCATTCCTATTTTCGAGTAGGCATTGGATGAGCGACAAGCGTGTTCGCATTGCGCTTTTCTTCTACACACTTTAGCGACGAGACCATGAAGATTTGGGTTGATTTTGGTATTGCACTCTGGAAGAGCATCGCATCTAGAGCAAGGGTGGAAGGTTGATTGTCTGGGGCTATTTCGGTGTTTGTAAATACATGTTGCGCTTTTATCAGCCAACACCTGCATGGAGAAAGACATGTGTTCCATTACTCTAGAACTAGGTCCATATGATTGCAAGCGATAGTTGAATGCTGCCGAAAAGGTAAAAGAAATACTATCACCACACCACTACCTAGTCTTTCCTCTGAGAGTCCAGGATGACAAATGATTCGGCATCGGTTGGCCACCCCAGAATATCCGCCGCCACTCGGATACGGTCGCGTAATGAGACGGTATCGTGACCAATGTTTGGTGGCCATTGGCAGGTATCGGCATGTCAGAAACGTAACGGCTTTATGGTCTTGTGTGCTCCGCCTGCGGACCGACGTCAGTGAGGGCACATTATTTGGCAGAGGAGAGGCATGCGACCTTCTAGAGTTTCTGTCTTGACTTACCTTTTACAATCCTTCGAGTACGTTGCGCAGAGTCCATAGATTTTTGACACAATACTTGATTCCTGCGAGAGGAGCACTTTTCTGGCCACGATTTCCGTTTTATCAATGGCCGCGATTACCCGGTAGCCCGTGACATTCTTCTCAAAGCCTCCCCCACACCTGAACTAGGCCTCTTGCCTGGATTTCGCTTATGTCGACAGCATTTCCGGACCATGGGCGACTTGACCAGTCTCTTGTCGTATCGAGCTCTGGACAACATCACTCCTTAAGGACGGAAACAATCCCGCAAGACGGTCATCACATGGAACAAGCCGCACAGTCGAGACCCTCTCGACAGACAGTCGCGAGTGATATAGATTCCGCGGCTCATGCGAACCATCATGTCGATACCGGCTCGTCAGCGCCTGTGAAGCAGAATGGCCGCCTGCGTTCTACGGAGTTGAACAAGCGGAGTCTGGATTATGTTTTAAGAAGCGGGCTTGCGGGGGGTCTGGCGGGATGTGCGGTAAGTCAGGGTTTTCTCTATTTGAGAGGGCTTGCCTTGAGGTCCATGATAGTCAAGACATTTGGTCTTGGGTCTGGTTGATGTCGACAGGGACTGACATTTCTGGATGCATAGGCCAAGACGGTTGTCGCGCCGCTCGACCGCGTGAAGATCCTTTTCCAAGCGTCTAATCCGCAATTCGCCAAGTATACAGGCAGCTGGTTTGGCCTTGTATCAGCGGTTAAGGATATCCATCGACACGAGGGTGCCCGAGGTCTTTTCAAAGGCCATTCCGTGACGCTTCTTCGAATTTTCCCCTACGCTGCCATCAAATTCCTCGCATACGAGCAGATTCGTGCCGTGTTCATTCCCTCGCGGGACAAGGAGACGCCATTTCGCAGACTTATGTCTGGGAGTCTGGCCGGTGTCACGTCAGTGTTCTTCACATATCCGTTGGAATTGATTCGGGTGCGGCTAGCATTTGAGACGAAGAAGTCTGCACGGTCGTCGTTGGCAGGCACGTTCCGACAGATTTATAACGAGCGAGGTTCGCTGCCGTCTGCGCCCAGTGAGTTGACCGCAGCCAAAGGGACAGCAGGCTCGGTTACGGCTGCTGCCGAGAATGTCTCTTCTGCGGCGAACAAGGTTGTTCCTCGATATGGGTTAGCCAACTTCTATCGCGGGTTCACGCCCACCCTGCTCGGCATGCTTCCCTACGCGGGTGTGTCTTTCCTCACCCACGATACCGTCGGCGACTGGCTTCGCTCTCCCCCCATCGCTCGCTACACCACCATCCCCGGATCTGATCGGTCCTCCCACAGCCAGTCCCAGAAGGGGTCACGACGGCCACAGCTCACCGCTGCGGCAGAATTATTGTCCGGCGCTATCGCCGGTCTTGTGGCGCAGACATGCTCCTATCCTCTTGAGGTTGTTCGACGCCGAATGCAAGTTGGGGGAGCCGTGGGGGACGGACGCAGATTGGGTCTTGCGGAGACAGCAGGCAAGATATGGCTCGAGAAGGGTTTACGAGGGTTCTTTGTCGGCTTGACAATCGGCTATCTAAAGGTGCTGCCGATGTCAGCCACAGCCTTCTTTACATACGAACGATTAAAGTGGTCATTGGGGATTTAACATGTGAAGCCATGACTACGAAGCCTTTTCCTATGTTCTGACTTTCCACTTTACCTATAACCTCCTCATGATTGTGCCATTTAAGCGTTGCAGTCAACCTCTACACTATCGGTGATTTTTTTTTTATTACACCTTCCGCACTAGACCTCAATATTGGCGTCTTGAAGTGTGTTTTGCCATTGTTTCTGAATTTTGTTGTTTTTGATGGGTGACCAGGACCAGGACCAGCCCTCAGCACATAGTTTGACGGATACCTCTACCGTTTTGAGCATTTTGTTAGATTAACGGAGCATGAATATATCATGCATACACATGTGTATAGATGAAATATTTGTTATATACTGTACTCATGATACATTCGTAGTATGCCGCATGATGCATACTTTAATACCGTGGTCGGCCGGATGCCAAGTGATTGGCTGCGCACCGGAACAGTGCACGGACCAGTCGGCGGAACAAAAAAGTTGCATGAAGTTCCAGAAACCTCGCAACAATCAGAAATAACACCACCAAGCAACTGTGGTATAAAAAATTTAATTTTCGCTCTCTTACGCCAGACTGCAGTGGCAAAACAGCAACATGACGACTCGCAAAAGAAACGAATTCCTAGACATCGTCTCCGACGACGATGAGGGCAGTGACCGCGGCTACGACTCTGAGGCCGCGGAGGAGAGCAAAGGTCGATTGGCGAAGCGACGCAAGACACACACGCGTGCAGACGATCTCAGCGACGAGGGATCAGATATCGGCAGCTCAGAGTCAGAAGATGAGTCGAAGACCAGGCCCAAGGGCAAACCAAAGTCCAAGTCCCAAACAGCGGAACGCAGCAATGACAGCGACGACGAAGACGAAGACGGGGAGAGAATGCAAGTAGATCAGTACCTCGACGCAAAGACCACACACTCACCCTCACAATCACGATCGCAATCACCATCCACATCCAGCGTCAACTCCAAACCGACAAAACTGAAGAAGAAACCCCTCGATAAAATCCGCCCGCCCAAGAAGAACAAAACAGGCGTCATCTACCTCTCCTCTCTCCCTCCGTACCTTAAACCCTTCGCTCTGAAATCCATGCTTGAAACCCGCGGCTTCGGACCCATCACCAAGGTCTTCTTGACACCAGAGGTCCCATCGGCCTCCGCCCCTCGCCGACGATCCAACAAGCGGAAATCCTACGCTGACGGCTGGGTGGAATTCGCCTCGAAGAAGACGGCGAAGATCTGCGCGGAGACGCTGAATGCGACCATCGTCGGCGGGAAGAAGGGCGGGTGGTACCATGATGATGTGTGGAACATGAAGTATCTGAAGGGCTTCAAGTGGGCGGATCTCATGGAGCAGGTGCAGCGGGAGAGGTCGGAGAGGGAGGCGAAGAGGCGGATTGAGGATACAAGGGCCCGGAAGGAAGATAAGGTGTTCTTGCAGGGTGTGGAGCAGGGTAAGGTTCTGCAGGGGATCCAGAAGAAGAACGAGGAGAAGAAAAAGAAGAAAGGGGAGACGGGGGCCGGTGAGGGTGAGGCGGCTGCTGATGCGGCTGCGGCTGCAGCTGACCTCAAGGTCCGCAGGCTGTTCAAACAGAACGAGGTCAAGATGGGACGGGATAAGGTCAAGGATATCTCTACGTTGGAAGATGATGCGAAGCGCGTGCTGAGTAAAATCTTCTAATCTGCATGCATGCCGATACGCCATTCATAGATATCCAGTTACTTTGCAAGTTTCCTTTTTGTCCAAACTCAGGAATGTAGAATGTATTCTATATATCTGCATGAGAAAACTTTTTGATTGCCCGGGTATTGTTTGACCTAGAAGTCGAAAGCACATGAAACCTTGATTAAAACGCCATAATTCTTCAATGCAATGATGGTCAGCTCAATTGAGACCTCATTCCTCGTCATCCACGTTCAGCTCGTCAAAGTCGTCGAGCAACTCTTCCATGCTGATCTTAGGCGCTTCATCCTCGCTCTCCTCGTCATCCATATCCATGCCACCAGCACCGCCTTCGACATCTTGCATACGATCGTTCGGGCGGGCATTTTTGTTCTTGTACAGTTGCAAGGTACTACGCAATTCTTGGTCTTCTTCGACATCCCGCAGGAACATTTCAAAGTCAGCCTCCATGCGTTCGCGTTCCTGCTCTTGCTTGCGACTGAGCGACGCAGCCTGCTGCTGCAGAGCCTCCTCCTCGTATTCGCGAGCCATGCGCTTAAGTCGCCAGTTGCGAGTCTTCTTGTTCTTCTTGCGAGCATAGTGCTTCTTGACCAGTACAACGTCCGGAATAGTAGAGCTGTATTGACTGCTGGCTTCGAGGGCTTCAAAGTTGGGGTCGTTGAAGTTTGTGCCGGTGAGATGGTAACCGAGTACAGAGTCGCCGACATGCAGAATCCCTCCTAAGTGCGTCCGAGTAAAGTAGGTCTGATCGTTCGAGCCCAGGTCTGAGGCACGCGCGACAGTGGCCTCAGCAAGATGGAAACGTCCATTCGAACGGCCAACGGGCTCAATATCCATGATGATGAATTCCACGAGTTCGCTGACGTCTGCAAGGTTCTTGAATGGTGCTCTCCAATACACTGCAGTGGGCACTTCGGCCGTCTGAAGTGTGTTTGGATCAATCA
The DNA here is from genome assembly GCF_018404265.1 of Aspergillus viridinutans. Taxonomy (NCBI): domain Eukaryota; kingdom Fungi; phylum Ascomycota; class Eurotiomycetes; order Eurotiales; family Aspergillaceae; genus Aspergillus; species Aspergillus viridinutans. Next base: position 625,083 of record NW_025091217.1, read on the forward strand.
GGTTGACTGCGGTGCTAACACGGTGGCAAAGGGCCAATGGAGAGATGTTGCCGAGGGACCTGGCCAGTTTGATGGGAAGAGCGACCAAATCGTCTTTGCAGATAGGAATCAACTCGACGGAGAAGGAGAATTTGTATGACTTGGTCGAAGTGTGGATATCCATAGAAATCAACTCCTGAGACTTCTTGACCTTGATTGGCGTCACCGACGACAGGAAGTCAATCATCTTTTCGGCATGGTTCCTCTGGGCAAAGAAGAAGTCCAATCCATCCTTTGCTTCCTTGATGTTGACCGTATCTTGATGAGCGTTGTGCTTGAGAATCAATTGTTCTAGGTAGAGGAATGTTCGTTTATGAGGGACCTTCTGCCGCACTTGCACAGAACTAGAGACAAAGTTAGCTAGAAAACCACTAATGTCGCCGGACTAAAAGCTACTCACGCTCGCCATGTATTGTGTGTGTATGACTTCGCACAGTCGGGGCATTGCTGAGCGTGAACAACATATTCAACTTCAAAAGCTTGCTGAACAATGGTTCCTTGGAACGCCTCCTGCTGAATTGTGATCTTGACCTTAATACGTCTCGAATGGGGTTCGGTCCAGATGAAACTTGCGTCAATGATTCTGACTTTATTCAAGCCCCTAAGCTTGCGTAGACACAGCGCCAAAAGCTCTTTCGATTCAAGTGAGGCGCTGACCCAAGCAGTTGGGGGCTGAAGCCATCTCTCACAATCTCTGCAGAAATGAAGGACAGCTTCGCGGGGTATACCCTGGCTGATATCGACTGTCAATCTAACACAATCTTGACAGAGCGCGCCCGCTGATGTTGTTCCGTCGATAGGAGCTCCACAGTTGCAACAGAGGATTCTAAAGAGTCACAAGCGTCAGCCGAAGTTCACAAGCCTCATCATAAAACACTTATTCAAATGCAACGAGTTGTGAGGGGACGGCTTACGTTGCAGAGATTGCCTCCTGAGGAGCCGCAAAGGGGACTGGGGCATCTAGATCCATCGACATCTTGAAGCCCTTGATGAAAAAAGACTTGAAATACAGAGAGCTCAAGAAGAGAATATAAACTCAGAGTCGTAGACTCTTGAGAGGATGATAAATGACTGCTTTTGCCCCGCGGAGGAAACATTTTTTTTGATGTGTTTGTCTGCTTATCAAACCATCCCGCTTGGTCAGCAATATTTGCATTGTTTGCACTATGGAGAAAGAACTGAATATCGGTCATTCATATCGCCATCCTTGAATGTCGCCTGACCTCTCAATTAGTCCCAGTTGATCATACTGCAAATGAATCGGATATTGCCCAAAGGCCCCAAGGGCCTTAATGGATTGTTTCGTGCATGTCCATCGAATTCGGGCCGTTCGTTCGTCTGCCGCTCAACTTACAATGTCGACCGTCGAGCCTTCTCGTCCGCACCTCACCTTCGCTCCGAGAACTCACCCTCCAGCAGTCAGCCATTAAAGCCTGATCCAAATGACGGAAACGGAAATCCTCACGGCACTGCCTATATGGCGCCATCTCAACATACACCGTGGTATCTCCAGGAAGAGACGCCGATTGACGAGTCGCGCCAAATTTCCTCTCGAGACCAGATCCCGGAGCTCCCTGAAAACCCACCAGCCATTCTGCCTGTTCTTCTTGATTACGTTTTCAAAGATCTTGGCTTGGATGAATTGAAACTACTTGACCTTAGAGGTCTCGAAACACCCCCGCCCATTGGCGCCAACGCCATCATGATTATTGGCACCGCTCGTAGTGTGAAGCATCTGAATGTTTCGGCCGATCGTCTTTGTCGCTGGTTGAGAAGCACCTACAAGCTCACACCTTATGCGGATGGACTGCTGGGTCGGAACGAACTCAAAATCAAACTTCGGCGCAAGGCTCGACGCGCCAGGGTCGCCAGTCGTGCTGGAACAACCGTCGACGAGAAGGATGATGGGATCACTACCGGCTGGATCTGTGTGAATGCAGGCGTTGTTGAAAACTTTCCGGTCGACGAACAGGCATCTCGGAAGGTCGAGGGGTTTGGCAACATTGTGGGTGGCACTCGAGTTGTTGTACAAATGTTCACGGAGGAGAAGAGGGCCGAAGTCGACCTTGAGGGCCTTTGGCTAGCTACCATTGAACGCGACAAACGCCGGAGACAAGTTTCGATAGACGACAAATCAGATGGGCCTCATGAAGAGGTTCGTGCTTCTACACCAGTCAAAAATTCATCCTCTGACCATGTTTTCGGACACCACTCCAGGCCTTCGGCGAGCCTTCCTCTGGCACAAAGAAGGAGTCTACACAGCACACGTCGGCTCGGCAATCCTCAATTTAAAGAGAATCAAGACAACAGCTTGGATATGTCTCCGGATTCAATCTCCACTGGAACTGACCCACTTGCCGCCAACCGTACTTTTGATAAAGAAGTTACTACTGATTCATTGCTTGAACACCTGTCTGGACTACCCAATGACCAGGCCTTGAGTGAATTAGGAGCTGGACAGGAAGATAGTGACTCGACACATTTTCTCCGCCTGTTTAACTATGCTCTTTCACAAATGTCCGCCGAAGAAGCAGCAGTGGCTCGGATGAAGTTGATATGCACGGCTATCTCTCGACGCCATCAGGGATACAGCAAGGAAAGCCTTTGGAAAGCTTTCATGACTTGTAACTACCACACCTATCCTATATCCGACGAACTGGGCATCGACATCGTTTCAGCCATGTTAACGGCTCAAACGGCCCACGAGGGAGGTCCCGAGGCTACTGGGGTGTTGCTAGAAGCCGACAGAGAACTCGCTCTTCGCGTCCTGGAACATCTTTCCCTGCGCGGGACTGATGTCCTTAATATGAAAGTGTTCCATTTGTTATACAAAGCAGCCAGTCATCCGACAAGCTTTTCTGGTGAAGATGTCATTGAAGATGTAACAGGGACTACTAAAGATCGGCCTGCATTGCGAGTATTGAAATTGATTGAAACCCTCAACATCCAGTTTGACCCAGAGGAGGCTCGCAAGCTTATGATGTCTTTGTTTCGCAATGGAGACTACGACAGGTTTTGGAAACTATGGCACAAGATTCCCCTGAATGGCAGCCCGCGTAACTCTGCAGACTATGAGATGCTTTTCCGGCTGCATGCAGAGTTAGGGGACGAGCGACGCGCCAGAGACTGTGTATCCACCTGGGTGCCCATGATGAGTCGGGAACATCCCCCAATTCCACTCAGTGGACAAGTAGTGGAGGATATCATGTACTGTATCGTGATTGCAGAACCGGACATTGACAGGTTGGCAACAGGAGGGTCAACGAGTAACCTGGCACTGATCTGGAACGACTGTAAAAACAATTCCCCGGCGGAAGCTTGATGTGGTTCTGCGGAGCATATAATTGTATTATAGGCCTATATACCCGTGTAAATTAGGAGATATCTGGATATAACATGTTGGACACGTAGTTTGGAGTGTTGCAGTAGACCGAATTCCGGCCAAGTCCATATCGCATATGCCCGGCGGCTGGCCGATGAACCTCGGCTGCCAAGTCCGGCGTCACAACGGCATCTTCCCCAGACTGGCGGCGATTGTCCGCTTCTTAACATCTGCATTGATCTGTTGCTTCAACATTAGCTGTTCGATGATGACTAGCTACCTTCTTCACGATGGAATACCTACCCAGTCTTCAGCAGGAGTTTGACGAGCTCAAGCCGTCGCTTTTTGGTAAGCGAACTGACCTTCATGATTGAACTCGAGAACCTCAACTGATTCAATTCCATAGAACTCCTCGCTGAGCAACAGCTCTCGGATCTCTTACCTCCTTCACTTCGATATCTCCTCGCGGTCGCTACACATCGTCATCCTCGCTATTTATTACGGATTCTAAACTCATACGACGAAGTCTACGCACTCCTGTCTCTTATTGTCGAGCGATACTATCTCCGCACGTTTGGCGGTTCTTTCACCGAGAACTTCTATTCTCTCAAACGCGAACGAGTCTTACGGACCAAGAATGGCGAGATCCCTCGGGCACAACTGGGCGCGCCAGGTCCCGTGCGCGAGTCTCTTAAGCTGCGCTCTTCGGACGTGTGGAAGAACCTTTTTGTCATGGTCGGAATCCCCTATCTGAAGCGCAAGCTGGACGAGGGCTACGACATTCACGCCGCACCGCAGGCGTCGCTGATTTTGAGCGGCGGGCCGCGATACAATCCTAGCGACGACCTTCCCCCACGCCCGACAATCCGCCAGCGGCTGATGTACTACTACAAATGGTTCCTGCGGAACGTCTACCCCTCCGTCAACGCCGCATACTACTTCTCCATCCTAGCCTTTAACCTGGCCTACCTCTTCGACAACACGAAATACTCCTCCCCGTTCCTATGGCTCATCGGCACTCGAATTCGCCGCCTAGGCGCCGCCGATCACCGCGCCATCGCCGCAGTCCTAGACGCCAAACCCAGCGCCGGCGCTGCCGCCGCCCGCTCCCGTCCCGGCTCGGGACTCTTGGGTCTCCTAAGCCCGCAGAACCTCTACCCACAACTTCTCGCCTCCCTGCGCTACTTCCTCCCGGCGTCGATCTTCGCGCTGAAGTTCCTCGAATGGTGGCACGCAAGCGACTTCTCGCGCCAATTGGCTCGCAAGGCGACGGTGGTGCTCGATCTCCCTGCCCCCGTCGTCAACGGCATGGTTCCACCGTCAGAGAGAACCAAGAAAGCAGACTCGCAGAAGGGCAAGGAACCCGCCTCGAAGGACCTCAAGTCCGCGCTCAAAAGCCCCCGTCGCCGGATGGAGCCACCCATCTCGGCTAACTCGTACCTACCTATCTTCACTGTTCCGCTCCCACCTGCGGGCTCAGATAGCGCGTCCGCCTGTCCTATTTGCCTCAACACGTTGGCGAATCCGACGGCGTGCCAGACCGGCTATGTATTTTGTTATGTTTGCATCTTTCACTGGCTGAATGGGGAGCACCAGCGACAGTTGGATTTTATGAATGGCGAGAGCGCAGGCGCTGCCTGGGAAGATGAGAATGAGGACAGTGAGGATGGCGCGAAAGACAAAGAGGAGGCCCCTGAAGACAAGAAAGTCAGTCGGGAGGGCAAGTGGGAGAGTGGCAAAGGGAGATGTCCAGTCACAGGACGGAGGGTGCTGGGGGGCACTGAAGGGCTGAGACGAGTTCTAATCTGATAGTTATGAGTCATGTCGACAAATAGGTATACTGTGCATCTAGATGAGCTCCCTTTGTCATTATATTCACATTATATATATATTAAGAAATCGAACCGACAAGTATATGTACGGAAGGACGTGTCAGGAATCTAATACTGGGAGAAGCCCGATAGACTAATTGCTGTCATTCTGTACACAGCTCCTAATAATTAGCGACAGGGGTATATGCGATTACTGGATGATGTACGGCTTCGCGCCCTCCCCAAAGATCAGATGCGGTCTCTCGGCTGCGATCTTCAAAATAGTCTGCGCAAAGAACGAGTTGGCCCAAGCAAACCAGGGACGTGTATAGTCTTTGATATTGTTGACGTTGATAGATTCGTGAACAAGACCCAGGAGACTCGAATCACGGACCAGGTTGATGGATTCTGTGATCTCGGCTTCAGAGTCGCTTGTCATCGCTTGGACTAGGAGTGACATTGGCCAGGCGTTCTGCAACCCGACTATATACGGAACACGGTTAGCTTCTCTTTTGTTTCCTGGAAGGATTAATAGAAGGAGATGGGATGAGCTTACTGTGAGGTCCACCGATGCCATGGAACGCGGAGCCTGTCAGATAATACGGGTTGCCGCTCTTGTCGAGTATCATCTTGCGCGTGTTGCGATAGACCGGGTCCTTCTCGTCAACGTAGCCGAGCAGAGGCAGAGAAAGCAGGGACGGACTGTTGGCATCGTCCATGAGGATCCGTGAGCCATAGCCGTCCACTTCGAAAGCAAAGACATCGCCGTACTTTGAGTGGTGGACGATCCCATGCTCTTTGACAGCCTGATCAAGCTCCTCGCCTCGCTGCCGAAGTTTATTGACCAGGTCCGCACTCCCTCCTGCCGCCTTGATCACATCCGCGGTCCTCTTCAGCTGGACGGACATCATTGCATTAGGCGGGATGAAGTACCCGAGTATAGTAGCGTCGTCACTGGGGCGAAATGCGCTCCGAATGAGGCCCGTGCCATTATTCAATGGATTACCAATGCCCCCCAGGCTCAAAGTTTCAGTACCCGCTGTGGTTGTGCGCTGGAACGTGTACTGGTTGGGGACGAATTGGCCCTGCTCGTTGAAGGTCGGTTGTGACTGCGCATCCAAAACACCGAGAAGGGTGTTCAGAGCCGTGTACCAACGGTTCGTGAGGAATTCCGTCGACCCTGTATTTTCGAAAAATTGAGTTCCCAGTGCCAGAAAATGAGCCAATGAATCGAGCTCGTACTTGCATTCGAACACAACAGAGGGCTCATATGCTGGATGCACCTTGTCGTCCTGACCATTCGCTGTCGGCTGAAGGCCACTGGGCGGAGGTGGTTGAAAGGCATTGCAGTATGGCGACTGAATGACAAACTCAGTCTGGGTGTTAATGGCACCCAAAATGAGGTTGTAGAGGGCTTTGTCCTTTTTGGCTAGAGCCTGGTAACCGGCTAATTGGTTCGTGGAGTCGCGAAGCCACTCTGCATTGATATCGCCGGTCACAATGAAACTCTGTGGTCCCTGCCATTGAGCACCATCCTTCTTAATTTTTTTGGTCGCAGTTGAGCCATCGGTGTGCCATCTGATGGTAGTGTCCAAGGTGTTGGGAAACGCATTTCGAAACAATTGAGCTAAATCCTTGTCCACCATACGGGACGTAATATCGTCAATAACTCTCTCCACCTCTGGAGATGCAAAGGTGCGACATTCTGTCGCTGGCCTTTGGAAGGGTAGGTTCAAGGGACCACCACTGTATGGAGGACTGAATTAATGTGAGAAGTTTTGAATTAGCTCTTGGTCAGTCAAATCGAGTAGAGATACTGAGACATAGTGACATACTGCGGTACAGTCGAGTATGAAACGTAATCAGGACAAGCTCGCCGCAGAATCGCGGGCTCATCTTCAAGCCCTGCGGTGCAGCTGACTTGAAGACCAGCTGTCAGGGCGAGAAAAAGGGCCGATGAACGAGTCATAGTTGGAAGAATGCTCTCTGGTTAACCTTCCTCTCAACGTTGAGAAAGTGAAGTTATTTCGAAGGGGTGAAAGCTGATCTCGAAGACTCAAGGATTCAATAGTGTCCCTTGGGCGATTGATCTATCAACAACCGTTTTCGCGCATGCCAGACGGGAAAGTGATGAACACAAATAGTCGAAAACGGGCATGCGCTTCGAACCGGTTCCAAACCCAAATGCTCTCCCAATGTCCTCATATCCTTCATATTCTCCCGCAATTTAACCGCAGTCCCACAGTAGCATTGAAAGGATTGTTGCAATCCAAAGATAGTGGGACTGTTGAGAATCGCCATTTGTTCATCCCCGCTCAGGTTGCGGAACGATCGTCATAATATGCGGGGAGCCAGCAAGCCAGTAAATACCCATGTCGCTGCGAGATGCTTCTGTGCACTCCCCTCCCCAGTTCCACGAAAAGAAAATCATTACTCGGCGTAACTACACCGCAGTGGTTAGATAGGCTCTAAGGAATGGCTAAAACAGCTTCTTCTTCTTGATTTTATACCATCGACTACTTTACTTCTTGGAAAAGAACGACATGATGCTGCCTTGACCGGCCTTCCCTCCGGCTTTGCCTTTGGGCGCACTCAACGCTGGCTTTTTCTTAGGCGGTGGTGCGGGCTCATCCTCCGAGAATGACTCCCATGACGGCTCTTCTACGGTCACTGGAGAGGAAAAGGCACGTTAGCGGGGTTTAGAGGGTCATCCGATGCAGCGCACGGAGGTTCTCACCAAGGTAGCCTTCCTCATCCTTGACGGTCTTCTTCTTCATGACCTTGCGCCTACCTCTTCGGCGGCCTCCTGACACTGTTATCTCTTCCTGGAGTTCCTGCTTGGGCGGTGGCTGGTCGATGGTTTTTTCTTCCTCTGCAGGAGGTTCTGGAACATCTGGCATCTCCTCGTCTTCATGTTCACGCGAGTTAGTCGCATCCGATTGTGGTGTCATATGAAAAATAAAGCCAATTAGCGTACCGTCATCATCCTCATCCTCCATCATCTTTCTGAGCCTCTCTTCACGTTCTTTTCTCGTCTCACGATTGTTGGTCGTCGATGACTTCCCAGAGTCAGGGAAGAGCTCTTCTGGTTCCTCCTCATCAGAGGCATCTCCCAGAACCACTACTCTCTATTAGTCCTTGCATCAACACCTGGAAGTGCATAATGCTGAGCTTACCATCTTCTGCACCGCTAGGCTCGGCCTGGTAATTTAATCAGCAGCTGTGATTTTGCAACACGAAGTTGGGCTGGGATGCACTGACCGATTCGGCACCAGAAACAGCAGGGGTCGCCGATCCTTCTTTCTTCTGTTTTGGTTTTGCCTTCGCAAAAGAGCTGAAGAGGTCGCTCTTCTCCCTCTTCAGCGGCGCAGTCTTTTCACTAGGTTTGACGGGTGCTTTCTCTTCAGCCTTGGCTTGAGATGTAGGTGCTGCATCTTCGGCCTTCTTGCTCTCCGACTTCACTTTTTGTGTCGCTTCGTCCTGCGGCGGCCGTTTCGAGGGAGCCGCACTTTTCGGAGCCGGGGTGGGCGCTGGTGCAGGGGCCCGCACGCCTGTTCTCCTCTACGGGGCAAGAAGTCAGGCGATGTGTTCTTCAGATCAATGGCCACAGAATTTCAGGAAAGATACCTTGACGTTCTTGTTTTGAATCATTCCCCATTGCTTCCCGTATTGTAAAGGGTCTTCATGAGCATGAGCGGCCAGCATCTCTCGATGGACGTCGGTGAGCACGTTGAGGTCCTGTAAAACCGCGGGCTGTAAGCTATATATGTGTATTGATGATATTGACTCAAAGGTCGACTTTGCGTCTATATTTAAGTTAGTGACAAGCCATCTCCGCTTGGGTTGGTCTTGCTAGTCGCAAGCACTTGCCATCTAGATCTTCCTCGCGCGCTAGAATTATTGAGGTCGTTGGCACCTCGTCGGAAGCCGCATCCTGATTTGGCATCGAGCTAGATAGGTAGGGGCTGCCCTGCATGATGTCGTCTCCGTCGTCATGATTCTCCGCATGAACACCGTTTGTATCCTTCTCTCGTGGTTTCTGAATCCCGATAATAACATAGGTCGCATTCACACTCTGCGGCTTCTTCTTATTCTCGGTATGGTGAAAATCATATAGCATTCTGGAAATGTTAACCATTCTGTATCAAGCGACGAGGCTGTAGATAGACGAACTGCTTGGCCAGATTACAATGGACCTTGAGAGCTCGACCTAACGAGCGATAGGTGACCTGAATCCATTAAGTTCCCCGGAGCTCAAAGCAACAGCTCGAAAGTCACGTACTGTACGACGCTCGTTGAGGACATTCTCTGCGAGGTATTTCCGGTAGTCGACCACCGCCATCTTCGCTCTTGCAGCTATTTGCGCTTCTGTAGCTCGTGACTCTTTGCGGATAGAAGCTCCTATAATTCACGGTCCGTCCCCGAGCGACGCGTGTTAAACCACTTTACGCGTATCAGTCAGCCGGCCTTGGCGCTGCGCCGCTGATAGCAGCTGCCAGCAGCCATTACTCTCGGCTTTCTTTTTCGCCTTGACGATCATAAAAACATCGTGTCTCCCCCACGCCATAAGGCGCGGCAGCTTACTCCGATTCAATGGAGCAGACATTTGACCTTCCCGACTCCACAGACTGGTTGGACACGCCGTTGTCGCTCGTCTCGCCGCTGGAATCCTCTCTCCGCTGTCAAGTCTGTAAGGACTTTTTCGACAACCCCGTCATCACCTCGTGCAGCCATACGTTCTGTTCGTTATGTATACGACGATGCCTAAGTACTGAGGGCAAATGTCCAGCCTGTCGGAGCTCGGATCAGGAGCTCAAGCTGCGGCGTAATTGGGCGGTCCAGGAGTTGGTGGAAGCTTTCCAAAATGCTCGTCCGAGTATGCTCGAGCTTGCGAGAAAGGCCGCTAACTCGCGTCTGGATGGGGAGTACACTACGGGTCAACCTGCGACGAAGAAGCGTAAGGTAGATCAGGAGGATGGTCCGGATGCGTCTGGGCCAGAGGGGGTACGGACAAGGTCGCAGAGCAGAAGAGGGAACAGCCAAGCTGAGCCTGTTGTGGTGGATGCGATCGAAGATGACCAGGACGAGGAATATATCCCGGGTATGTCATTATACTCTACTTAACCCAGTTCCGGTTCGGATTTGAAGAAGCCATTGCGTCTAATATGAGCGTATCTAGAGGACGGTCTGGTCGCATGCCCTATTTGCGGCCGGAGAATGAAAAACGAGGCAGTTTTCCAGCACTTGGATATTTGCACAGGGGACCCAGCTCCCTTAAAACAAGCATCTTTCGGGTAAAATGACTCTTAAAATGGGATGTGCGATGCGAAGTATCTGACTCCTGTTTATATGCAGGTCTCTGCAGCTCATGTCCCCAGTCTCGCGCAAGTCAAAAGATGTCACAGACAAACCACCAGAACGACTTCCTACCATAAATTATAGTTTGCTGAGGGATAATGTTCTCCGCAAGAAGCTCAAAGACTTGGGTATACCGAATTGGGGCCCGCGACCCCTTCTGCAAAGACGTCACACGGAGTGGATGAATCTATGGAATGCGAACTGCGACTCGAAAGCACCCAAGTCCAAACGAGAATTGTTGCATGAATTGGCTGTGTGGGAGCGCACCCAGGGCGGCCATGCTGCTCCATCATCGGAATCTAGCAACACAGTCATGCGCAAGGACTTTGATGCGGCGGCGTGGTCAAATAACCATGGTGACGAGTTTAAGCGGCTGATTGCGAATGCTCGGAAGAGAAAAGACGCTATGATTCGTACAACAATACCTCAGGCGGCTCCATCTCAAGATGAAATCTCCATGGCTTCGGCACCTGAGCAGTCGACAGAAACGTCGACACCATCAGAAGTTGCAGAGAGGTTGCAAGCACAGACAGTACCTGAAGGCACTTCAGTTGCGACTATCGCCGAGAACGAAACTCAGACGATAAAGGCCCCTAGTATAACGCAGGTAGTCAGTTCTTCTCCAGAGTAGTCCACAGGCCGGCTTTGTGCACAGAGACTGCCCCTGAGAAGCTGCGAAGACACTGTAGCACCAAAACTATGTCTTTGACATGAAGAATAGGTGCCCTAGATCTCACTGAGCCGTGGTCCCGGGACCTTCCTCAACCGACATGTGCGACAGCCTTTCAACACTTTCCTCGATCGCCGATTCTACGCTCTGCTCTGACGCAGCTGTGCGTGCAGCCTCTTTGGCTTTCTGTTCGAGGTCGTCAAGCTCAGCGAGCTTCTTGCGAGTCTCTTCTGCCTCCTTTTCTTCCCTTGATTGTCGCTCCCTATTCTCCAGTTCTTCAAGCTCGTCATCCAACTCTGTCTCGTCGATTTCTGGAGCAACCTCATTCATGATGTTGCCGATTTCGTCCACCTTGGACATCTCTTCACGCAGCTCCTCAACAACATCCTCGACCCTTTCAACGCCGCCAATCTGAGTATGCAGTCCGCGAAGAACACCCGTGCTCGCTTCCATCACTCGGACGTATTCAACCTGGTCCGCGGCATTTTCGATCTTTGAATAGACCTCTTCGAGCTGTGTCAGAGTGTCCAGTCGCTGCTTAAGATTATGCTCGGCGAGCTTCTTGGAGCGTACCGCAGCCAATGCCGAGACACGATTTTTCTTCTGAACAGCGACTTTTGCGGTCAAGTTCAGCTCCTCAATCTTGCTCTCCAGACGGTTGACTTGCTTTGTCATAGTTGACATGAGTGATTTGATAGAGGCAATAGTAGTATCTTGCTCGGTGATCTCGCGTGGCGAGTCGTCCGAGGGTCTGAATCTGATGGTCTGGTTCACCTCAGTATGTGCAATGTGCGCATTCCGGATGTGAACGGATCACAACCTACCTTGCCGTCATACGCGATGGCCCCTATATCACGGGATAGATAAAGTAGCAAGACATCGAAATCAGCGCTTGAAAGCCCACTGTCCTTGTTAAGAACTGTTGCGAAGTCTTCTGTAAAACGTTCTTTGGAGTATACTAGATCCATCTTTGATTGACTGCCACCAAGAGTCTGCTTCACTACCCGATCTGCTGCCTCCTGTAGAATTCGATCAAAGCCTTTTCGACGAAACTGTGAGAGAGCCATACCTTTAGGTTTTCTACCAGCACCAGCTCCTGAACCTGTAATCTAGCTGAAGTCTCTGGCGTGTCGCTCCCAACCACAAAACCTCTCAACTGCTTCATCCCCCATGTCATTACATTCCATGGGCTCAATACCCCAGGATTGATAATTCTCCATTGTCTTTGCTGCAAGCTCAGCGGACTGGCCTTGAAAACCTGCAATGGGGCCATAGTATGCTTCCGAATCGCTTCATCCTGTACGCGAAACAAACACACTCAGCAAGCACAAAACTTCGAAGAGACCGGAAGCTGAGACATACCAACACCGCACCAAGCGCCACCGGCCGACCGTACTCGGGTATTTCCAGAGCTCGTAACAGTGAGTCGTCCGTCCTCAGCATCAGATGGTCGCTTTGGACCGCTGTAGCGGTCGTCGAGGTCGCTTCGCGAGAAGGGGAAGTCGTTACATAGCCCCGCCTTGCGGCCCTTGTCAGGGCTCGCTCCCACGCGGCGACGTTCACTGCATATCCGTCAGGGTTCGTCTTCTTCTGCAAGGCGAAGTCGGAGTAAAGCGACGGCAAGCGGTTTCTGGAACAAAGTAGTCAGCTTCACCTTTTCGGCCAACCTCTGTTTAGAGACGGAGTTGGTAGCAGACTTTTTGAAGGAGTCTTCTTGTGTGAGGATGTAATTCAGGAGGTCACTCATGTTGTTTGAGCTATATCTTCTCCAAGTTGCAGGTTTTCTGAGTTGCTTGTTTTTGATCCTGGTATATACTTCTGTGTTTTGGTTTGCGTATGTGTTGTGCAATATGTGAATTACGACACAATGTCAAATCGCACTGTGGACATACTCGGTCTCACCAACCTAGTAGCTGGCGAGTTGAACTAGACTTGCTGATGTCAACAGACAAACCACCCGCACTTCTATCGTTGCTGAGGAGAGCGCTCTATCGATAAGATAAAGTCACGTGATTATACATTCCTTTTTCTGCTCTACTGTTCTATAGGATGAGATGAATAGATCATTTTTGATTGAATTAAAGCGGTTGCCCAGATTCTATAGCTACCATATGTCATAATATACGCCGTGTGTGGCTCGCTTCACGCATCTTAAGCTCGTTCAAAATCGTCATTCGCTGAAGTTTCATTATCCCCCGTCATCGGCAAAGTAAGACCGCCTGAATCCAGAGGGTTGCCGATCAAAGACTTCCGATTCTGGCGCTTGTCCAGCTTTTCGCTTGTTTCCTCAGGTTCCAGCTGCTCAGTCGCAGATACTTCCTCTCGAGAGTCTAAGCCTCGAGTACCAAGATATTCGACTCTCACCGTATGTCGTAGATTATCAACGAATGATTGCATCTCTGGCATGGGAAATACTCCGTCGCTGTCAAGAACGTCAGCGTACAGGCGTTCCGCTTCCTCAAGGCAAGAAGACGCCAGCGTTGGCTTTCCAGTCCTGAGCCAGAGGTCAGCTGCAAGGACGCTCCACATCCCAGCTTTCCGGCGACGGCCGCCCCATTTCACACCGGTCAGTGGCGGCCTAGAAGCATAGCACGCCGAGATTCTTTCGCTGAAAAGGATCTGACCTATCCCGCCGACTAAGCCTAGGTCCATGGCCCGCATGGCCCATTTAGCAGCGCTTTCAGTTGCAAATCCGCCACGAGACTTCAGCAGTTCCATAGCTAAGCATAAACAACGCAGAGCATTGGGTGCATCAGAGCACCTCGTGAGGTAGGAATAGCAAGCCGTTTCCAACATCTGATCGATGGCTTCGAGTTTGGGTTTTGCTGGCATGGCCATTGGGTTCAGCAGCGTGCTCACTGCGCACATCTCATGAGCACCGGCATGATATCTCCAAGCTTTATCATTGGTATAGTCGGAACGTAGAAGCTCATAGGTGGACGCCGATAGCTTCCAGTCACGAAGCATGAAAGCAAAGTCAGCCATCTTTCGCAAAATCGCTTCAGGCGCGTCCGGTTTGTAGAATCCCCGTGCAAAATCATAGTTCCCACCACCAGAGCCATTAATGCCAGATCGCGAGCCAGAACCGAACCCTGCCCATTTCCGCGACATGGACATGAAACGGCCGCTAATGCCGCGCCTTCGAGATGCCACCTGATCATTCCAAACGGCAACTCTATTTTCCATGTACGGAATGATTGACTGAGCGACTAACTCCCGGACGAAAACCCTGATGGCCATCGCGTCCGAGTCAAAGAGGTATGGGCGATATTCGGTGTCAAGTTCGACAAGCGGCTCTGGTATCGATTAGATATCTGGACTGACGAGAGTACGTGATAAATGACATACCGTTCTGGCTTGCTAGATGCTCCGACGGTGAGAGCCATTCGCACTGAGGGACTGGAGCGCTGTCATCATCCGTCACAACACACTGCATGCTGCGTAGCCTTAGTAGATGACAATGCAACCCAAAATGCCGCTTCATCTGATCATAAAGCTTGGTTGACTCGGCGATGTCATCCCTGTCCTCGTCGTGAACGAGCACATAGTAACGAAGATACTCTGGATGCACCCACTCCGGTAACCTCCGATCTCCATTGCTTGTATCTGCATACAACTGACGAAGAGTTTCTAAGGGAGCCGTATTGCGTGAGCTAATGACAATCACACTGGCTACGGGATGGCGGAAAGTCTCGTGGGGTGCTGCCGACGCCGTTGACAAAAGCTGACGCAGGTAGAACTTGTATAACGGCGAAGTCGCAAGGGAATTCGCGAGGTCTTTCGGGCGCAGAGGAGCGCCCAATAATTCATCTGCCGCATCAAGTTGTCGGTCCAAAACTTCCTCTAGCTGTGCCAGAGAGTTCTGTACAGTGTCGGGGCCTGCGGGAAACTGCTGACGACCTCCGAGATCCACAAAGCGTACTCCGTAATCCTCCCACCCACGACTTGATCCAACGCTATCCCGAATAACGACTTTTCCAGGTATGCTTTCTCCAAATGGCCGGATCAACTCCCAGAAGCCGCCTTTGAAGCCTTTCTCCCGCACCAGATCATCGGTATCCACGGACGCATAAACTCCGACAGTAGGAGAAAAAGATCGTATGATCAGTGATCGGATATCTTCCGTGCCATCAACATGTCCCTCCAATGGTGAGCCCAGAGACGACCTGGTTAGTTGTGGAGTTGACGATCTAAGCGATCGACCGTGGGGTGACGCAGAACGGATCGGAAGCTCCGAGGTAGTAGCGGAGAGAGGAGGCGTCGGTGATAATCCTCTCCTGGCTTCAAGGGGATCTGGATCTAGTGACGCGGAGGAATCACGACGCTGGTCTGGATATCTTGTCTTCGTTGTGACACGCGGCACGCCGGGCGAAAAGGACGGCGGAGGTTTGACCGGAGAAGCATCTCCGGGCGATGTCATGGACATCGAATTGTTTCTAAGTCAGGATAAAGAGAGGTGAAGGAGACTCTAGAGCCCATGGACCGAGAAGTGAGGGCGCAAAGAGTGCGTCGAAGAAGGATAGACTGGAGAACCAAGTAGAACCCCTAAGGTAGATACCTAATGAGAAGTGGATTGGAAGATAAGATGGAATGGCCAAGTCAGTCTGGCAAAAACGGGGTACAACTGAGGAGGGCAGACAAAGGGACTGGAAGGTCTGCTTCTCGTCCAATGGCTGATAATTGCTCGGAATATAAATTCGATAATTCTTATGCAGTGCAGTAAATCAATATGCTCCCGGAGATTTATCTGTCTCATGTAGTCTTCCAAATCCAGTTCACACTACGGGATATTATGGTCGCCATCAAGTTGGAGAAGGCGGTAGTGGTGATTTTCAGTCCAATCGTCACAACACACATCCTGGCGAATGATTCATTCATGACTCCTACGCATTTCTGTTGAGTCATACATTCTGCGCACTCATGGCGGTAGTATAATACTCGTTGCTGGCTTGTGTCGATGTCGAATACCCCAGCTCTGCGCTTCCTGGTTGAACGTCATTGTTTATTGCGCCCATCTCTCTTTTTGCTTCCTACTCCGAGGAGATCGGCAAGCGTACCCCTGCGACATTTGAGGAACTGCGCACCAGCCGCGCATCAAACGTCTTTATCACGAACCTTTGGGCTGAACACTGGCGGTCCTTCTATGCGCCATCGAGAAAGTGCGAGCCTCCCCCCAGGAAGAGCACCCAAGAGAAGACGCATGTCCGCGACTGCCCCGCACGACGGTGCCTCCGAAACAATGGCGACAGTGGCTCAAACTTCCTCCCAGACACCTCAGCCTCTGGCCACAATACAGCTTACACCCCTCGAGAACACGTTAAAAGAACTCCTCCTCGATGTCGCCAAGTACATACGAGAACGAGCAATCGCTGCCGGCGCGAGCGAGGCGGATACCCCACACATGGTGCTTCGATTCACAGGAGGATGGGTGAGGGATAAGCTGCTTGGAGTCGACAGTCATGATATTGATGTAGGAATTAGCTCCATGACTGGTTACCAGTTTGGCATGGCCCTCAAAGATTACCTTGACATTCCTGAAAACTTGCAAAAGTACAAGCGCAACCACCCTAATGGAGAGATGAAGGAGGCTATCGTCAGCCTGCACAAAATTGAAGCAAATCCGGAAAAGTCCAAACACCTGGAAACCGTAACAACCAAGATCTTCGGCTTGGATATCGATCTGGTTAATCTTCGAAAGGAGACGTATACGGATGATACCCGGAACCCGCAGATGGAGTTTGGCACCGCCGAAGAAGATGCTTTACGTCGCGATGCAACGATTAATGCTCTTTTCTACAATTTAAACGAATCCAAGGTGGAAGATTTGACTGGACGGGGGTTTTCAGACATGAGGAACAAGATTATCCGAACTCCATTAGAGCCATACCAGACCTTCAAAGACGACCCTTTACGTGTGCTACGACTGATACGGTTCGCCAGCCGCCTGGGCTATCAAATCGATCCAAACACAGAGAGGGCGATGCAGAACAGTGATATCAGTGCGGCACTAAAAGTGAAGATCAGTAGAGAACGCGTGGGGACAGAGTTGGAGAAGATGCTCAAAGGTCTGCAATATCCAGTTAGGTTTGAAACAGAGCCACATGTTAACTTTGGATAAGGACCCGATCCTCGAGGCGCGTTGCGATTCATTGATCGACTTGGACTCTACCATACTATCTTCGCCAATCACCAAGACGATGTCACCGCTGATACATCCTCGTGGTCGCTAGCCTACAACGCTCTGGTATCCCTGCTGCATCCTGAGGGGCCATCGAGGGCCGCACTCGAGAAGGTGCGCGACTTCCTCATGCGTAATTCACTCGAGTCGTATTATGCCTGGATGATTGCTGCATTAGCACCTTGGTCTAGCGTGCCACCGCGCATAGCACAAGGACCGAAAGCGAAACCCTTCCCCCCTCGAGCGGCAGAGGTGGCAAGAGACAGTCTGCGTTCCGATAATAAGATGATCAGCGTTCTCGGTGATGCTGCTGCCAGTTGGAGGTCCATTATTGATGTCAAGTCTTCGCTCCTGGAGGGCCGCATGAACGGAACAGCTCCCGAAGTACGGCAACAAATCGGCTTGTACATCAAGAGCTGGAAGAAGGATTGGCGACTCTGCATACTATTGGCTATTCTGCAGGAGATCATGAGAGGACAAGAGTTCCTGCCAGGTGAGAAACAGACGCAAATGACCCCTGATACTTTGGTTGAATTTGAGGCACTGACTTGTGCTCGGCTGGCAGTGATCCAAGAATATGACAGATTTATATCGTACATTATTCAGAACGATTTGCAAGGCGTGTGTGAAATGAAGCCTATCGTGAATGGGGGGGAAATTATGAAGGCTCTAGAGGCAAAGAATGGGCCTTGGATGAGCAAAGCATTGGATATGGTGTTTAAGTGGCAGCTTCTACACCCCGAAATTACGGAGAAGGAAAAGGCCCTGAAATATTTGATAGATAGAAAGGATGAGTTAGGTCTGTAGTTGTTGCTGAGCCCCATAGAAAAGACAAGCTGAAGACAGCATTATTATTGCTCCCAAGAACCATGACATGGACACTTTTTCCCTTCCGCAAATTTCTCGCTTACTGATTGTAATCGCTATCCGACTGGCCACCTCCTCCAGCTATGAGAAGAAAATAATCCCTTCCCACAACTCATAATCTTTCTTTCTAAACAAGCTGAGGATTACTAGAATCTGTGTACCACCGTGATTTGAGCTTACTGAGATGGAAGACCTCCGCATAGCGGCACGTGAGACCCTCCAGCGACGATACTCTAGTATAATCTCAGAGGCACGTTTAGACAGCATAACCGTCCCTGAAGACCTAGACCTGTTATGGGACAATGTATCATCTTATCAAGCCAAGAACACAGCAACAGTGAGAAGAGTTCCCTGGAATTCCCGGCTGTTCAAGCACTGATGACGTCGAAGTAGACCTGCGAGAATCTTCTTGTCGCCCAAGTATTTTTGACACGCCGGCGCTCGAAGAGCTTATCGGAAAGTGAGGAAAATGCTGTCAATAATCTATATCGGTGGGCCAGTGAGCTTGCACTTCCATCTGCAGTCTTTGCGACCACAGAGGTAGGATCCTCTGATGGTGAGTCGCAGAGTTTCCCCTCAGTCAATGATGCGGGTTGCTGACGCTGCGAGGCTGTAGTCGACAAGTCTGAAACAATCCGCGAGAATAAGCTCCAGCTGGAACTTGCTGTCTCTGTCCTTGTTGCGCTGGATTCTCAGCTGCAGATTCGGAAATCGGCGCACGCGGTGGATGTAATCACTGCGCTGGCGAGTTTCACGTCTGAGCAAGATTCCTGGACGACGCGGGACACATATATGAAGTCGAGGAAAATCCTAGAGAGCTTTATCACGAGTGCACATGTCGAAGCAGATAGCTCCTTCTGGTCTCTCGTTGAAAGGATCCTCAAAGAGAGAATCAAGCCGGTATTCGCGAAGACAAAAAATCCTGCACTTACTGCCGAGGGCAGAAAGAACTTTCATCCTGTTCCTCTACCGCGATTTGATGCCAGCATCATCGATCCGGCGACGAAGCCGTGGAAAATCAGTGATGTCTACGTTACTACAGTGCTAGCCTGGGTGATCGCGCAGTACCAGGTATGCTTCATCATCCCCAGCTCTAGGTCGTATTGCTGACTTAAGATACAGGCAAAGGGTAGACCCTATTTAGAAGCACACTTTCCACTACTCGTCCCACCAATTCTCGCCCTGATAGACGACGACAGCGTCGCCTACAAAACACGCGGCTGCATTCTCTTGACCCAACTCCTCAAACCAATTTGGGAAAGCAGATCTGACATCCTCCAGAGGACGAACCTGGCGTCTGTCTTCGAGGACGCCGTCAGACCATGTCTCCTCTCTTTACCATCGATCACACCCGAAGATGATTCCATCAAATTGCTTGGGGTGGCCTACCCAGCTCTGCTCTCCCTCTTACAGACAAGCTACCACACCACCACCCCAAGGTCAGCCGCAAACGCAAACAGAGACAAATATATCTCCAGCGTGACAAGGACTCTCCGAGAGAATCTCATCTCCTCATTCCACCACATCAGCTCAACAAACAGGACCTCAACCTCCTCGTTCGCCTCGTTCCCATACCCGCGTCTCTCGACACTGCTCGTCGACCAGATGTACCCGCTACTCCTGGAGCTAGGCATCCACACGACAAAGTACCTTCAGGAGATCGTCCCTCTGCTGTACAGTACGTTGTCAAACCCTTTCGGAACAGCATACCCGCCTCTTCTCCTTTCCGCGGTCGCCGTAACCCGCGCGGTGATTCTGAACGCCCATCCGCGACTGTGGCGATGGCGCGGTGAGATCCTCGGCGCGCTCTGCTCGTGTTGGCTGCGCGCAGTTGAGGAAGAAGGCGAAATTGCCGAGCGGGCTGTCAAGGGGCGGAGTGCGGCCGATGACCAGGAAACTAATACCGCGCTGACCAAGCTCAAGAAGGAACTGCGGGGGGCAGTGTACCTGTTGAGGTTTGCGCTGGAAAATCCAGCGCAGGCGGACGGAGATGCTGGCCAGCTGGAAGCGAAGGCTGCTATTCGGAAGGAATTGCAGGAACTAGCTGACGCTGATGAGTCTCTTGCGGACTTGCTTCTTGCGGATATTGATCCTAATGATGCGGACTTTTTCGGGATAGATCCGTGACTGTCTAATTTACATCGCTCTTGATGGCAATAATGCCATGGTGGACACACATGAGTAATATGCTTCGCTAGTTCCGTAAAGTGAGCTCTGCTCAAGTTTAGACATATGAACAATAGGCTGGGTATCATTAAAGACATAATTCATCATAGAGCTGAGAAAAGTAATCGTGATTATATATCAACCCGTTGCTTGAAAAGACTCTTCCCCCGCAGCCACTGTCGGTATCGCTTATAGCGTTTCTTCTCATAGTCCTCTGCGACGACCGTAAGTCCTTCCTCCGACACGGTAAGGAACTCCGCATAATCCGCTAGATTCTCCTCCGCGTTAGCTTCGAGTGTGACCTCTTCAACGTTGCATGTGTTGGCGTATTCCAGAAGGTCCAAGTTCGACTCATGCTGGGCAGAAGCAGCGGTGATCTCATCTTCCGATGTCACAACTAGAGGAACGTTTAGCGGGTGGTTGATGTACCGCTCGTACTCTTCGGCCTCTGCGGCAGTGACGGACGGATTAAGCGAGTCGGTCACTAGCTGGCCGAGTGTCCATTGAGCAATTTGTGCTTTGCTGGGTGTAGCTGGATCCGTGGATGTCTGCATGGACGGTATTCGGCTACTTGACAGAGAGAGTTCATATATGGAGTCTTTAGTATACTTTGCGGAAGGTTGCGCCGAGTCGGGCTGTTGCAACCATTTCGGCGTGGGGTTGGCGTTCGGTGGCGCGCTGTGCATGGGTGGGCGCGTCGCATGCACAATGACGCTACTGCCTGGCTCCTGTATTCTCACGCTTCGTTGCGGATGCCTCTCACGATTGTGTTGGTCATGAGCAATTCGCACATCGAACGGGCTGAAGGGGTGCGGAACGTAGTGAAAAGTTGACTTCATTTTGAACGAGAAGATCTTCGGAAGAGTCGAGACAGCCAAAGGTCTGTAGTACTCTAGCCAATAATCATCAAATCGCGACAGAGGCTCCTTCGGGCGCGAAGGAGGGGGTGGCAGTTCGCGCGCTTTCAGATTCTCAGGAGTATACCAGTGGATATAATTAGGTCGTCTTTTTTCCGCCCAAGATTTGGAACTGGCATGATGCAAGTAGTAGTCGGTGGACAGATCCCACAGCATCGGTTGACCTTGAGTAAAAATATAGTTACCAAGGAACAAGTTGTAAGCTTCCTGGCGCTGCGCATCAAGGAACGAATTGTTGTAGTATCTCTTGAAACTCTCCACCATGTCTCGAGAATGGCTGGTCCACTGATTGATCTTGCGGTATGTAGCCATGGTATTGACCAGATGCGAACCGCCGTACTGAATCGCAATTGTGTCACCGTGGTCATGCCACATAGTGGAAAAGAGGTTGACAGCGTCACAGTCGTACTCCAAAGTGGTGCCATCAATGAACCCGAGAGCATGAAGCTGATAACCAAGGGCTCGTTTTGCGATCACGAACTGGGCAGCATTTGTACGATCAAGACAATCAATGCAATTCGTCCGAGCAATCCCATTCTGGAGTTGTAAGCCAGATTCTGCGTCATAACCATTCTTGAAGAAACCAGTCTTCGGGATGATCTCGCCTGCGATCTCTTCCAGTGTCCCTACCACATCCTGGTCGCGACTTTTAGCAGCGCGGCTCATGTCCCATGGTTTGTAGATGATCTTTTTATCTTCAGGAAGAAACTGGTTCAAGTAGTTGATGGCGTTTGTATACTCTTTCAGAAGCTTTGACTCGCGTGGAGTACGCTCCCTGGACTTGATCAGATTCAAAGCGTAGATCGGCGCACCATATCTCTCAAACAAATTGTCAAAATGGAGGGCGGCAGCTGAGTAGAACGGATCAACAAGATTCAGCTCAATATCAGGTTTGGGCGATACTCCTGAGTTCTCCTGCGTCCAGTAAAGAGGGATACTACCCCGATGCTGGACATATGAGGTGTACAGAGGATTGGCGTAGAGAGCAGGGCCGGGAGCATGGAATGAAGTCTCGGACATTTCAGAAACGATCTGCTCCGTCTCGACGTCGTTAGCAACGTATCCCAGATCGTTAGCACCCCGTTTCAGGAAGCGAGCCCCAGCGAAGAACCGAGATCGGCGAGCAATAATAGTCAAGTAGGCCAGCCGCCCATATACATCAATCTTGGCCTGATCGACATAACCATGAATGATAGGGAGGCACCATTGATAAGGATTCTTCAGTGCTGCGATTGCGGGACTGAGCAGGTGATGGTTCCATATGAACATCGTATTGTAATCTTGACTGAAGCCTTTCGAGTACCCGTCTTGATGAAGTTTGCGTTCACGGCAAATGTTGTGTTGCAAGGTGCGCGTGATGTCGTATGAGTAGCTGAAGTAGAACGACCGACTCAGGTCAAGATTATTAAGTATTGTAATATATCGCGCCTCTTCGGGGTACTTCTCGGGCTTCAGCTTGGAGGAGCTCGAGGTTGTCAACGAAATCAGTTCCGTCCCATCGATCTTGTAGATATAGTGGCCGCCCACCATAGCAACCTGTGACCTCTTCGTCACCAGGAGCATGTAATATGCGCCCGTGAAGCGAATAAAGCCAAGCAAGGCCCATGCACTGCATCTGAGCTTCAGCCCGCCAGAGATCTTATTACCGTCGTCAATCGCGTCCAGCAACTGGCTCATCTCCCTCTTTGTGTACACAATGTCGTCCTCGACGATAACTAAATCATTTGTGTCTGATGTACGGTCGATTTTCAAAATGCGAAACCGCGTGTCTGACAGATCCATGCCCACCATGTAGAATCGAGTCGCCGTCTCATACAACGAGATCTTGTGCATGCGATTGATGCTCTCTTCGCCGAGATCGAAAAACGCCGATCGGTGCTTCTGCGCTAAGGTCGGTGACGAGTCACGCTCGAAGGATGTCGCAACATGAGGCTCCTCGTCTTCTTCATCGTGTCCGTCTTCGCTGAGCTCAGCTGCTGGAGGCGGGCTGAATGGCATGGGAGGGAAAGGAGAGGCGGTCCGGGGAGGTTTGAAGACATCTTCCTGATCGGTAAGTCTTCGCTGCGTGCTATCTACTTGGTCTTCAGTTCCTTTTAAGGTCCCGTTCGACGTGAACGATCCCTCTGCAATCGTAGAGCTCAAGTCAGACGCAAAACTTGGGGTGCGGTAGTCTGCTTGTGATGGAGCTCTTGAGGGATACTCGTTAGGTAGAGCAGCATTTTCTTCGACGAACTCCACCGGGCGTGGCGCATCATCGAAGCTCTCCATTTTCATGGGTGAGGCTTGGAGAATCCTGCTCCAGCTATTCAGACGTAGTATTCATGGGGCAGAAGAAGAGTCGTCAAATCTGCCAGCGAGTTAGGTAGTTGTTCCTAGCATACAGCTTATCGGTGTTTAGCGGAGGAATAAGATAGGCCCGCTATCATTACAGTATTTTGATATAGATTACCGCTTGCCCGATTGGGCCTATAGTGTGGACCTTCCCGATTTCGATTAGATAGATTATGTTCCCTTAATGGCTGAAAATCGGTTGTTTACCCCTATCTGGATCCCTGAATCCGGCGGTATAAAATCTAGCTAGTTAGATGATAGATTAGAAAGAATTATACCTTCTGAACTTTCTCATTAGTAGGCAAATTACTAGTGATTGAGTAATCTTATATGGTTCTGTGATTTCTAATAGTTATGAGCCTGGATTGCCTTTAAGACCTATGGATTTGATTATTCTAAGCACCTAAAAATTAGCAGTTCCTATTTAAAAGAGCTATATCTCACACCAGAGAGATATCTTGAGATTAAACTGCCTGATTCAGAAGAGGTGAAGCTATATTAAATGCTATTATTACCCCTAACCTGCTAGATATAGAATATTATATAGAACTATTGCCCTAAGCTACCATGAAGGTTCCTATTGTGCTTAATTAGCCTGATGATTAGTGGATATAGAATATATATATAATTAGCCTAGCTTGAACCTATGGAGTGCTTGATATACTCTAGGGAGAGAGGCCTTACCTAGTTATACTAATTTAGCTAGTTAATCTAATAATTCTAGCTAATTAGTAAGCTAAATAGCAAGCTAGATTAGCTCTAGTAAGTACTTTATTAACTAATTTAAATACTTAGTTAACTAAATTAAACTAATTAAGTAATCTATTAGCTATAGTAGCTGCCCTGAAGGCTTTAGCTAAGCTAACTAACCTTAAGATAGTAATCTATAATAAAGAATTAGTAATCTATAAGGAAGGTAAGGAGTAATATTAGCTAGATTATTAAGGCCTTATAATTATCTAGATTACTATAGAATAAATAGTGGCCTAAGAGCACCTCTAGTAGCTTATTAGCTAATTAAATAATAAGATTAAGAGATATTAGAAGCTTAAGACTAATCTAAAACTATTAATTTAAATATAGAAGAATTAGATTAATAAAAGATATTAAAAGCTCTTATCTAAACTAGCTAATTATAGTATATTAAGCTAGCTTAGTAAGTAGGAGAAGGTGCTAAGTATATATAAAGAGCTAAATCTAATATAATATACTAGATATTTAGCTACTAAGACCTTTCTTATAGTATTAAAGAAGATAGAATTATAATATACTACTATTTAATTAGATTATCTATAAGATAAGGAGGAAGATAAGCTAGAAGTCTTTAGTAAGATCTTCTATTATTAAAAATACTAGGAAGGCCTTAGTAAGAAAGAATAAATAAGTATCTTTATAATTTATAAAGATAAATTCTTAGATAGAATTAATTCTAATTTAATTAATTAGAATTACAGAAGTAATAGCTAGAATAATTAATAGAATTATAGCTAGAATAAATACTCTAAGTAAGTATAAGATAACTATCTCTATAGAGAGAAATACTTCTTTAATAGATATCCCTATCTAGTTAAATTACTATGCCCTAGTAATTAGAAGCTAGATACCTATATCTAGGCTATCTTTAATTATCTATAAATACTGCTAAAGATAAAGCTAGTAATAGAGAGAGCTATTAAGAGAGGTAATAAGTAAGCTAATTAATAGGAAGATATAAAGCTACTACTACTATATATAGCTATAAGTATCTTCTAGAGTATGTTAAAAGTATTTATAAGTATAGGCTATAAATTATATAAGCTATAAGATAGTTAGATTATTAATTTAGGAGTAGATATCTATATCTATAATAATTAATCTAGATTTCTATTATATAAGCTAGTAGATAATTATTAAGCCTATTTTAGCACTACTATAATATAGATCCTTAGATATAGCAGAATTAATGTGTATATAACTAGAATAAATAGTTAGATATATATTCTAGAACTAAATAGAGTAGTATATATACTAGAATACTATATAAGTATACTCTTAATATTTTAAATTAAGAAGAAAGGGTTTTATATAAATTAATAAACTAATATTATTAAAGATTAAGAAGGAAGGCTAATTTACTAAATAGAAGAGAAATTTAATCTAGAAGTTATTAAATATAATCTAATTCTATCTATAATAATCTTTATAATAAAGAGATACTCTACCAGGCTATACTAATTAGAAGTAATAAGTAAGAGATAGTATTAATAGCTTATCTATCTTAGAGATAAGGCTGTTTTACACCTAGAAAAGAGTATAATTAGTATAAAGGTAACTAGCTACTAATAATTAATCTATAAGATATATAGATTAGTAAAGGCTAGCTAGAAGATATCTTATATATCTAGAGAGAAGGCTACTAAACTATTTTAAATTATCTATTTTAATCTAATTAGGCTAATACTAGCCTATAATAGTAATTATTAGATTACTTACTTTATCTATAAGGTAACTAGATATCATATCTTATATATATACCTAGATAAGAAGTAATTAAATAAGCTAATTAAGTAGTTCATTACCTGGGTCTAGATATAATTTAGTATTAAACTATAAAAGCTATTCTCTAATAATAAATAAATACTTAGAAATACCTATATCCATAAGATAGATAGTAAAGAGATGGAAATATTATACTTAGTACTATATATTAATATATAAAAGAGCTTTATTAAACAGGCTAGATAAATAATTATTAAAATAGCCTATAGCATATAAATTACTGCTAGAATGCTAGAAAAGCTATAGCTATAGCTATTCTAAATAGTAGTATATCTTTATAATAGATAGCCCTGCAAGGAGCTTATTAAGAATAATAAAGAGAAGAAAATATAGATGTAGATAATACTATATAAGAAGCTTTATAGTAAGAAGCTATTAGTAGTAAATCTCTATATATATAGCTATAGGGCCTATATAATATTCTATAAAGAGAAGATTTTAAAATTAAAGAAGCTAGATTTATAAGCCTAGATAGGCTATCTTATTAGATATATAGCTTCTAATATATAGAAGATATGGAATCCATTAAGGGGCATGATTATGGAAGAATAAGATATTATATTTAATAAAGATAAAGTATTTAACCCTTACTAGCTATTCTATATAGCTACTATATATATATCTAATCTGCTAACACCACCTATTAAAATTAATAAGCTACTAGATATTGATGATTTACCTAGCTTAGTAGGGGGTGAAGATAAGGAGTTAAATAAGGTAGTTAAGGCTTAGAGGGTAGAAGATAGAAGTAAGTTAAGTAAGATACTATTAAGTAAGATACTAAATATAGAAAGTAGTAAGTCTAAAGAGATAAGTAGTAAGGCTATAGTAGAAACTCTAGAATATTAACTTCTAACCCTTAAGGCTATGCCTATCTAGAATAATTATCTAGTTAATTTAATTAAGTAAGATATTAATACTATATTATGCCTGATATAAGTAAATACTTAATATAGAATCCCTAGAGGCTGGATTAATAGCCTATAGTAAGAAACTATATTAATTTAATTAGATCTATAGACCCTAAGGTCCCTAATAAGAATTATAGATTTACCTAAGCTAGAGATACCTATATGGCTTACAGACACCCTACTGGAATTGCTATTATAATTAGATTAAGATAGTAGTAAAGATAATATATATTCACTATTAAGATAGCTTATAGAAGAGGTGTAAAGAATAAGCATTAATCTAGACTTTCCTAATAATAATACTAAGGAGATCCCTAGATAGCTAAAGTATAGCATAAGTGCTGATTTTTCTAAGGAGAATATTATTAAAGGAAAATAAATATATCAACCCTATGTATATGCTGGATTTACAGCTAAAGAATAGGTGGATAGATTATAAAGATATTATTTAGTATTTAGCGCGTTCACTACCAGAATGGAATAAGGCCTTATTCTACTATTAAATAAGTTAATAAAATAGCTTTATTAAAATGAAATGCCTCCTGTGAGAGCACCTATGGAATGCTCCCTATCAAATGGTAGATAATATGGTAGTAGCAATACCTTTATAGTAGAACTAATTACTAAGGTATAAGCATCTTACATCTTAGTAGTTAGTGATATCTCTGTGGGTTATATACTACACATGTAATCCCTGTAGTTTAGCTATATATAGGTTTACTATATCTAATAACTATCTCCTCTCTTTATATACTATATCTCTATAGTAGGAGATAGTGTTATAGTATCTTCTAACCTATATAAATTATATCTCCTTATTAGTCTATTTAGAATGGTTTTATTATTACTACTTAGTATTATTTATTAATATAAGATAATAATATTATTATTAACTAATATATTACTCCCTTAAGTAATATTTATTATATAGTAGTTTAACCTTATTATTATAAATATTCTAAATAGCTTTATATAGTGCTTACTTAGTAATATAGGAGCTTCTCCTCTTTATAGATTTATAGATTCTCTTCTCCTTCTTCTCTTCTCTTATTAATAGTATTAAATCTTTTATTATATAAGTACTTTATCTTATTCTTTCTTATTATATATTCCTATTTAGCTTCCTTAATTATCTTTATAATTATATTATCTATATTATCTTATTCTGTTTTATTTTACCTTAGTTATTATAAGTAATTATGGTCGCAGGTTCTCCCATTATAGGCTATTATAATCTATTTATATTAATATAACTATATAGTTATTTAATTAAATATATATAGCTCTTAGTATAGAGATTACTTCTAATTATTACTTTATATCTTCTAATTCATTCTATTGCTCTTATTTCTCTGTATTTAGAGTAAATTATATTTATTTTTATTATATAAATTATAATATTTTATATTCTTTATCCCTATTTTACTAGTTCTCCTATAGTAGCTATAATAGATAATATATTTTCTTTATTTCTTCTTCTCTTTATTATATCTCTTTACTTTATATTATATATTTAATACTCTTTATAGTATCTTTTTATTATTTTTATTAGTTTAGAGCTTTTCTAGATATATTTTTCTTTATTTCCTTCCTATATTATTAGCTATAGTCTTATTAACTTATAAATACCTTAATTCCCTTACTATATTTACTAGAATTTAGATAATTACTAACTCTATATATAGAAAATATCTTATACTTATATCTTCTATTATACCTCCTAGGGTTATATCCCCTCTATTTATACTACTACTACTACTATTATTACTACTACTCTTACTTATAGTTATTAGGGCTATTCTATTAGTTATAGATATACTACCCCTTATACTAGTTATAGAGGTAGTATATTTTATAGCTAGTAGGATAGTACTCTTATTATTATTATACTATCTTCTCCTTCTCCTCTAATATTAGATCCTAGCTACTACTACTACTATTATTTATAGTTACCTATATATTATATAATAGGTATGCTTCCTACTTACTTAGATTACTTTCTAAGTAGTAAGAAATATATCTATTATATAGGGCTATACTAGTTATATTAGTTAATATATTATTCTTTTAGTTCTTTTACTTTATATATCTTACTTACTCTACTCTTTTAAAGTTTCCTTATATAGCTCTACTACTAGCTTACTATATTATAATACTCTTTAATGCTACTAGCCATATCCCTACTATAAGTAAGGCTAATACTTTAGTAGCTATTATTAGTATAGCCTAGGCCTTTAAGGTCTAGATCTATACTAGTAGTAGTCTACTTCTCTATAGTATACCCCTAGTATCTATTCCTACTAGGCCTCTATCTCTAACCCTATTTTTTAAAATAATATATAGCTCCCTAGCTCCTACCTCTAATAGGGTTTTTATTCCTACCCTAGCTCCTGCTAATTTTAATACTCCTGCCCTAGCTCTAGCTAGTCCTAATACTACTACTATAGCTCTAGCTACTTAGCTTAGTATATCTTTTAGTGCTATTATAGCTTTTATCTATTTATTTTATAGATAAGTCTACATTCTTTCTACTTTACTTATTCTAGCTAACTATATAATAGGGTTTAAGATTACTCCCTCTTTAGGGGTTAAGGTATTATTATTTTTATTTTTCTTTAGATACTATATATATAGCCTTTAGGCCTAATATAATATATTCTCCTTATTAACTATATCTTTTCTCTTATAGATTTCATAAACTACTTATAGGCTTTAGTATCTTTAATATACTTATAGAGTTCCTATATATTATACTTATCTTCCTATCCATGCTATTAGACTAGGTATTAATCTTTATTATATATTTTTTAGTATTTAAGGATAGTAGCTATCTCCTATTCTTTACTATCTTTAATAATTATAGGCCCTAGGTAAGGTGCTTACTTAGTATCTCTCTTATATAATTTAAGTAGAGAGATATAGAATATATTATATATTCTTCTCTATAAGTCTAGTAAGTATAGTTTATATACTTATTTTCCCTATTTCTTAATAATTTTAAATAGCCTAAGTATTCTACTTATTAG
The DNA here is from genome assembly GCF_018404265.1 of Aspergillus viridinutans. NCBI lineage: Eukaryota > Fungi > Ascomycota > Eurotiomycetes > Eurotiales > Aspergillaceae > Aspergillus > Aspergillus viridinutans. The sequence continues at coordinate 655,217 of NW_025091217.1, forward strand.
CTTCTAGTTTAGCCTAGGGATAGTGATGTTCTTTACTTATAGTATTATATAGTCTTTAATATTTAGTAATATTTTAGTATACTTTCTATTATATTACTTCTTTATCTACTCTTTTAATCTTATAAGTAGTATATATAACTTTATATAGTTCTTATTTAGCTCTACTACTTTATTAATTACAGCTAGTACCTTAGTATATTCTTCTAGAATTTAGATATTAATCTATAGGCTAGCCTTAAAGCCTATAAGTATATTTTATAGTGATGTACCTAGTATACTATATATAGTATTATTATAGATAAACTATACTATTAATAACTAACTAGCCTAGTTATCTTATATCTAGCTAATATATACTTACAGGTAGTACTCTAGCACCTAATTTATATATTTAGTTTACCTATTAGTTTATAGATAGAATACTATTAATAGCCTTCTATATACTTCTAGGTAGTAGCAGAGGGTAGACTAGAATATACTAGTAAATAAGCTACCTCTATCTAATATAAGGTTTATTAGCATACTAAATAGTGATATAACCTTTTTATAGAATATTTCCACTAGCTATATTATATTAATATCCTTCCTTATAGGGATGTATAGTAAGTATTTAATAAATAAATTAATAATAATTAGTACTATATTATATACCTTCCCCTACTATTTTAAAGATAGGAGGCCTGTAATAAAGTCTATACTTATCTACTATACTAGCTTTATAGGAGTAGGTAGTAGTTCTAGCTTACTATAGGGCTTATACTAGTATACTATAATTCTCTAGTAGATATTATACTTATCTATATACCTCTTAATATCTTACACTAACTTATACTAATAGTATCTATATTTAATATTTTCTAAGATATATCTATATTAGTGATAACCCCCCTATAGGTTATTATAGTTTATTTTTATAATTTCTATGTGCAGTACTGTGGATTTTAGTATATAGATATAGTTTCTATATTATAGAAGTCTATCTATAACCTTCTATATTAAGAGACTTAGCTTATCTGCATCTTCTATAGCTATATCTAGTAGTTTCTACTATGTAAATATATTAATATCTTAAACTATATATAGTAGGTCTACTATAGCTACTAGGATTTCTGTAGTATAGGCTATTTTAGAGATAAGTATCTTATATATATTACTCTATAGTACTAAAAGGTCTAGACCCCCTATATTACTAGTAGTATCTCTCTTATCTATTAGTGTGTTCTATCTATAGGTAGTAGCTTTTATTTAGATATCTATAAGATACTCCTAGCTTATCTCTTACACCTCTCTAAGCTATACTATATATACTTTTATTTTATTTTACAGGAGGTGGTTATCTAGTTATAGAAGTCCTATATATAGCTTATTTTATAGTATAGATAGCTATAGTAGGTCTATATTATTAATTTTAGCCTTATTAGTGTAGTCTAGGTGATGACTAGATATATTAGCAGGGTTGCTAGTCCCTAGGCAGTATTTAATTAAGAAGTTAAATATAGATAAGTATTCTATCTATCTTATCTAATATAGATTTAGCTTCTTTATTATTATAAAATAGTATAAATTAATATAGTTAGATAGTATTAGAATAGGGAACTTACTCCCTTTTAGGTAGTATCTCTATTACTTAAAGTATTCTACTATTACTAGTAGTTTAGAGTTATATATTTAGTAGTTCTTCTCTACTATAATAAGCTTTCTTAATTAAAATACTATTAGATACTATTCTACTCTAAATAGCTAAGTAAGCACTCTAGCTATTACCTATTTTAATATATCTATCTATAGATAGACCTATAATTCTGGGTTAAAGTACTATAATACTAATATAGTTATAAAGTATTACTTTAGCTCTTTAAATACTCTTAATACCTCCTATATTAGTATAAATTATATAATTTTATTATCTTTCTTTATTAATTTAGATAGGGGTGTGGTGATCTTTAAGTATTTTTTAATAAATTAATAATAGAAGTTTATAAACCCTAGGAAGATCTATATCTCCCTAATACTATATAGTATTAGCTATTCTATAATAGTTTTAACTTACTTAGGTTCTATATATATACTATAAATTCTAACTATAAAGCTAAGGAAATCTACTTCTTTAATATAGAATATATATTTACTAAGCTTAGTATATAGTTTTACTTTCTATAGTTAATATAGCACTACTTAGATATGCTTCTTATATTCTTTCTTATTCTAGGAGTAGATTAATATATCATCTAGGTAGATAATATAATAAATATTAAGTAGGTTACTTAGTGCACTATTAATATATATCTAGAAGGTGGCTAGTATATTAACTAGTCTAAAAGGCATTACTTAGTATTTATAATACTTATACTATATTCTAAATATAGTCTTCTACTCATCACTAGGTTTAATTTAGATCTAGTGATATATATTATATAGGTCTAGCTATATAAAGATCTTTACTCCTAATAGCCTATCTAGTATCTTACTAATTAGGGGCAGGGGGTAGTAGTTCTTAATTATTATAGTATTTAGACCTTAATAGTTAATATATAATTATAGACTACTATCTTTCTTTAGAGTAAAAAGGATTAGTACTTCTATAGGGCTCTTAGATTATCTTATTTACCTCTTTTCTAGTATATCTTTAATATATTTTTTTAAGACCTATAGCTCTATAGTAGAGAGATTATATATTAGCCTAAATAGGGGCTRCTTCCCTAGTTCTAGCTTAATAGTATAGTTATACTCTATATTTAGAGTAAGTATATTAACTTCCTTATTAGAAAAGATATCTATAAACTCTTAGTATTACTCTAGGAGTGTTAATTCTTCTACTATTAAGGTAAAGAATAAGAGTATTTCTCCTTCCACTATCTCCTATAGATAGATAATAAATATTATATTACTAGCTAGGATACTCTTTATATATTCTTCTAGTAATATAACTTCTACCCTAGATATATTAGCTAGATCTTTATCTACCTAATATTCCTATATATATTATATAAAATTAATTATTAGGTTTACTACTACTAGCTATAGCCACCCTAGAATAAAGTCATGCCCTATTATATCTACTATATAAAATTCTATCTTAATACTTTAGGGTGTTCCCCATGCATTTATAGTAGTAATATATAGATAATATCTTCTATATAATATTACCTTTTAGCTATTAATAGCCTTAATTTAGTAAGGCATGCCTATTACTTATAGTAGTAGGTTTTCTTTTACCTAATATTAATTAATAAAGTTCCCCTATATACCTATATTTAGGAGTAAGCTAATGTCCTTCCTAGCTATATTATTAGTTAGTTTATTTATAGCTACTTTTATATTTAGTATTAAGGATATAATATTTATAGTTCTCTTACTTAGGCCTAGTACTACTACTATATATATTATTAGGCTATCTAGTTTTTTAACTCTATATTACCCTTAATATACTTTAGGCATCTAATTATAATATAGCCTTTACTATTATAGCTATAGTATCTAATTAGACCTCTATCTTCCTTAGAGTAGTGCTCCTTTTAGTTATAGAAACTATATTTCTTTAATCCTAGGCCTCTATCTTATCTCTAGTAGCCTCTATAGCTAGATATATCTACTCTTCTTAATAAGCTATCTTTATATTCTACTATTTAGCTCTTAATAGATATAACTTTATTAATATAACTACTATATAAGAGGTCCTCTATAATCTAGTATTATAGAATCTTATTTTATATACTAGTATATAGTTTTATCTAGAGTTAGATCTTCCTTTACTTATCTAAGTAGCTAATACTAAGCTAGGATTTCTATTACTCTAAGTATACTATAAAGTTAGCTACTATCTATAACTCTAATTACCTAGTATCTATATATTTCTGCATAGTATTATATACTAAGGTCTTTAGATTATTAACTTACTTTAGTAGGAATTAGGTAAGTTACTCCTATATCTACTTTATAGGTAATAACTTATAATATCTTATTTACTAGCTAAGTATTTTATTAGTAAGCAGTAGAACTACTACTTTAATCTTTTAGTAGTTCTTAGTATAGTATTAAGAATATTACTTAAAATATACTATTATACTATTAACAAATTTTATATAGTTATGTATATTTTTAAATTAGAAACCTGTAGTGAATAAGGCCTTTAGTACTAATTTAGGACCTATATCTAATAAGTCATCTTACTTATTATTATTTACATATACTATAGGTAGCATAGATCTAGTTCTAAGGGGTATCTACATCTCATTACTTATAGTTATTAGTTTATTAGGTATGTTTTGCTTAGGTTTGCCCTGAATAGTTTATATAGATAGGGTAATAGTCTAGTCTTACACACCCTATATTTACTATATATATATAATAGTTTTACTAAGCTTTTTAAGCATCTTATTATTATATTTAATCTACTCTAGTTTAGTAACCTATCTCTGTATAGCTAGGAAATCTTCTCTTAAGAATTAAGAGGATCTTTACCTAATAATATTATTATGCTCTAGAGTAGTTAGGGTACTGCCTCTATATTAATTTATATATATATTTATATTATTAGGTTATAGTTATCCTACATTAGGGATGCTCTTAGTAGAAACTATCTTACTTTAGTAAAATATATAAAAGTACTCCTACTAGGTTATCTTAATATAGTAGAGTAATTAGAACTATAAGAGCACCTATAGAATACTCCTTATTAAATAGTAGATAATATAGTAGTAGTAATACCTTTATAGTAGAACTAATTACTAAGGTATAAGTATCTCACACCTTAGTAGTTAGTAATATCTCTGTAGGTCACATGCCACATACATGATCCCTGCAGTTTGGCTATGTATAGGTTTGCTGTGTCTAACACCTCCTCTACCTAAGAGCTAGAAGGTAATATAAAAGCATCCACTTAAAAAACTCTTCTAGGCAGCTATAGAGCTAGAACACAGTGCTCTAGTAGCCTAAGGGACTTTTAAGAAGGTTTAAAGGCCTATAGGTAAGCAGGTCATTCCATTAAAATAGGTTTTTATATATAAATTTAATTAAGAAGGCTATTTAATTAAAATAAAGGCCTGAATCTGCATACAAGGTGATTTATAGTAGATAACTAGGGAAGATATAGCTGCTATAATACTTATAGCATAAATATTCTGCACCTTAATAGCTATAGCTACTGTGATATCAAACAGCATGTATATGACTTTGGGGAAGTCTATCAGATGTGCAAAGATATCTAGTGATTATTATTACTATTTATATAGTTAGTTAGACCTTACATTCCTTCTTAGCTTAGGTTAAAATATAAAAGAAGACTGGAATCCCTTAAAGTTAATAAGATATATATAGAGTAGCTGCTAGCCTATCCCCTATCCTTATACTCTTTAAAGACCCTACATCCTTAATAATTATAAATATCCTATCTAGTAGTATATCTAGATTAAGTAAATATATAATACTTAATTCTTAGGAAGGTTTAAAACCCCTTATAAAGGATTAATCTAAATTATAATAGCCTTAATCTATTAACCCTTAGAAATACTATTAATAATTTAACTTTAATAAAATCCCTTATATTAATTATCCCTAATTTAATAGAAAATACTTTAGATTAATAGTTTTTAACTGTTACAACACCAACACAGCCGTACTAGCGCTAGGCGGATGTGACGGGCAGAATTATGGAGCAGTGATAACTAACCAAATCATAGTCATTAAACTGTGGGAAGACCATAGTTTCTAATACAGGAACTATATATAACTATAGCCTTTCCATCATCATCCAGAATTACTCCATAGTGCCCTAGGGCACTAGGCTAGATTCACTAGGAAGGGGGATATACCTGGTATATAATATAGTAGAAAGGTATATAATATAGTTAGTATCTTAGTATTATAGATATCTACTAATATACCACCCTACCACCTACCATAACTATTATCAAAAGGGACTATAAATATATAAGGACACTTATTATTATTATATCTAGAGATCTTAGTTTAGTTCCTTATATTTAATAATAATTATTTACTTAAGTATAAGTTTACTAGTCTAATTCATTAGTTACTCTCCTACTATTAAGTATATATACTTAATAGGCCTTACTTCTATCTCTACTATTATTATTCTTATATTACCTTTGGATTATCCTTAACCTTAGTAAGGTTATTATATCATTACATCACTAGGCTACCAGGGTGGTAGGCCTCAGGCAAGTATTAGATATAGTCTAGGGATTATATCACCTTACTCCTAAAGTAGTTAACTAGCAGAGAATAGCAGAGATAGATCCTAGGGTATAATAAATTAAATACTATATAGTATAAATTACTTTAGGAAGTTTAATTAACTCTTAATATTAAATATTATAGCAGGAAGTGCATTAACCTCTATTAGCTTAAATATTAGAAGGGCAGCACTGCAGTAGTAAATAACTATATAATCTTAGACTATAGTTAAGGGTCTAACAGGAATGGTAGAATAGCTCTAGGAGTATATCTAATAATTAGAAGGTTAACTTACAGTTAAACCTATTAAGATCTAACCTCTAGAACTATTTAATAGGATATAATCTAAACTACATACATTCTTAACATAGATAGATATATATATATAAATAAATCACAAGGTACTTATTAATAAATCTAATAAGGTCTTATTTATAGTTATATATCTTACTAGACCTGTGTTTAATTAGTTTAAACCCTTTATGAGAGACTACTAGATATATACTAAAGACTTATAAGATAATAAGACTATTATAATATTCACTAGTTATAAAGAGTTTAAGAAATAACTTAAAGGAATATTTAGTAATATTAATAAAGAATAAAATATAGAAAGATAATTATAGTAACTTAAATAAATAGGGTCTGTAAATAATTATATCTTAAAGTTTTAATAGATTATAGCTTATTTAGATTAGGATGCAGACGCGTACATAGTATATTTTAAAGAAGGGTTAAAGATAGATATCTAGGAGAAACTAATCTAGATAGATAGACTAAAAATATTAAGTAAAATAATTAAGTAAGTAGTTAAGATTAATAATAAACTCTATAACTTTACTATATGCAGGAAGGAATAAAACTAGGGAAGTTTTAGTAATAAGTATACTATAAATTATTAATTAAATAATAGGAGGCCAGCTTAGCTAAGGAGCTAAGGATATTTAGATCCTTATAGGCTATAACTAATAGAATTAGATATAATATAATTAACACTTTCTAAGGAGGAAAGAGAATAGTAATAATATAATAAGTTATATTTCTATTATAGGAAACTAGGACATATATTAAAAGACTATAAGTAAGAACCTAGGAAGGGTTAGTAGTATAGAAATAAGAAATAGCTTAGGGTAATAGTAGAATTTTATACTATAAAAAGAGGAGCTTATAACATAACTAGTACTATAACTCTAAAGAAAAGGAGTAATAAGTAGTTAAGAAAATTATTTAAAGAATATATAACCCTTAATAATAATAAGATTAAGAAGAAGCTTTAAGAGGAAGACTCTATAGAGTATAGAAGTATAAAAAGTAATTAGCTTACTAAAGAACCTAGTATCCTTATAGTAACTAATTAAGATTTACTAATTAGTAATAGGTATAGTTCTATTAAGTAGGAAAATATTATACCTAAAGAACTTATTTATAAATAGATAATACTTACTAAAGATAAGGGACATCAGGCTATTAGTACTAATAAAGAAAAGACTAACTATAAAGAGCTAGATTAAGTAGACTTTCCTATAATAGATTAGACTATAATTAACTAACCTATTAATCTACTTAAGAAAGAGTATAGAACTTAGTAGATAAGCCTTAATCCTAATAAGAAGTAGCCCTATAAGATTCCTAAGATATCTTAGAAAAATTCCCTAAAAGATAATAATAAAGCAGATTATTATACAGCATAGCTATAATAACTAGATAGGAAATAGTTAGTAGAACTAGAAGTATATTAACTAAATATATAAATCCTTAAGAAGGTTAAATAAGGAGTGAAAGGATATATATATTAGAACTTAGAATATTAGACCTAAGCTAAGTTATAGGACCTATATACTAATAGGTGCACTAAATATCTACTAAGATATAATAAATATAAGTAATAACTAAATAAGTACTTTTATAAGCTTAGAAGGGTATTAGAAAAAAGACTACTAGGACTATTTTATAAGATATATAATTATATCTAGTACTTATATAAATATTTCTAAGGATACCTAAGATATTATAAAGTACTATAGATTACTTATTATAGTAATAACTATACTAATTACTATAATAATAAGTATATAGTAAAGTTTTAGCTAATAGTGCTAATAGTTATAAAAGAAAATATTAATTATTCTTATTAAAGACTTAAATACTCCTACAGAGGATATAGAAGATATTAGAAATATAATATAATATATTAGACTATATATTTTAAAGACTAGTATATAATACACTATTAAGGAAAGCTAGAAGGAGGATATTTTCCTATACTATTAAGAAATCTCTAATTACCCTAATAGAATACTAAGTACTTATACCTTATAGTAATTAAAGTATAATAAGGAAGATACTTAAAGCTCTAAGCTTATATCTTAAGCTAATTAACCTAAGTAATAATTAACTTAGGAGTAATAGGGAACTATATAAATCTAGGATTTATAAAAAAGCTAGGACTTCTAGGAATTATAAAGATAGTACCTAAACTAATTATAGATCTAAATAGAGAGAATTTAGGAACTCTCTTAATTATAACTAAATTAAGAACTATACCTATAGTTATATTAGGATATTTTAAATAATTAAACTTTAATATAGTACTAATAGGATAGTATAATATAGTGTTAGGGATTCTATAGCTTAAGAATTATAATCTAGTAATTAACTAGAAGATAGGAAGTCTATAGTTTAACTATAAATATCTATAATAGGACTAGACTAAAGGGAAGGCTGGGACCTTATAGTATATTAAATTAAAAGAAATTAATAATAGTGCTAAGCAGTTAAGAGGTAAACTAAAAGATATAGTAATTAGCTAAAATATAATAGTAATACTAGTAGTAATTAAGCTATTATAAAGGATAGTAATAATAGAGCTACTAGGATAGGTACTAGAGTAAGATAGTAACTATATAGATATTATAATACTAGATAATATAAGTGAAATATCATGAGATAAAATCCTTAAGAATATAAGTTTAGGGTTAGAATAGACTTAGGACTATAGACCTAGGCCCTGCATAGACCTAGCTGTAACCTAGATATAAGAACCAGGAACTAAGACTAAATTAGGCTTAGAGATATTACCTTAGGAATACTATAGCTATAGAGACTTATTTAAGTAACTAAAATAGTATATCCTACTAGAATATAGAAAATATAATTATAAAATCCCACTATAGGAAGGGAAATTACTAGTATATAAGAAAATATATTAAATATTAGAAAAAGAGCTATGGATACTTAAGGAATATATTAATAAATAGTTATAACTTAGGAAGATATAACTATTAATCTTATTAGTAGGGTATAGTATACTCTTTATACCTAAGAAAGATAGAAGCCTATAGCTTTATATAGACTATAGACTATTAAATATAATTATAATTAAGGATTATTATCTACTTCTATTAATCTATGAAATCTAAGATTAAATTTAAGGAGTAAAATAATTTATAAAGTTAGATATTACTAATACTTATAATTATCTTTGAATTACAGAAGGTGATGAATGGAAGATAGTATTTAGAATAAAATTTAGATATTTTAAGTATCTAGTTATGCTATTTAGGCTAACTAATATACTAGCATCTTTTAAAAGATTTATTAAAGAAGTATTATATAAATATCTTTATCTTTTTATAATAGTCTATTTAGATGACATCCTAATCTTCTCTAAGAAAGAAGAATAATATATTAAATATATTACTAAAGTATTATAGGAGCTACAGAAAGTAAATATTAAACTAAAATTAAAAAAATATAAATTCTATATCTAAGGAACTAAGTTTTTAGGATATTAGATATCTATAGAAGGAATCTATATGGAAATTAATAAAATAAAATTAATTATTAAATAGCCTTAACTAAGGAATATTAAGGAAGTTTAATAGTTTATTAGACTTATTAATTATTATTAATAATTTATTAAAGGATATATAAGGATCATATATTTACTTTTTAAATTACTTAAAAAGGTGAAAGACTTTAACTAGGATGAAAACTATAATAAAGCTTTTTATTAAATTAAATAGTAGATTATTAGTATACTAATACTAGTATAAAGTGACCTAGAGAAGGAAATAATGATTAAAACTAATATATCTAATTATATAATTAGGATGAGAATGACTTAACTAGGAAGTGATAGAAAACTATAACTAGTTATATTTTACTTATAGAAGTTAATTTAAGTAGAACTTAACTATAATATTTATAATAAAGAACTGCTAGCTATAGTAGTAGTATTTAAAGTTTAGAGAGTTTACCTAGAAGGAGTATAATATATAGTTATTATAAAGATAGATTATAAGAACCTTATATTCTTTATAACTATAAAGGAACTAATAAGAAGATAAGCTAGATAGGCTAAGATACTCTTATAGTTTAACTTTAAGATTATTCACTATAAAGGAATAGAGAATAGACAAGCTAATATACTTAGTTAATAATTAGATTATAAATTATAAGGGAAAATGGTTAAGCTAGTAATACTAAAACTATAGGAGGATGGATTATTAGTATATAATTATTATACTCTTATAGTAATAATTAAACTACAAGAGGACCTAATAATTTAAGAAATTATTAAAGTAATAAAAAAAGATAAAATTATTTAAGAAATACTTAAAAACTTAGTAGATAATAAGTATATAACTACTAATAAATAAGGGTTAATATATCTATAAGGACTTATCTATATACCTAAATATATAAGAAGTAAGATCATCACTAGGTATTATAATAATCTAATATATAATTATATAGGAACTAAGAAAATAGCTAAAGCTATCTTAAGGAATTACTACTTTCTAAATATAAGAAGAAAAGTATAGGGCTATATTTATTAATATAAAACTTATATTAGAGATAAGCTAGCCAGGCATCAGCTATATAGGAAGTTATAATTATTAGAGGTACTAAAGAAACTATAGGAATAGATTACTATTAACTTTATTAGATCACTACTAGAGTTAAAAGGGTATAATTACCTAATGATAGTTACTAATAGACTTATAAAATTTATCTATTTAATCCTAACTATAATAATAATAATAGCATTATAACTTGTAAGCTTACTTATAGGATATATAATTATTAACTATAGGATGCCATAATATATCACATCTAATAGAGATAAACTATTTATATTAAAATTTTAGTAGTTATTAATAGACTTAATAAGAATTAAGTAAAGACTTATGACTGTATATTATTTATAAGCTAATAGATAAATAGAATAAATAAACTAGATAGTTAAGTAATACTTATAACACTATATAAATTACTAATAGGATAATTAGGTAGTTTACCTACTAATGGCATAATTTATATATAATAATACTATTTACTTAATAATAGGGGAAACACTATTCTTCACTAACTATAGGTATAATTCTATATTAATTAGAGAGCTATAGAATAAAGTATCTATAGTAGATAAAGCTGTAGATTTAGTAGATATTATTAATTATTTAAAAACTTAACTCTTAAGGGATATTAAATTCATGAACCTTAAAATAATAATTTACTATAATAAGAAGCACAGGAGTACTCTAGATCTTAAAAAGGGGGGGAAGGTTTACCTACTCTATAGAAATATTAAAATAAAATAATTAAGTTAGAAATTAGACTATTAGAAAATTAGACCCTTTGTTATCAAAGAAAGAAAAGGACTAGTTAATTATAAACTATAACTACTAAAAAGTATATTATAAATTTATCTAGTATTTTATATTTTATTATTAGAATCAGCACTAGAAAATGTAAAAATTAATAAAAATATAGAAATTAATAATAATACAGAACAGGAGTATAAAGTTAAATAAATCTTAAGTTATAAATAAGTTAGTAAAAAACTATACTATCTTATAAAGTAGAAAGGATATAATACCTTAGAAAATATATAGGAATCTATTAAGAATCTAATAGGCTATCACTAACTTATCTAACAGTACTATTTAAAGGGAAATTAAAGTTCTCCTAGAAGGTAGGAGGTATCTAGTTAATCTTTACTATTATCTAACTAAAATTAGGATTCTCAGAAGTTACAGCTAGCTATTTAACCTTAGCTATAGGATCAGGCTATTCAGAAGACTTCTTCTTATCTAAGATCTGCAATAATTCAGTATTATATTTAGATATCTTAAAACCATGCTCTTTAAGAAACTTTTATTATTTTTAAAGCCATAAGTAGCAAGCTAATGACTTAGTAATCTTTTATTATTTTTCTATTAATTCTTTTTAAATCTTCTCTAAATAATCCTATAGTTAACAAAGCTTAGGATATAAGAGTTCTAACTTATTATTAGTTAAAGAAAGCTTAGAGGTAATCTTCTTTTCAGCCTCTTTTAGAATATCCTATTTCTTTATAGTATAGAAATCCTTTTTATATAAATAACCTTAGTAAGTGCATAATATATACTTTAAATATTTATAGGACTAGTCCATTATATAAATTTCACTAGATAAAGCATAGTAATTATAAGGAAAAGAAGTAATAAAGCTATTCTTAGTAATATACTCTGCTTAATAAATATGACTAGCAACTTAATTATAGTTATAGGGAAGTTTAGGAGCAGGAGCACCTTTAGAGATAGTATTAGTATAATACTTAGGTATAATAAGTAAACATAGTTAATAAAAGAAAATTACCTACTTAGGGGAAACACCATCTTTTAAATTAAGTTTTAAGGATAAAATACTAGGAGAGAGGGAGGTAATATTACAACACTAATATAGCTATACTAGTGCTAGGTGGATGTGACAGGCAGAATTATAGAGTAGTAATAACTAACTAAACCATAGTCATCAAATCACAGGAAGACCACAGTTTCTAATACAGGAACTATATATAACTATAGCCTTTCTATTATCACCTAGAATTACTCTGTAGTGCCCTAGGGCACTAGGCTAGATTTACTAGGAAGGGGGATATGCCTGGCACATAATATAATAGAAAGGTATATAACATAGTTAGTATCTTAGTATTATAGATATCTACTAATATACCACCCTACCACCTACTATAACTATTATTAAAAGGGACTATAGATATATAAGGACACTTATTATTATTATATCTAGAGATCTTAGTTTAGTTCCTTATATTTAATAATAATCATTTACTTAAGTATAAGTTTACTAGTCTAATTCATTAGTTACTCTCCTACTATTAAGTATATATACTTAATAGGCCTTGCTTCTATCTCTACTATTATTATTCTTATATTACCTTTGGATTATCCTTGACCTTGGTAAGGTCATTATATCATTGCATCACTAGGCTACCAGGGTGGTAGGCCTTAGGCAAGTATTAGATATAGTCCAGGGATTATATCACCTCGCTCCCAAAGTAGTTGACTAGCAGAGAACAGCAGAGACGGATCCCAGGGTGTGACATTAACCTTCTTAGACTGATTAAGATACTTAAGAGGGTAATAATTTATTATTTAGAATATTCTTATTAACTCTTTCCTATAGTAATATTATAAGTTATGGATATTATAGGTTATTAGAGTCTTTTAAAATAATAATAGATATAGGATTAATAATTTAACCTTAAAGAAAGATAAATTAGGAGTTATTAAAGTTATTTTAATAAGTTTAAACTAATATTAATAATTATTAAATCTAACTTCTATTCTTAATTAGATATTATTCTTTACTTAATAAAATAGATAATATTAAATCTATATCTTCTAGTATAGAGACCCCTTAAACCTAGACTACTAATTATAGTAATAGCTTTAAGATAGAATATCTTTAACTCTAATAGTAGTTTACTCTTACTACCTAGAGTATAAATAAAGATATCTAGGCTAAACTAATCTAGCTATATAAGTAGTTAGTTAAACTTCTCTAAGATTAGTATAACTATCTAGATTATATCTATCTAGATAGAGCTATAGAAGCTATAGCTACTACTTCTAATCTTAATTTTCTTCTTACTATTACTCCTAAAATACTTAAGCTATATTAAAAGGTTTCTAATCTTAAACTAATCTCTATATATAATAGTAAGTATAGTAAGGATACTATAGTAAAGTAGCTATAGTAGATTAATAAATACTTTTATAATAAGTAAACTCTTACTTAGAAGAAAGCTACTAAACTTAAAAAGATTATACTAGTTAAGTATTATCTTATAGGCTAGGCTAAAGAGTAGTAAGATACTTATAAATAGAAGATTAAATATAATTTAATAGCTACTATAACTATCTTAGATACTTTTAAATAGTAGATCTAAGACTATTTTAGAGAGATTAGAGAAGAGAATAAATATTAGGAAGAGTATAAGAGATATATCTAAAAAAACTAAACTATATAATCTTATACTACTTCCCTAATTAAAGCTACTAAATACATTAAATCTAGAATTCTAGATAATATATTAATCTAGAAGTTTATTACTAATTTAAAGCTAGTTCTATATACTTATTAGATAGAAGATTATAATAAACTAACTACTCTTAATAATATAATTTATTATTTTACTAAGTATAAATAGGGAGTAGCTCTATATACTTAGATCTAGCTTTAATCCTTTAGAGAAATTAATAATTATTAAATAGATTTAATAGATATTAATTTAAATGCTATCACTGTATCTCCTAACTAACTAAAGAAAGAAATATATAAATAAAAAATATAGTATTAAACTAATTAAGCTTACTTTAATTATAGATAGAAAGGCTATAATATCTAAGCTTATATTATACTAAACTAGCTATAATTTAATTATAAGAAGTAATTAGGAAATATAATAGGCTACTAGATATAAAAGCACTAGTTAGTTAATTATTATAGGCTTCTAAAGTTAAGGAATATAAAGTATTTAATAATCTTAAATTACTAAAGGATTATAATAATTCTAATAATAATAGTAATAAGGAAAATTAGCTACTATAAGAAGGACTATCTAATAAAATAAAAATAGATATAGAACTAGAAGACTATAATAGTATTAATACTTATTTAAATACTCTTAGATCTAATATTCTCTATTTCCCTACTATACTTAAAACTTCTTAGATAGTAGTCTATCTCTAAGCACTATTAGACTATAGCTTTAGTTATATATTTATTTTAAAATATCTAATTAATTTATTACCTTCTTTATAGTTTTGATTTTAATAAATATCTAAATAACTATAGATTTATCTACTAAATGGTGGATTTATATATATATTATATTAAGTTTAAATTCTATTTAAGTTAGATAATTAGTACTATATTATTACTCTCTAGGTCCTTAAAATAATAGAGTATAATATTATCTTAGACTAAGACTAGCTAAAATACTTTAACCCTAATATTAATTAGGTTATAGGAAGGATAGTTATTAAAGGATATAGAATAAAATATATAATTATCTATCCTATTAATCTAAGAATTTAAATTAAGATTAATAAGGAAATATCTCTTAATCTTATCTCTATAAAATAGCTTTAATATACTCTTTAGAAGGGTTGACAGGAAGCTTAATTATATATTATTTAAGAATAGAAAGAAAGTAAAGAAGTATTAACTAATCTATAATAATTAAGTTCTCTTCTAGCCTAGTATAAAGATATATTTAGAGAAGAGTTAGTTATAGGAATACCTCTAGTTTAATTATTAGAATATTATATTAATACTAGAGATTTATTACTAATAAATATTAAC
>NW_025091217.1:673208-677134 GCF_018404265.1 Aspergillus viridinutans
ACTACTTAAGTATATATCTATATCTAGATAAAGTTATTACTATTCTACCTTCTCTATAGTATATATCTATTACTACTTAATTATCTATAAATTAATTAACTAACTATCTAAGATATTAAAACTTAATTATAATATATTAACTATATATAATCCCTAGCTAATAAGAAGCTATTAGTATATATAATTAAATAGAACTTAATTTAAGATAGTAATATAAAGAAATCTTATTTTATAAAAGATTAATAGGTCCTTATTTAGAATAAATCCTCTTAGAAGTTTTAATATAAGTAGTTTAGTCTATATAAGATTAAATAATTATACCTACTTAGTATATATGCTATTTCAGAACCTAATAGATATATAGTAGAGAACTTAATTAATAACTAATAATTAGTAGAAGCTAATTTTAATAATAAGCTAGAGAAACTATAGATATTAGCTATACTAATATAATAACTATAGAAGGTAGGATTATTATTTTATATATTAATTAAAATATATAAGGTGCTTAAAGAGGTTAAAGAACCCTTATTCTTATATAATAAACTTTTAAAGATAATTTAAAAGGATTAGGAATCTACTAAATATTTAGGAGTATATTTAAAGTAGGTAGAGGAGGATATCTTAATAAAGTAATATACTTAATAAATAAAGATTTAAGAATATATTAATAATATACTAATAGGAACTAGCTATCCTATATACTATCTAAAGAAGTTAACTCTAGGAAGTAACTAGAGTAAAATTAACTTAACTTCTTTAGATAATAAATTAAATAAAGAAATACTATATATTTTATTAAAGAATAATTAAACCTAATAGAATGCTAGAGGGAGAGATATAGACTTTAATAGATTATTTATAATAATAGTTCTAACTTATTAGAAGTAATCAGAGAAGAATAAGTTATCTAGTATTATAAGAATATTAAAATAAGAGAAAGAACCTATTCTATTTAAGTAAAACTACTTAAAAATAGCTAAATATAAAAGAAATAGCTAAGAGAAATACTATAAATAATCTTAAAAGAATACTAAAAGGACCTTCTAGGCTTTCTTAACTTTATTAGCTTTATTAATAGAAGCTAGACTTAACTATCTTAGCCTCTATCTCTATCTTAAAGGCTAGTAAGACTAGTAAGTTACTTATCTTAATATATCTTATTCTTTAGGTTAAATTCTTTATTATTATTATCTACTTTATTAGGGTGAAGAGCTTCCTTAAGCTTTAAAATTTTTTTATTAATAAGCTTAGAGAAATAAATAAGATCCTCCTAAACTACTTAAAGTATAATAAGGTCTTTAAAGTTAGATATTAATATAGGCTAAGGGAGAATAGTACTATTAAAAAAATAGTTAAGATAATATTTCTTAAAGGGAGTTAGAGATACTCTACTTTGGTATATTTATTGTTGCAAAGGACATGGAGTCTTTGAAGAGTGTAAGGGTAGGGGGTAGGCCAGCAGCTGCCCTGTATATACCTCCTTTACTTTAAGGGATTCTAGCTGTCTTTTATATTTAACCTAAGCTAAGAATGAATGTAAGGTCTAACTAACTATATAAATAGTAATATTAGTTACTAGATATTATTATATACCTAATATAGCTTCTCTGAAGCTATATACCTATAGTTAATATTATATCCTCCCCTACTTAAATTAAACTTTATCTATAGAGTTCTTAGTTAGCTAATATTATAGGAAATTTATTAGCACCTAGCAAATCAACTATATAGATATAACTATTACTAAGATATATTAATTTCTAGATCTAGTGTTAGATATTATTATTTCTTTATTAATAATTCATGGAATTAACTGAATTATTCTTTATATTATTATTTTAAAATTACTATAGTAGTGGCTAAGTATATTCTTTATTTATAATATAAGAGGTATAATTAGATTATCTTACTTAGTAATATTAATAAGTAAGTTACCTAAGTAATTAATAATCTTTAAGTAGTATATAAAGAATTATAGTAAATATTACTATTTATATATATATATAAATAATTAAATTAATAAAGGTAGAATTAACTAATAAGTATAGGTAAATAAGTAAGTATTTACTATTAGTATATATAGCCTAGGTATAAATACCCTTAACTTTTTATACTTATTATATATAATATTTTATAGAGTAAGCCTTAATATATTATCCCTTAGCCCTATTACTCTTTATATAAATAAAAGAACTTTTATAATCTCTTCTATTTCTCTATTATATTCATCTCCTCTAGTTATTAGGAAGTAATACTAATCCTATTAATTTTACTATAATTAATATTATAGATAGAGTAGGTATAGTTTATACTACTAAAACTAAGATTAGTTAGTCCTTAACTAGTATATAGTAATTATATATAATCCTTTTAGATTCTATCTATCCTCTTAACTAGTTAACTTAAAATAGTAAGGAAATGCAGAAACTAATTAAGTTATATAGTAATTAGGATACTATAATCCTCTAAGTTTATAGTAAAGAGTATTTATCTTATAGTTAATATAAGAATAGTTAAGGCACCTTTTAGACCTATATTTTATCTCTAGAATTTACTAATAAAAATAATAAATTATAAGCACTATACACTGGTATATATAGGAATTATATATAGTATAGTAAAGAATTATAATATACTTTCTACCTAGATAAAGTATCTCTCTAGGATACTAAACTAGATATATATCTCTCCTTCTTCTAATTAATATCAGATGTAGCTAATATATATAGTCTTATTTTATAATAAGGTAGTCTTAGAGTAATTAATAGTAGAGAACTAGTTTAGAATTAGCTAATTTCCTTAAGTTAGGGATTCTCTAGAAAGTCTATAGCTTCTTTAACTATCTCTTCTAAGGGATTAAAGCCTATAATTATAGTATTCTCTCTTACTATAAATAAAGAAGCTCCTAAGAAGCCTATTCTTTATTAGTCTAGTTATTATATAGTACCTACTTTAACCCTTTTATCTAATACTAAATACTACTAAACTAGTATTAAGAAGGCTTAGATATAGAAGAATCTTATATTTTTTATAGGATATAGTCTCTAGCCCTAGCCTACTTCTTCTAATAATTCTTTTATTTCTAATAAGAAAGTAGAATAAGATTCTTTTACTATTAAGCTTACTCTAAAAGTAGTTTATACTCCCTCTATTACTTTAATTTTAAGTATAATAAAGGATAATTACCCTTTTACTTTAAGTATTATACCTCTAACTTCTTTAATAAATAAGGAAAAGTATTATCTTTTATCTATAAATTCTTTACCTACTCTAATTAAATATTAGAAGAATAATCCTCTTAATAGTAATATCCTGCCCTAGCTAATTACTAGAGATATTTAGAATAATTTATATAAGCTCTAGGCAGTACACTATAATCTAATTTATTTTAAAAAGATATTTAAAAAGTAGATTAAGGTCTTTATTAAGGTAGAGGCTTTAAAGTAAGCTACTCTTAATAAGAATAAAGAGGAGTTAGATAATCCTAATATAACTCTTTAGGGTAAGATTACTTCTACTATTAAGAAGGATATTAAAGATAATCTTAATAATCTTTAGGCTAAGATAGAGACTAAGATAGTTAAGTATAGCTTYTATTAATAAAGTTAATAAAGTTAAAGAAGCTAGATTATTTTATTAGTATCTTTTTAAAATTAGCTTTTTTTATATTTAGCTATCTTAAGTAGTTTTAACTTAATTTAAATAGGTCTTCTTTCTTCTATCTTAATATTCTTATAATACTAGATAACTTATCCTTCTCTAATTACTCCTAATAAGTTAGAATTATTACTATAAATAGTCTCTTAAAGTCTGTATCTCTCCTATTAGTATTCTATTAGATTTAATTATTCTTTAATAAATTATATAGCATTCCCCTATTTAATTTATTATCTAAAAAAGTTAAGTTAATTTTACTCTAGTTA
>NW_025091217.1:678869-1056270 GCF_018404265.1 Aspergillus viridinutans
TAGTCTTATTATTAGAGTACTTCTTTAATTATAAGAAGTTCCTTCTTATATATAGGATAGTTCTTTTTAGTATTATTAAGCTTTTATTTATTAAATATTATAGGGTGCTACTATCCCCTTTTATCTTATTATAATAGTACTATACTAAGAGCCTATTTAGATGCATTAGTTTTAATTTAATATAGTAGTAAGAGATTAGTAATCTTAAGAATAGGTATATAAACTATTATATTCTTTAGTATTATAAATACTTACTAATATTAAGTATTCTAGACTATAGATTAAAACTTCTTCTTATAAAGTAAAGTATCTAATTCCTTTAGAAGTTTATAAAGAGAAGCTATAATTCTTATAAACTTATATATAAATTAATAATAGTATATAGCTAGTCCTAAGAATTATTAAACTTTATAAATATTTATTAGTTTTAGCTATATCTTTATAACCTTAATTTTTACAGGCATTAGTTAAACTAATCTATTACTAATAATATAACTATAAAACTATATTTCTCTCTTTATAAATATATACTTAGAGAGTTTTATATATAACTAATATTCTTAGAGTTAGTTAAATATTTATTAAATATACTTCTAATATTCCTCTTCTAAGTCTGAGAAGATTAAGATATTATTAAGGTAAACTATTATAAAGTTAAGGTCTTGTATAATACTGTTTATTATTATCTAAAATAATATAGGAGTATTATAAAGTCTAAATAGTATTACTAACTACTTAAATTTACTAAATAATATATTAAAAGCTATYTTTAGAATTAATAATTTACCTATTTATAATTACTAATAACTAGAGAGAAGATTAAGCTTTAAAAGATACTTAGCTTAACTTATTTAATCTAAGAGTTCTTAAATTTTTAGTAGTAGATAAGTATTCTTTATAGTTATCTTATTAAGTAAGTAGTAGTTAATATAAAATTACTACTTTTTATCTAGCTTTAAAATAATTATAATAGAAAAGCCCTAAGCACTAGCTAATAAGTAAATAATTACTTTCTTTAAAAGCTCTTTAACTTACCTTTTTATCTTACTAAATTTTTCTAGTAACTAAGGGTAAGAGTTAATATTAATTAGTAGTAAATCTCCTATATTAATATAATATTCTAATAATTAAACTAGAGGTATTCCTATAACTAACTCTTCTCTAAATATATCTTTATACTAGGCTAGAAGAGGACTTAACTATTATAGATTAATTAATACTTCTTTACTTTCTTTCTATTTTTAAATAATATATAACTAAGCTTCCTGTTAACCCTTCTAAAGAGTATATTAAAGCTATTTTATAGAGATAAGATTAAGAGATATTTTCTTATTAATCTTAATTTAAGTTCTTAGGTTAATAGAGTAGATAGTTATATATTTTATTCTATATTCTTTAATAACTATCTATCCTATAACCTAATTAATATTAGGGTTAAAGTATTTTAGCTAGTCTTAATCTAAGATAATATTATACTCTGTTATTTTAAAGACCTAGGGAGTAATAATATAGTACTAATTACCTAATTTAAGTAGAATTTAAAATTAATATAATATATATATAAATCTATTATTTAGTAGATAAATCTATAGTTATTTAGATATTTATTAAAATTAAAACTATAAAGAAGGTAATAAATTAGTTAGATATTTTAAAATAAATATATAACTAGAGCTATAGTCTAATAATACTTAGAGATAGACTACTACCTAAGAAGCTTTAAGTATAGTAGGGAAATAGAGAATATTAGATCTAAGAGTATTTAAGTAAGTATTAATACTATTATAGTCTTCTAGCTCTAAATCTATTTCTATTATATTAGATAGTCCTTCTTAAGGTAGCTAATTTTCCTTACTACTATTCTTATTAGAATTATTATAATTCTTTAGTAGTTTAAGATTATTAAATACTTTATATTTCTTAACTTTAGAAGCCTATAATAGTTAACTAACTAGTACTTCTATATTTAGTAGTCTATTACTTTTCCTAACTACTTTTTATAATTTAATTATAGCTAGTTTAGTATAGTATAAGCTTAAATATTATAGCCTTTCTATCTATAATTAAAGTAAGCTTAATTAGTTTAATACTATACCTTCTATTTATATATTCCTTTCTTTAGTTAGTTAGGAGATGCAGTAATGGCATTTAAATTAATATCTATTAGATCTATTTAATAATTATTAATTTCTCTAAAGGATTAAAGCTAGATCTAAGTATATAAGACTACTCTCTATTTATACTTAGTAAAATAATAAACTATATTATTAAAAGTAGTTAGTTTATTATAATCTTTAACCTAGTAAGCATGCAGAACTAGCTTTAAATTAGTAATAAACTTCTAGATTAATATATTATCTAAAATTCTAGATTTAATATATTTAGTAGTCTTAATTAGGGAAGTAGTATAGAATTATATAGTTTAATTACCTTAAGTATATCTCTTATACTTTTTCTAATATTTATTTTCTTCTCTAATTTCTCTAAAATAGTCTTAGATCTACTATTTAAAAATATCTAAGATAATTATAGTAGCTATTAAATTATATTTAGTCTTCTACTTATAAGTATCTTACTACTCTTTAGCCTAACCTATAAGATAATACTTAATTACTATAATTTTTTTAAGTTTAGTAGCTTTCTTCTAAGTAAGAGTTTACTTATTATAAAAGTATTTATTAATCTATTAGAGCTACTTTACTATAGCATCCTTACTATACTTACTATTATATATAGGGATTAATTTAAGATTAGAAATCTTTTAATATAGCTTAAGTACTTTAGGGATAATAGTAAGGAGAGGATTAGAGTTAGAAGTAGTAGCTATAGCTTCTATAGTTCTATTTAAATAGATATAATCTAGATAGTTATACTAATCTTAGAGAAGTTTAACTAACTACTTATATAGCTAGATTAGTTTAGCCTAGGTATCTTTATTTATGCCCTAGGCAGTGAGAGTAAACTACTATTAGAGTTAAAGATATTCTATCTTAAAGCTATTACTATAATTAGTAGCYTAGGTTTAAGGGGTCTCTATACTAGAAGATATAGATTTAATATTATCTATTTTATTAAGTAAAGAATAATATCTAATTAAGAGTAGAAGTTAGATTAATAATTATTAATATTAATTTAAACTTATTAAAATAACTTTAATAACTCCTAATTTATCTTTCTTTAAGGTCTAATTATTAATYCTATATCTATTACTATTTAAAAGACTCTAATAGCCTATAATATCTATAACTTATAATATTACTATAGGGAAGAGTTAATAAGGATATCCTAATAGTAAATTATTATTCTCTTAGATATCTTAATTAGTCTAAGGAGGTTAAAAACTATTAATTTAAGGTATTTTCTATTAAATTAGGGATGATTAATATAAGGGATTTTATTAAAGTTAAATTATTAATTATATTCCTAAGGATTAGTAGACTAAGGTTACTATAATTTAGATTAGTTCTTTATAAAGAGTTTTAAACCTTCCTAGGAATTAAGCATTATATATTTACTTAATCTAGATATACTACTAGATAGTATATTTATTATTATAAAGGATATAGAGTCTTTAAAGAGTATAAAAGTAAGGGATAGGCTAGTAGCTACCTTATATATACCTTCTTTACTTTAAGGGATTCTAGCTATCTTTTATATTTAACCTAAGCTAAGAATGAATGTAAGGTCTAACTAACTATATAAATAGTAATATTAGTCACTAGATATTATTGCATACCTGATATAGCTTCTCTGAAGCCATATGCCCGCAGTCAATATCACAACTTAAAGTAAGATAATATTTATTCTTTAGATTACTAAGACTAGAAAAGATAGGGTTAGGCTAAGATAGATTTAAGTAAGGATTAGTAGTAATAGCTTCTATAGTAAAACCTATACTAGAAATAAAGAGATCTATAGTACTTAAAGTTAGAGTAATATCTAAGATTAGAGAACTACTACCTAGTATTAAGAAAATTAGGAGATTAGAGTATACTATCTTAGCCTAAGCTTTCTCTATAGTAGTATAATAATAATAAATACTTAATATAGGAATAGGGTTCTCTTTAGAACTACTTAATTAACTTAATCTAGTCTAATACTTTAGATTAATATTAGGCATAGGTAGAACAGCTTTACTTATAGAAGAAGAGGAGTAATAACTATAATAACTTAGGTTAGATTTAGTAGTAAGCTTAGGGGGGGTCTAATATAAAGTATTTAATTATTATTTAGTAGATATATTAATAGTTTTACTTAGAGGTATATCTTATAAGGTAGGACTATTATTCTAAATCTTTAGTAGACTACTAGCTTATAAGATTATCTTATATAAATAAATAATTACTAATAAAAAGTTTAAAATAAGAAACTTATATATTATCCCTAGAATTCTACTACTTACTATTGTAGCGGGCAGGGCCTGCTGAATGCTCGAGCCTACTAGGCACTCGCGATCTGCCTCAGGCACCAATAAACTCCTGTCTAGTGGGGACACTAGTAGTTATATAACTCTTATAGTAATTAATGTAGTAATTAATCTTATTATATGATCTTACCTATTATTTACACACTCCTTTTTATGTTTAGCTGTCACAGCCCTAGCTAGAACCTTTTAGTAATTTCTTACTGTCTAAATCTAGGTTATAGATTTATAAGGCTTCTAGCCCATAATATTAGAAATTACTGACTACTGGACAGTCAGACAGAGCTAGTAATAGATAACTAGATGAACTAGATGAATTAGATGAACTAGATGAATCAGATAAACTAGATAAACCAGACAAACCAGATAAACTAGATAAACCAGACGAACTAGACAAACTAGATGAACCATAGAACTAAACAGAATAGCTAAAACAGATAATATAGATAGTATAGATAGTATAAGTTATAATGACGTATTATCATAGATATTAATATTATCAGAAGGACCTAATAAAGAATATATATAATAATAGAATACTACACAGGTAGACCCTATAGCCTAAATAGCCTAATAGTTATAGAAGATTATAGATTAAATAGCTTAAATAAAAGTATAGTAGATAGCTACTACTCCTTAGCTAGATATTACTACCTAGATAACCCCTATAGTGCCTACTCCTGCTGCTACCTCTATAAATAAACTACTAAGAAGGCTAAAACTAATTCTACCTAATCCTAACTAATATAATAGTATTAATAAGGCTATATATAATATCTTCTACTCTAATCTATTAAGAAAACTAGAAGTTAACTATTTTATATTTAGTAGCTACTATAATTATATATAGTATATCTTTACTAGGCTTAAGGATTAAGCCACCACTGTAATAAGCCCCTAGATAGACTAGTATACCTAGAACTATACTATGACTAGAGCTAATTTAAATTATATAATTAGCTAGCTTAACCTTATATTCTAGGATAGGAATTATATAGAGAAAGCTATAGAAGAGCTATACTACTTATAATAAGATAGTTACCCCTTTAGTAATATATTAGTAGACTTTAACTAGCTACTAATAAAGGTGGGAGGCTATAGCTAGACTAATAATATAAAATAAACCTTTATTAATAGTACCCTAAATATAGAGATATAGATATAGCTCTTTAGTATAGCTAAGGAAGTAAGCTTTAAAGGCTACTACTAGTAGCTATAGATAATTATAGACTAAATTAAAGCCTTCTATGCACAAGGAGCAGCCTAAGCTAAGTAGTATAGAAAGAGTATATAAGTTATAAGTTATAGTTATATTACCTATATTCCCACACCTCTAATAAATCTAGTCCTAAGCTTACTAAGCCTTAGTAATCCTATAGATTAGGAACTAACTACTACAACCCTAGCTTACTAATATTAACATATAAAATAGGTTAATAAGGCTAAGAGGTCTTATTACTATACTAAAGAGAGATACCTATGCTATAGGGCCTTAGACTATATAATTAAGGGGTATTAGTACCTAGGTACTATTTCTCTATAGAGTAGAGAAGTAAAACTACCCTAAGCCTCCTAAGCTATTAGGCCCCTGCTTAAGAATAATAAGCTAGATATATAAGCTCTAGAGCTTACTAATAATATAAGTAAGTTAGAAAACTAGCTACTTCTATAAAAAGACTCTTACAGAGGCTAATTAAATAGTTAATATAACTAAAAAGCTAGCACCATCCATGTCCTAAGGAAGAAGATATACTTATTAATTATTAGTAGTTTTAAAAGGCTGTTAGATTTAATGTTCTAGAATTTATAGTATCTAGTATAATTAATAAGGAATATAATTATTAAATCCTACCTAATATAGGATATATATCTTATATAGTTATAGCTAAATACTTTATATAGAAGCTATAACTAGAGTAGATTAAGATTAAGCCTATTAATCTAGAGAACTATACTAGTATAATAGAAAGTATTATCTTAATAATTACTTACTTCTCCCTAGATATTAGTAGCAGCTACTAGTGCATAGTCTATATATATATAGTACTAAAGCTAGGTAATAGGACTAACTTAATCTTAGGGATCCCCTGAATAAGGGACTAGGGAGTAATAATAAAAGCTAAAGGACCTTAGCTATAGCTTATAGATAGATTTATAGTTAAAAGTATTAAGAATAAACTAAAGCTAGGGGTGAAATAAATTAGTGCCTAGGGATTTACTATCTATAATTAATAATAAAGAAAGAATAAGACTATATAGATCTTTACTACTAGTATTTAAGATATTAAGAAGGCCTTATAGGTTAAGAAGCATACTAACCTAGCTATAAAGTTACTAAAGCACTACTATAAGTTTCTTAATATATTTAATTAGAAGAAGGCTAATAAGCTGCTATTATACTATCTAGATATAGATTACTAAATTAAACTTATTAAGAATAATAAGGAGAAGTTAATAGAACCCCTATAAAGACTATTATATAGTATATTATAAGAAGAACTCTTAGTACTATAAAAAATATTAATAGAACTATTAGAGAAGGGCTTTATCTATATTAGTAGTTCTATAGCTATAGCACTAGTACTATTCACCTATAAGCCTAGAGGTGGTTTATAATTCTGCATTAACTACTATATACTAAATATAATTATAAAGAAGGACTGATACCTGCTCCCCTTAATTAATAAGACTCTAGAATGCATCTTAAAGGTAAAGTAGTTTACTAAGCTAGATATAATTACTACTTTTTATAAGATTTATATCACCCTAAAAGATAAATAGCTAACTACTTTCTATACTTATTTTAGCTTATTTAAATAGCTAGTCACCCCCTTTAGCATAGCAAATACATTAAGTACTTTCTAGTAGTATATTAATTAGACCCTTTAGGACTTCCTAGATAAATTTACCTCTATATATATTAATAATATACTAATCTTTATAAATAATTCTCTTACTAAGTATTAGCTATATATCTAATAGGTGCTAGAGTGCCTAAAGAATATAGGATTATAACTAGATATTAATAAATATAAATTTAAGGTGAAGAGTACTAAATATCTTAGATTTATAGTAGAAGCTAGTAAGGGCATGCAGATAGACCCTACTAAGGTAAAGATAATATTAGAATAGCAGGCCCCTACCTCTATATATAGTATGTATTTATTCCTAGGCTTTATAAACTTCTATTAATAGTTTATATAGGACTTCTTAGATATAGTATAATCCTTAATAGTACTAATATATAAGGGAGCCCCCTTTATATAGGGAGATAAGTAAATAAAGGCCTTTAAATTACTAAAGAAGATATTTATTATAGCCCTAATTCTTATATAGTTTAACCCTAATAGAAAGATAGTAGTTAAGATAGATATATCTAACTAGGTAATAGGAGCTACTCTATCCTAGTATAATAATAATAGTATACTAAGGCTAGTCACCTATATCTCTAAGAAGAATATATCTATAGAGTATAATTATAAAATCTATAATAAGGAGTTACTAGCTATTATTAATACTCTTAAGAAGTAGAAGTTAGAATTAATTAGCTTACTATAATTTAAGCTTATTATAGACTACTATAACCTTAAATACTTTAAGACAGTCCACAGGCTTAATAAATAATAGATATATTAGTTATATACCTTAAGCTAATTTAACTATAAGTTATACTACTAGCCTAGGAAGCTTACTATATACCTAGATACCCTATTATATAGGGAGCAAGACATACTATAGGATGTAGATAATAATAGACTTAAGGTATATAACTATTATTTAGTGCTGCTTAAGGTTATTACTAGCTAGATATATATATAAGTATTTTATAACTATAAAGTAGTATCTAACCTAGATATAAGGTTACTAAGTAAATATAATAATTAATTACCTTTACCTCTAAAAGAATACTAGAGGGAAGCTATACTAGATAATATTAATTTATAGAAGATACACCAGGCTGTAGAGAAAGGGGCTATATAATTTCTAAAGAAGCTTAGTATCTAAGTATTAATTATTAAATATTTAATATTACTAGATAATTACCTACTATACTAAGGCTAAAAATAGGTCCCTAATTCTGAACCCCTATAAATAAGGATTCTGMAAGAGATCTATAACTTAGTGTTAATAGGCCACCCTAGGAAGAATATACTATATATAATAATTACTTAGAACTTCTACTAGCTGGAGCTCTCTGCAGATATTTAATAATTTATAAAGAACTATAATAAGTATAGCACTAATTATATATAGTATAAGTAGTATTAGGGGCTGTTAAAACCCTTACTAATTCTAGATTATAAGTAATAAGAGATTACTATTAACTTTATTACTAAACTACTAACTTCTAACAGGTGTAAAGACATAATGGTAATAGGTAATAGACTTAGAAAGGGTATAATCTTAGTACCCTATAAATAGATAGACTCTAAGATAGTAGTATAGCTACTAATTAATTAATTTATTAGATATTATAATATTCCTAGTGTAATTACTTTAGACTATAGTCTATAGTTTATTAGCTAGTTCTAGAAGTACTTTTATAAATAACTAGATATCTAATAATATCTCTTAATAGCCTTCCACCTATAAATAGATAGGTAGATTAAATAAATAAATATAATATTAGAGGCCTACCTTAGGAACTTCTATAACTATATATAGACTAATTAGAAGTTATTACTACTAATAGCCTAACTAGTAATTAATAGCTAGGATGTAGTAAGTATAGGAGTTAGCCTATTCTTTCTAGATTATAAATATAATATTAAATTATTAGAGATTAAGGAGCTAGACTATAAGGTAGCTACTACCTATATAATCTATTTACTAAAGGCTAAGGCTAAAGTAATTATAATAAAAATAAGAGAAGCTACTAATATAGTATAGTTAGAATTAGCTATAGCCTAGTAGTACTAAGAAGAGTATTTAAACCACTCCTGCCTAGTGGCCCTATAATATACTATTAAATTAAAAGTATAATTAGACTTATAGAATATTTAAATAGATCACCTAAGTAGGAAGCTTAATATATAGTATATAAAGTTTATAGTACTTAAAGCTATTAGGTTATATACTTACTAATTAGATATACCATCTAGTATATATAATATATTCTATATTAGTCTACTACATCCTACTACCAGCAATCCATTCCCAAGCTAGTTAAATAGTGATTACCAGCTGCCAGCAGTCCTAGTTAATGGTGAAGTAGAATATACTATTAAGGAGATCTTATAGAAGTATAAGAAATATATTAGATAAGGCTATTAAATAGAGTACCTTATTAAGTAGGTAGGCTATAAGCAGCCTACTTAGGAGCTAGCTATAAACCTTACTAATATAGTAGTACTTACTATATGAGAGGTATACCAGCCTTAATTTAGAGGGGGGGATAGTATAGTAAGCAGGGCCTGCTAAATACTTAAGCCTACTAGGTACTTATGATCTACCTTAGGTATTAATAAACTCCTATCTAGTAGGAATACTAGTAGTTATATAACTCTTATAGTAATTAATATAGTAATTAATCTTATTATATAATCTCACCCACCATTTATATACTCCTTTTTATGTTCAGCTGTCATGGCCCTAGCTAGAACCTTTCAGTGATTTCTTACTATCTAAATCTAGGTCATAGATTTATAAGGCTTCTAGCCCGTGACAACTATAACCTAGATAGAATTTATAGTTTAATTCTTTTCTATATTATAAGTAATTAGTATAAGCACCCTAAAATAATATCTAAGTTATACTATTTAAATTATACTTAGGAGATATAATATATTTAAGAAATATACTAAAGTCTATATATTACTTATAGCTAGGACCTATAGTAATATCTTACTAATAGAGAATAATAACTAATTACTAAGATAGGTTAATAATTAGCTTAGTTAATAGTTTACTACTCTTACTATAAGACTATTTAATATTATATACTATATCTAAAAGGGTAATATAGGATTTATCTTACTTTATTAATAGGAAAAAGTACTTCTTTATTACCTACTTAATAGTACTATAATAATTAGGAATAAGTATCTTTAAATTAGGAATAGAAGTATAATAACTAAGGAGCTATAGAAGGTAAATATACTTTATAAAGAGGAGAGACTATAAAAGTCTATTAATCTAAATAAATAAAAGCTAAGCTAGGGGATCTAATATTAAGACTTAGTTATAAAATATCTTATATATTAAGTAAGAAAAGTTAAGGGTATTTATACCTAGGCTATATATATTAGTAGTAAATACTTACTTATTTATTTATACTTATTAGCTAATTCTACCTTTATTAATTTAATTATTTATATATATATATAAATAATAATATTTATTATAATTCTTTATATAGTACTCTAGGATTACTAACTACTTAGGTAACTTACTTATTAATATTACTAAGTAAGGTAATCTAATTATACCTCTTATATCTTAAATAAAGAATACACTCAGCCACTACTATAGTAATTTTAGAATAATAGTATAAAGAATAATTTAGTTAATTTTATAAATTATTAATAAAGAAATAATGATATCTAATACTAGATCTAGAAATTAATATATCTTAGTAATAGTTATATCTATATAGTTGCTTTGCTAGGTGCTGACAAATTTCCTATAAAAAGATGGCTAACTAAGAACTCTATAGATGAAGTTTAATCTAAGCAGGGGAGGATGTGATATTAAATAGTATATATATAACTTTAGGGAAGTCTATTAGATATATAAAGATATCTAGTAATTATTATTATTATTTATATAGTTAGTTAGACCTTACATTCCTTCTTAGCTTAGGTTAAAATATAAAAGAAGACTGGAATCCCTTAAAGTTAATAAGGTATATATAGGGTGGCTACTAGCCTATCCCTTACCCTTACACTCTTTAAAGACCCCACATCCTTAATGACTACGAATATCCCACTACTATATTTAATCTAGATATTAGGTAAATTAATGCCCTTAATATATTTATTAATAGTAAGATTGATAAGGAAGTATACACCTGGATAGTAGATAGATTCTTAGAATCTAGTTATATTTACTAGTTATAAAGAGCTCTTTATAGCCTATATAGGTTACCATGTCTTTAGTAGTAAGAATTAATATAAACCCTTAAGAAATTAGGTTTAAAATAAATTAATACTAACATATGCCTCTATACTAATGATAAGGTAGTAATTATAATATTTATTAATAATATCTTAATTCTCTACTAGCCTAAACATCATTAATATGCTAATGATTTAATCTGATAAATATAAGCTAAATATAAATTCTATAATTTAGGTAAGGGAGGAACCTTTTTAAATATTAAGATTATAAGAGATAGATTTAAGTAAAAGCTCTAACTTAACTAATAAGCTTATATTAATAAGATTATTACTAGATATTATCTAGAAGCAACTAGATGGAAGCTATTAACCCTATTAGATAGAAAGACCTTATACCCCTATAATAGAACTGCTTCTATGGCAGAGATATACTATTATTAGTCTAAAGTTAGATCTACTATCTATCTAGCTATTATTATATAATTAGATATAGTAAAGATAGTATCTAAATTAGTAAGATATCTTACTAATCTAGGCCTAGAGTACTTTAATACTATTAACTAGGTAATTCTATATCTTACTATTACTACTAATTACACCCTAGAATATAGTAGAAGCCTTATAGTAAGCCTTTTTCTTATTATAAGTAATGCTATATTTGCTAATTATTTAGACTAAAAGAGTAGTATAGGATATTTTATTAAGCTATTTAGTACTATAGTTAATTAGTAGGCTAGGAAGTAATATACTATTACTATATCTACTATTAAAGCTAAATTACTTATAATATCTAAGGCTGTAAAGAATATATTCTAGTAGAAATAACTATTTCTTAATATTAGATTTAACCCTAAGCATAAGATATCTATCTTATATAATAATAAGTAAATAGTAGGGCTTCTTTATAATTAAGAGCCTGTTATCTAAATAAAGCTATAATATATTAATATATACTAATACTAGCTTTATTAGGAGGTCTAGAATAGCTAGATATTAGTTAATTAGATTAAAATAGCCTATATATCTACTAATAGCCTCACTAAGCTGCTTCCCTATAATAAGTATTAAGAATTTTATAAGATGGTTAGCCTAGTTAACTAATTAGATATTTTAATTAACTAGGAGCCTTAATCTTAATCTTACCCTAATAGCTTACTTAAGCCTTACTTATAGCCTATAATTACTCTGCCTTCCTAATTAGGTGATTAAATTAATTTAGCTTACTATATCTAATGAGCTAGGGGGGTATTTTAATATAGATTACTGCTTACCTAATTAGGCCTATAGTATGGACCTTCCTGATTTTAATTAGATAGATTATGTTCCCTTAATGGCCAAAAATCAGTCATTTACCCCTATCTGGATCCCTGAATCTGGCGGTATAAAATCTAGCTAGTCAGACAATAGATTAGAAAGAATTATACCTTCTGAACTTTCTCATTAGTAGGCAAATTACTAGTGATTAAGTAATCTTATACAGTTCCGCGATTTCCAACACAGTAAGGTAGGGGCAAACTTACCATACAATACAGCTCCATTACAGTACAGAGCCTTCCCCCGCATGACGTAATGGCCATCATATAGTTACTTCTGGGGTATCAATCAACCATCAGCCACACCTTAGTGAATATACTAGCACTTATTATACAGTGTGAAACTTCTTTTGCTGGATATTTACATATAGAAGCATATCTCAGTGATATGAGGCCAATGGAGTGTCGAAAGTGGCTGTGCAAGATTAAACTATGCGACAACGCCTCGACCTTTGACTTTATATACACAAAGCTATAGAGACACTCAACCCTGACTGAATGCTCAAGTGCTGAAAGGCATATGGTATTGCAAGACGGCAACCCAGGCTCTTGCGTTTCTTGTGATCCTCCCTTAGTCCCCTACTTTGCTGCTGAAGCTGCTAATTTGTACATAGAGAGACTAAGGTGTCTTAAGTGTGCTGTTAGCTGATGGAGGGTCTTGTGGAATATTTCTCTTGTGAGTAGCAAGATGCAAAATAAAGAGATAATTCCAACTGCATGTGTAATCAGTTCTACTTTCTTCCGTAAATGAAGCGTTCATCAGAGAGGGCAAACTTTCCTCGGACCAAGGAGCAGATAGGCCATAGGACAGATGAATCGATTAGCATAGCTCTTGCAGAGACATGATTATGAAGAGAACAGGATGTTCCTGCGTTCCACGTTTAAGTATATTTCACATCACGGATGTGGTTGTGCGTTTATTTTGGTCATTCTCACTCTGACGCCGCGGCAACATTGCTTTGTATACAAGCTAATGCTCACTGTCATGACGTTTCTTCATTACCTTTCAATAGCTCACTGTACTTCATATTCTTGCTAGCTTTCAGACTGTGGTACAAGATGAGGAAAATAACAAAGCAAGAAGAGTACCACGACCTCCTAAGTCCCACAGCTCCCAAAATCTTTCGTATGTTCGGAATAGCTACACCTAAACGACCGCGCCCAGAATCAGAAAGCGAGGAAGAAGGACCATACCGACCTCATCGCCGTGGCAAAGGTGAAGTATCGTTGGGCGCTCATGACGGTATGTGTTTGTGTTTCTTTCGTCAGGTCGTTCTGAAGAGACTGACATGACATTTCCAGAAAGGGACGAGCTCATTACGGGAGTAGACGCGTCAGACCTGCCCATTGCGGCAGATAACCCAAACGAGACGCAGAAGAGATATCAGAAACTGCCTGCCATTCGCATTTTGGACTGGCAGATAGACGGAGACGGCCAGCCTATACGCAAACCACTGAGAGACAGCACGGCGTTGACGGCTGCATTGATCCAAACCCGCGGCACTGAGGCGGCTGATCCGTGCAGCTTCTGCAAAGACAATAAAGGCACGTGGAGAATGTGTGTCGTTGAACCACACCCAGATGATAACTCGAAGCTTGCCGGAGCATGTGCAAATTGTCGGTTCAGCAGGAGACACAACTGTGACCTACGTGAGTCGAAATCCTAAGCTTCATCCTGACCGTGCTTCTCTTTGCTAACAATTGGAACGCCAGGAGCACACAAAGATGATGAATCCATAGATTCATCGTTCATTTCCAAAGATTCCTTGACAGATACCACCAATAGCAGCGTAGCGGAGGAAGTGCAGAAGAACGAAGGACAAGCCGCCCCTATCCAGGAGGACATTCAGACGAATGTTCAGGAACATGTAAAAGAATCTGACAGTCAGACCCCTGCTCCAAGGTCACGTCTCGATGGCAGGGTTGTTCCGTTTCCTCTCGGACCAGAAACTATCAACGACTTGCCTTTACTTAAGCAGGCGATCAAAGACATTGTTGCGCACCTTAACATACTTCATAGGCGAGTGCAACAGCTGGAGGAGAAGCGTCAATCGATCAATCCTTGGGAGTTAGTTTGAACCCTTTCGCTCCTGCTCAGGACTTGCATTTCTCTCAGACTTCTTTCTTGGGGGACGATTTCACTTCTTAGTGTTGAGCTTGGTCAAGGACGTTTTGATATAGCTGACACATGGACACTGCCAGCATTTGGATATGGCTTTTGTGGCTAGTTAAATCTTCGAGCTGTAGTGAGTTTTGAACGTCTGGTAGAGCAAACAGATTATCTGCAGCGAGCAACGAGATAACATTGCAACGCATCCTAGAGCTTCGACCTTTTCTCAATAGCCTGCCTCCTCGTCTTAAGCGCCTTGGTCTCCTCCTGTAAAGCAAGGCCCATCATAATCTCCTCGCTACCACCACCAACTACGTGAACTCGCACGTCACGGGAAATCTGCTCAATTCGTGCCCCCTTTCCGGACTTATTATACCCAGCACCTCCCAGGATCTGCTGCGCTTCACGAAAACTCTTCTCAAGAGCTCTGGTGGACATCACCTTAAGCAAAGCCGTCATTCCACCGATCTTCACATCGTCAGCGAATCGATCTTTGGTGAGCTCGATGATGTTAACGAGCTGCTCCATAAATGCATACGCGGGCTCGATCATGAGGCCGAACTTGAAGATCTTGGCTTGTATTGCCTGTCTTTGAATCAGAGGCGCGCCGAAGGTCTCTCGCTGCACTGCGTAGTGGAAGGCATCTTCTGCGCAAACACGAGCCAACCGCAAAGCGGCGCATGCAAGGGTAAGACGCTCGGGGTTGAAGTCTTGACAACGTCAGTACCTGGATATCTTTCCTGGGGACGTACTCACTTGACATAATGAGCGGGAAGCCTTTGTTTTCTTTTCCGATTAAATTATCAACCGGGACCCGAACATCGTCGAATTCAATGAACGTCGATCCTAATTGACTGATCAGCTGCCATGTATCATTTATGGTAGTATCCAAGCAAGCAGGCCATACCGCTGGCATTGACGCCTGAGTTGTGCATCCGCCGGCGAGTCACCCCAGGAGCAGTCAAAGGAATCACAAGCAGACTGATGCCGCCTCTCCCCCGCCCGCCTGTCCTCACAGCAGCAGTGCAATAATCAGCCCAGATACCATTCGTGATCCATTTCTTCGCCCCATTGACAATGTAATGATCACCATTTAATCTTGCAGTCGCCTGGATATTCGCAACATCCGAACCAGCTAGTAGCCCGTCAGCCGAACGATCCCCCCTCGAATGAAAAGGACTCAAATCTCATACCATCAGGCTCCGTAATCCCCAAGCAAAATCTGATATCCCCCCTCGCAACCTTAGGCAACCACCTCCGTCTCTGCTCCGTTGTCCCGAACCTCGCGATAGGCGGACACCCGATACTATTTCCACCACCCAGACCCCATATAACACCCACAAATCCGACCCGAGTAAACTCATCCGTCACAATGAGGCTGCACCACGTATCCCATTTTTCACGGGGGATGTTACCAGGTAATGATATACCTGCCACGTCTTCTTCGGAGGTCAGAGGATGGACGATTCCGAACCCCAGCTCGCAGTGGCGGCGCCGGACTTCCTCGGGGACTTGGCCCGCTGTTTCCCATTCTTGGGCATGAGGGGCGATGGATGTCTCTACGTAATTGCGGACGTAGGCGCGGAGTTCGTGGTGGAGGTCTGTGTAGTAGGGGTTTTTGATGTCTAGCTGGGGAAGAAGGGGTTCGCTGTAGGGAGCTGTCGGGGGGCGATCTGTACGAGGCATTTTTCCGACAGTTGGGATATAGGCCTATGGGGAAAGAGAGATAGGCGGAGTGATATTGACTCCAATTCAATTAAGAGGTGATGGACCTTTATTTTGATACATTTATGTAGATATAATGCTACATACTTGCCAGGGGAAGTGTGGGGATCCGCGTATTATGCGGGGAAGATGGCCTGTGAACCTCACTGTGATGCACTGATAAATAAATCCCATGAAACCGAGGCCCGAAACGCGCCTAAGCACTAAAGAATAGCGTATGTTTCTCCTGATTAGACTTAATTTGAATAATATGTCTTCAGTTTTCATTGTTTATCATTGCCTCGAGATCTATTCAAAGATAAGAAGAGAGGAGTGGTAGCATGAGTCCCGATTCCCCAGAAGGACTCAAAGATGAGTATCTATATGTTATACAGGGTTATAATACAGGGTTATAATCTTAATATGTTCACCTTTATTGTGTTCCCGCTTACATCGAGGCGGCTGTACGCTCGAGCATAGTGCTGATATAATAATTTCAACCAAAGTTGCTCAATAGCATCAACAACTGGAAAGATCTTGCACGACAGCAGCATCCAGAATATTTTCTAGAGCTCTCTTAATATCCGCACAGCGCAAGCGTCGATGAGGATTGGGCTCTAACATGCCGCTGATACACCTCATCAACGAGTCGGCCACAGACACACCATCCTCTAGCATGACTGATCCCATGTCCAGTTTCTGTGCAAAGTCTGCTGGGAATACAGTGTTTCTAATGCAAGTTCTGGCCGGTGACTGACGATTTGTGCCTTTTGTCAGGTCGGTCAGAACCATTTGGCGTTCCATCTTAGTGTTCAGACGATAAAGAAGCTCAAAAAGTATAACTCCAAGAGCGTAAACATCAAGCGTTTCGTCCACAATGTAACTGAACTGATGATTTCCGGTTCGGAACATGCCGTTAGAGTGCTTCTCTCCATTAGGACTCAAGGGTGGGCGATAGAACTCCGTTCCAACGACACGCCCGAGCTTTGGACCCTCCTCAAAGGAGGGGGTAGGACAGTCGTTCAGATGCGATACATCTGCGACAAGACCAAAGTCTCCTATTCTGGGGTGACAGTAATCAGGTGTAGACCCGTAATTCGCCATGCAGGGAGGACACCCATCGAGTTTGCCATTATCAGACGGTGAGAGGAAGATATTTGCCGGTTTCAGATCACGATGGATTATGCCTTTGGCATGGAGATATTCGACACCGGAGATTATACGTAGCATTAACCTCAGCGAGGGTATCAAATGGAAGCAGTGACGCCGTGTGGGTGTATGGTTATGTTCTGCGAGACCCAAAGAGTGAGGACTAAGATAAGCGTTCAGGGAAATAGGATGCAGAGACATTTGAATGTGGAGAATCACAGCAGGAAGCTGAGACCCATTTTGACGCCTTCGTTGGAGCTGCAGCTTGGACGCATCGTAACTGAGCCCGTCGGTGAAGATATCATCATCGGTGCCTCCAAAAGTCGACAGCTGACCATGAGACGCAAAATTGAAATCGCGAGGGATCGACTCGACCTCTTCATCGTCTTCGAGACTCCGTGCCAGGCTATTCTTTGAGGGGCGCGACGACGACGTAGCATGACTGTAGCGACGTCGCGAACGATGAGGAGCATCGGCTTCGGATTCAGCAGACGTAGAAATTGAGCGACCCTCAACTGCAGAAACTTCCGAATGTTCAAATACCACTCCAAAACTTTGCTCGCCGGTCGATTCTTGACTCAGACACACGCTGTGGCTCTCCTCGTGCTGGAACTCCGTTGCACCCATATTCCTTGAGTGAAGAAGGTCAGACATATGAGCCTGTTCCACCCATGCACCATAGTATCGGACAACATTCGTATGCTCGAGTCGAGCAAGCGTTCGTATCTCTTTCATGATACTTTCAAGTTGGTTTTGATTGCCGCCTTGCAACTGCTGAAGCCGCCTCTGACTGAGTGGAATCTTCTTAATCGCGTAGTTCTGCCCGTCAATATGATTTTTCACATGATAGACTTCGCCGAATGATCCACGGCCGAGGACTCTCACTTCTGAAAATTCCGTCGCATAACGAGATATAGCTGGAGTCGGTGGTGGCGGATTCGGCCTGAATAGCGGGAAGCCCACAGGCGAACTACCCAAGAGGGCAAACGGCTGATGGTCCGGCGCGTGCGTGTCGTCTCTTGCGGCACCTTGCTCTCTGAACCCCAACAGTCCGCTGTATTGACGCCTCATCTGCGAAGGTCTTGCAAAATCCGTCTCTACATGAACTTGCATCCGGTTTGAGGCTTTAGAAGCCAAAACGACGTCTTTTGTTGTGCCAAGAGACGGCATCTGCTTAGGGATACCGTCTAAGTTTAGCCCTTTGAGGGCCTGCAGGCCAATTCCATCAAGCGTTTCGCGATACTTCTGTCTTCTTTCTCCCCATTCATCACTCTCAATGCCTCCAGGTAACATTCCATGTGTCGATAGCAGCTGTGATTGATGGGAATACATCTTTTTGGCCAGATGCTGTACTTCTGGAGAGTCGCGAGTGTATCGCATCTGAGAGCCTTCCCTGGCATTGAGGATGTCTGTTGCTTTGCTGAGGCAGTAGAACTCGAGCAAGGCGGAGGTCACCCACGCTGTATGACCTTGAGCTTCAACATCAAGGACATCCATTGATGCTTCGGAGATGCTTTCAGTGCCAGGCTCCCTATCGAGGGATGCGGTCTCTGCACCGTTCCCGGAATGAGACTTAACCCGGGGCTTCCTGGAGGTGGTCGTTGAATGCAATCCATGGTCGCTTTCATCGGAGCTGGATTGAGACTCCGAGGAGGACGAGATTTCCGAAGCTGGCCTGAACATAGACATTTTGAGGGACACAATGAGCCGCAATGTCGAGGGGGTGATTTCACAGCCACAAGGGAGCCATGCCAGCACAGATGGCCTGCCCCATGTAGCAGCGAGCCAATAGAGAGCGTAGCAATGTAGCAGAGAACTGGATTGTGAGTGTAGGCACGAATGTATATCGTGTATGATTAATGACTCGCTGTAATAGACTTGCTAGGAATGTTTACCCAGCACCAATTGGTCGACGGAGTGAGAAAGTTCAGTTTCAGGTCATTCAATGGGCTTTTCCGAAGCTATGGTCCCGGTTTCACTTTGTAAATTATGTGGTAAATCTTCTCCTCTTTCGGGATGACTTTTGACCAGGCTGTCAATTCTCACAGGCTTCCATCAGATTCTAAAGCCAGATGTCAGAGAAAGGGCGGGTTGTCGGAGAAAGGGCGTGTGAATACGACATTAGGGAGTCAAACCTTCCTCTAGGCATCTGATGTATCGATCTAGCATTGGATGACATTAACTCGCTAAAAAGTATGCATCGCTTCACAGAAATTCGAGCCGTCGACATCGAAAAAGACGCGTTCTCATTCTTGGCCGAACTTCGGACTTTCAAGTCAAATAGGATGACGCACTTTCTGCCTCAGGCCGTCAGGCCACCTCAATGCCATTCACAATGCCTCTGATCCAAAACAGACTACGGAGTGTATAATCAGGCCATTCCTGATGGCACATTTTATCAAGTCGACTTATCGAAGCGGCTATCAGTATCTACTCATACTCGACTGACTCTCGCTACTGTCGTCGGAAACACGCATATTTGTGGGTACTCTCCGTTGTTGGCATCGAAGCCGTTCTATGTACAGCTCGTATTCATGACGCTACTTCGTCGAACCGCACCATGAATGAACATAAATGAGGCAGACTCCCCGTAGAGAGCCCGTGGACTAGATGTCACAGAAAGTTTCATTTATCCCTTAGGTCTTGAAGATACCCTGAGCAAGGATGGATTCCTCGGACGCATCATTCAAAATAGCTATTGCCGGCGGTGGTATCGTTGGGTCAGCCCTGGCTTACTTTCTATCAGAATCATTGGAGAATGGGAAAGAAGTTGTCCTCATTGATCGTTCCTTCTCTCAGTTGAAAGGTTCAACTGGGTGTGCGCCTGGATTCATTGGTCAATACAACGAATCGGAGGCTCTTACACGCCTAGCAATGGACACTGTCAGTGAATACAGGAAGATTCCTGGTGCCTTCGAGAACATTGGAGGGCTTGAAGTCGCTACCACTCCCGAAGGCGTCCAAAAATTGAAGGTCAGATACGACATGGCGAAGAAGGTTGGCCTGCCTGCCGAACTGCTGTCTCCTGAGCAGGCAACTAAACTGGCTCCTGATCTTGTCAAGAGCGATATCTTGACTGCGTTGCACTTCGCAAGCGACGGGGCCGCAAATTGTGCGAGGATCACTTCATTTTTTCAAGACCAGGCGCGCGAAAACAGCGTTCATTTCCTGGAAACAGATGTCAAGGAGATTATTCAGGAAAATGGCTGTGCAAACGGTGTCCTGACTACATCTGGACTGGTCAAAGCAGAAAAGGTGGTTATCGCCACTGGTATCTGGTCAGAGAATCTTTGTAACTTTGGTGTGCCGATTCCGGTTATTCCTGTTGCGCATCCATACATGTATGGCGAACAGCGCGAGCCAAAACCGCGCAAGTCACCGTTTGTTCGATGGCCTGAATTCTATGTGTATGCCCGTGATCATGGCACGGCCTATGGACTTGGTTCTTATGATCACAAGCCGCTCTACCACAAGCCCAATGAGACGGCGGTTGGCGACTGGGTCGATGCATTCGACGCATCACTGGAGCGGGCCCGCAGTTTGATCCCTGCCGAGACGAATTTGACCACCAAGGAGAAATTCAATGGTCTTTTCTCCATGACTCCGGACAATCTGCCTTTGGTCGGCACGATCTCGTCAATTAAAGGTCTTTATGTGGCGGCTGCAGTGTGGGTCACTCATGCGGCTGGGTCAGCTAAATTCTTGACCAAGATGATTCAGGGGGAAGAAGTTGACGAGTCGCTGAAGAAAGCGCTGGACCCGAACCGGTTCCAGGGTAAGGAGATGGAAGCTTTGAAGCAGGAGTCGCTGGCAGCGTACAACCACATCTATACGACTCATGAGACCAAGTGATCGTGGTAAAGAGTATTTCGCGACAGAGGCTGCATGTTGAATTCAAATCGTCGAACTTTCATAGATCACGATGTACCTAGATTCCCTAGATATGCTATATGCAATCAGAGAACCAAATTGGCTATCCGACCTGACATTTAAGCAGGCAAGCTGAACCGGTTCTTCACGATAATGTCCAGGAAAACCAATAATATTCCATAGTTGTGTTGTTTGGAGATCATCTTTGATAAAGCCCGACTTCTTTTACTTTGTTTCTAGCAATGCAAGCAAATGAAAGTCATGTCGGTTTGTGTGAAGGAAGGAGGAGGCGCGACGTCAGATCACGTGATTCAACACACGCGTAAAGAGCGTCACGTTCGAGGCGCGACCAAGACACGACTTCCCGAATCGGAGCGCATTGCCTGCTGATAACATCTCCATCTGCTCCGTATGTGACTCTCTAAAACATTTCGACCTCTGTTTCTCCCCCGTCTTGACGGTCCTTCTCCCCATCAGCAGAATTACGAGACTTTGTCTATGATCCGTTATTATGCCTGAAGCCGTCGCGATGCCCCAGAAGCGGGTTCTGGGTGATGCAACGAATAATCCTCGCAGCGTACTGAACACCCCCGGCACAGTAAAGAAACGAAAGCTCGATGCACAACCCTCCGCCACAGTTAAATCATTATCGCAGAATGGCCTGCGGAAATCTTTCGGCTCAAGTCAGCCCCAGAAGAGCCAATTCGAAGAGGAAGTTCTGGAAAAGTTGACCCAGGACATCAACGGTCTGAAAGACAGCAACTCGGAAAAGGACCAGCAATGGGAGCGGCCACCTTTGAGTGACTTCGACGAGACCAGAGATAATATCTGCTTCCAGCAGATTGATGCAGAAGAGGGAACAATTACCGGCGGAAAGACAGCTGTCAGACTTTTCGGTGTTACGGAGGTAGATTTGTTCCCTTAGAGCTACTCTGCTTGATTTGCTAATGGTTTTGACGCAGGCCGGGCAATCAGTTTTGCTGCACGTCACCGGATTTCAGCACTACCTCTATATCGCAGCGCCGGTGAACTTCACCAAGGAAGATTGCGATCCCTATCGTGCCTTTCTCGAGAGCAAACTAGGACAGTTTCAGCCAGTCATTCAGTCGGTTCAAATAACAATGAGAGAGAACATCTATGGATTTCAAGGAAACCAGAAGAGTTATTATCTGAAGATTACAGTCACGGAACCGAAGTTCATCAGTAAGGTCCGAAGTGCGCTGGAGAACAATCCGCAAGGCTTGAATTACAAAGGCTTGTGGAGTAACGCTGATGCCGGTATTCTCACCTTCGACAATATCCAGTATCTTCTGAGGTTCATGATTGACACGGACATTGCTGGTATGTCATGGGTTGAGGCAAAGGCGGGGAAATACCGCCTGCTCAGCCCTCGGGAGAAATTGTCAAACTGTCAGATTGAAGCCGTAATCGATTATCGTGACCTGATCTCTCACCCGCCCAATGGTGAATGGGCTAAAATGGCGCCTCTTCGCATCCTGTCCTTCGATATCGAGTGCGCCGGACGCAAAGGCATCTTTCCAGAGCCGAATCATGACCCTGTCATTCAGATAGCAAACGTTGTCACCCGCTACGGAGAATCGAAACCATTCATTCGGAATGTTTTCGTTCTGGATACGTGTAGTTTGATTGTGAACACGCAGATTTTGGAATTCGACAAAGAGGAGAAAATGCTGATGGCTTGGCGCGACTTCCTTGAGAAGGTCGATCCCGATGTGATCATCGGATATAACATCGCCAACTTCGATTTTCCATATCTCTTGGACCGGGCAAAGCATCTCAAATGTACTGGATTCCCATATTGGACCCGTCTCAAGGGCATGGCGTCGCAGGCAACGTCGACAAACTTTTCCAGCAAGCAGATGGGTAATCGAGACACGAAGGCAACAAACACCAACGGAAGGATTCAGCTCGACCTTCTCCAGTTGGTCCAAAGAGACTATCAACTGCGAAGTTACACTCTGAACTCTGTTTCTTACGAGTTCCTTAAGGAACAGAAAGAGGATGTCCACCATACGATGATCACGGAATTGTTCAATGGAACCCCTGATTCGAGGCGGCGATTAGCCGTGTATTGTTTGAAGGATGCGTACTTGCCACAACGACTGATGGACAAACTGATGTGCTTGGTTAATTACACTGAGATGGCGAGAGTCACGGGTGTACCATTCAACTTTCTCCTCTCTCGCGGCCAGCAAGTCAAGTTCCTGAGTCAACTGTTTCGCAAAGCCCTTGAGCAACAGCTTGTCATCCCGAATATGAAGTCGACAGACGAACAAGACTACGAAGGTGCTACCGTTATTGAACCAAGTCGCGGGTACTACGGTGTTCCGATTGCGACTCTCGATTTCGCATCTCTATATCCCTCGATCATCCAAGCACATAACCTATGCTACACGACTCTACTAAACAAGAACAGCGTTGAGAAACTGAAGCTGAAGAAAGATGAAGACTACATTGTGACTCCGAACGGCGACATGTTCTGCACAACAAAAGTGCGCAAAGGTCTCCTATCGCAAATTCTGGAAGAATTGCTCGCTGCTCGGAAACGGGCGAAAAAAGAGCTGGCCGTTGAAACGGACCCCTTCAAGAAAGCAGTGTTGAACGGAAGACAGCTTGCTCTGAAGATCAGCGCCAACAGTGTGTACGGTCTCACTGGTGCCACAGTCGGAAAGTTGCCCTGTCTTGCTATTGCGAGTAGTACCACCAGTTACGGACGTCAAATGATTGAAAAGACCAAGCAGGAGGTAGAAGCCAGATACACTATCGCTAATGGTTACTCCCATGATGCAAAGGTCATTTACGGTGATACCGACTCGGTGATGGTCAAATTTGGCGTGACTGAACTGGAAGAGGCCATGAAACTCGGACAGGAGGCAGCAGATTATGTCTCTTCCAAGTTTCTCAAACCCATTAAACTCGAGTTTGAGAAGGTTTACTTCCCCTATCTTCTAATCAATAAGAAGAGATACGCCGGGCTGTACTGGACCAACCCAAACAAGTTCGATAAGATGGATACAAAGGGTATTGAAACCGTCCGTAGAGATAACTGCCTGTTGGTTCAGAATGTCATCGAGACGGTGCTGCACAAGATTTTGATTGACAGAGACATCGATGGCGCTCAGGAGTAAGTGGTGGCTTGCCCAGTAATGTTGTGCTCTTCGCTGACTTGCTTCGCAGTTACGTCAAGGAAACCATCTCAGATCTTCTGCAGAACA
Organism: Aspergillus viridinutans; assembly: GCF_018404265.1. Lineage (NCBI taxonomy): Eukaryota > Fungi > Ascomycota > Eurotiomycetes > Eurotiales > Aspergillaceae > Aspergillus > Aspergillus viridinutans. The sequence goes on from NW_025091217.1 coordinate 703,733, forward strand.
AGATTGATATGTCAAAGCTTGTGATTACCAAAGCGCTCTCCAAAGCAGACTACACAGCCAAGCAGGCACACGTTGAGCTTGCGGAGCGGATGCGAAAGCGTGACGCAGGCTCTGCGCCAACTCTCGGTGATCGTGTGGCATATGTCATTGTCAAGGGCGCTGGAGGCTCGAAGAATTACGAGAAGTCTGAAGATCCTATATACGTTCTGGAGAACAACATTCCGATCGACACAAAATATTACCTTGACAACCAACTGGCGAACCCTCTGGGTCGTATTTTCGAACCCATTCTTGGTGAGAAGAAGGCCAATCAACTCTTGACTGGTGAACACACTCGGTCCATTTCGGTCGCGGCGCCTACCTTGGGAGGTCTGATGAAGTTTGCGAAGAAAACCCAAACCTGTATGGGTTGCAAGAAGCCTCTTTCAGGGAAAGAAGAAATGGCTGGCGCTGTTTGCGCACTTTGCCGCCCTAGAATTGGCGAGCTTTACACAAAGACATTGACCAAAGTATCGGACCTCGAGGTCCGATTCGGACGGCTCTGGACTCAATGCCAACGTTGTCAGGGTAGCTTGCACTGCGAGGTAATTTGCTCCTCTCGAGACTGTCCGATCTTCTACATGCGAATGAAGGCAAAGAAGGATGTCGAAGATGCGGAGAAAGAACTTTCTCGGTTCGATTTTGACCCTGGCGCATGGTAGTTGGCTGGGATTTGGATGCTGAGAATGACCGTCTGTATGACTATTGGGCTGCGTCCGAGCATGATTGATGTTTTGAAATGGCGTATTGGCGAACATGAGACTTGCATCCGGTTATGTAAGATTCACGCGGTCAGGAGGATGTCAGGATATCACTATAGTACAGCACACATGTCGGGAGCTTGAAAATGGAAACTATATATGAGTTCTATGATCCATATACATTGGTGAGTTAAAGATCAATGGAGCAGTGATAAGAAGTGTAGGTAGACAATAGATACTCTGAAAGTCTGCATGCAAAAATAGTTCGCCAGACGACTCCACATTTGACACTAAATGAGCGCTAATGTGAGTGGCGGACAGTAGCGGAGTCTTGGCGCGGGACCCTGGTTGTTATATTGACAGCTCCGTCGATCATCGAAGGATTTGCGGGCTTTAATTCAACGCAGGGTCAAAATTGAAGGACTACGCATAATGCCATCAAGCAATCCCCAGCACCCGTTAAATCCATTTGTTGAAGATGTTAACGATGAAACAAATGGCAGTCCTCAAGCAAAACATTTTGATGCGCAGCGCAAGCTATTCTCATGGTCGGAGGTGGGTGGATGACTGCATGCTAGCCGGATAGATAATACACCGTAACGGGCCAATTACTGACGCAACTGGAAAACAAAGATTTGCAATCGGCATGAGTCCGTCCTGTTGTCTCATCTGGAGATGCTGAATGGTGTGAAGAGCCAAGTCGCGGGCGATGGGGAGTCCTTCCGACTGATTTCCTCGATGGCCGAAAAGACGAATAAGTTAGTGATGCAATTCAGGATAATCAAGAAACAGCTCGTGAGTCATTCTTAGCCCGTTGTATGATAATTTCTCTTTAATTCTGATGGGTCATTCAGATGAATAGTAAGTTTGGTCCCGATTTCGACCGAAATCTAGGGAGACAGAAGGGAATTGACGAGGACGAAGCGAAAAATTCCTCTGCAGGTGTGCCTGAGGCAGTGGGCAGTGGTAATGGTCACAGCATCAGCGACTCGTCGCGAAGTAATGGCTCAAAAGAAAGAGAAAGAGGAGGGAAAAAGCACAAGCGGGCGATAGCGGACGAGGACGTGGATGAGGATGTCGACGTCATGCAGGCAGAGGTCCAGCTGATGCAGGCGCAGGAGGGCCGGGCGTACGCGGCAATTTCTCGGTCTTCGAAGCGCAAGCGGCTGGATCTAGCTATTCCCGGCGCCGAGCAGGAAGTCGCAGATGTGATGCCTGTGGCATTAGAGACGGAGGATATTTCAGAGGAAGTCCAGCGGCGATTGAAAATCAAGGAGGAGCGACGCAAGAAGAGAGATGCTAAGCCCGAGAAGAGGAAACGGGATAGTCTTGCGTCGAACGGGAGGGCTTCTGCCTCGTCGCCTGGCGGTGTCGCGAGGCCTAGGAAGAAGAAGGTCAAAACTAGTGGTGCAGGAGAGGAGGGGAGCGCTGCGACCCCCAATTCTCCCTCGCAGACATCAGGTGGCAAATTTGGAGGGAGAAAGCGCGACCCGGAGATTTTGGACGAAAAGACATCGACGTCAGAAGTGAGAAAAAGACAGCGAAAAGCTTCCTGAGCTGGTCTGCGAGTTCGATTGGACAATCCCGACTTGGTCTTTTGTCTTTTCGTTCTATTTTAAGCCAGAGACCTTTTCTCAAAGAATGGAACGAAAAGACGGAGAAAAGCTTGTTGAGCATGTTCCTAGGAGTTCTATTGGACGGTATAGATCTGGTATGCTCGCCTCTTCCTTCTTGTTCTTCTTTTCTCTCGCTGCCTTGAACAGTGTAAAGAAGACGAAAACATAGTCAGGAACAAGCAGATTGGTAAAAGCTCGCTCAACTCGACTCGTTTCTATGGGCTCTATTGGACGATGCGGATCTTCTATGCTCTGTCTCCCCGATGAGATCGGCGCGCAGAAAAACCATCAAAGTCAGGAACGGAAAAACAGAGGTAAACTCTTCGAGTTGATTCCACGAGTTCAATTGGATGGCCCACAGATGGTATGTTGTTTTCCTTCCTTTTGAAGGAAAGACATTATCTAAGTATGATGTACAGAATATAATCCTCAAGCTTCAACCAATCATTAAAGATGTAGAATAGTGGAACGAGAGCCCTGAGGAAAAATTCTCCAAGCGTGTGAGTGTGAATCCTCGAATATGATTGGAGCATTCCCTGCGGAAATGCAAGTTGACATGCTATTTTTAGGTAGATCCGTCGCTGATAAGCTTATTTCCCCGGAAATTTCAGGAACAGGAAATGTGGTACCCCATACAATCTCGGGAGAATCAAGGTGACAACACACCTTCTCGCCCACGAAACCTGAGGAAAAGAATGATCTCGAGCGCTCTCATCTCTGGCAGGCATGGCTGCCTTCATGTCAACCGTCTTTCTGACGCATTTACTGCTAGAGAGAACCACGGTCTCGACGAGGTATTACATCTTCTCTTCGAGGTCCCCTCGTCTATAAGAGGCCCGTCGATTTGCCCCGCGACTCTCTCTGATTTCTTTTCTTCTTCAGTCCCAAACTGTGTGCTCAGTTACTTGCTACCATCAGGTATCAAGTGACTATTCCAGATTCCAACTCGAAGAAACCAAAGAACACCACAAGAGCTCTTTATTACATTTCCACACCGCAGACCTTCACCTCACGCACCCACTGGCTATACGTTGTCTCTCAATAGGGGCTGAAATCGGAGCGTTGCTTTTCAAATCGTTTTTGAATTTTCAAACTTTTGGACTCCAAAAAAAAAAGAGCCAAAACAAATCTGCTTTTAAATCGTTTCGCAACTTTTTTTTTAACCTTTTTTCACTCGCGAAGGAAATAAAGGGATCCGTTCTGGAGAGTAGGCACAACCGACCAGAGCCGGTAGCAGTGGTATACGCCAAAAAAATTCCGCGTCACCTTCACTCTCTTGAAACTGTTCTCCTTTTATAACTCTTTTTTCCGTGGAAGACCAAAAACCCAATGGCTTCCTACACCAACGGATTTAATACTTTCGGCGGGGACATGGCCCGGTTTCTTCAAGCTTCTGCTTCCAATGGCCACCAACCGAACGGAACTGGACAATTTGGCGGTAACACCAACCGCAATGGACATGTACGTGTTTGTCTCTCTGGTGTGATATGTACTCGTTGCTAACTGGCTTCTAGGGTCGCGTGAATCGCAACCAAAATGTAACTATCACTTCCTTTTTTGCCCTGTCATTTGAGGCACAAAGCTGACTTCCTCTAGTCCCCTCGTGGGAACAGACGGCGAGGAGGAAACGCTGGCGGTCAGAGACCCAACCAGCAGCCTCGTCGTTCTCCTAATACTCCTAATCCGAATGGGGCGAACACTCACAAGCGTGGGAACAATCCCAGACGGCAGGGCAATTCGCCCAACAACAGACAGCCTCGGCAAAATGCGGTACGTTGTTTGCTGTTCGACTTCTTATGACTATCACGCTGACAAAACAATAGGCGCCTAGACACCCGGGCAACAACAACAACAACAACAACAACCAGCGTCGTGCACAGCAGCTTCGTGCTGCTTTCACACGCACCCGGGATGGTGACGTTGTGATGAGGGACGCATTTGTTGCACCCATCACGGCCCCGGCTGAAGAAGATAGAGACGTGGTCATGACAGACGCCCCTCCCCTCCCCGAAACGGTAAGTTTCTGTCCTAGCACCAAATCGAGGTTTATGATCGGCATACTCACCTTTTTATAGAGGGCCGAGCATCTCGCTCGGGGGGCTTTGGCAATGAACTGGATTGTGAGTTCAATTTCCTCCGTACTTTACTTGACAGCAGTTGCTGACTATTTCTCAGGCCACAGCCATGTTGAACCTTGCTGTGAACGACGAGGCTCAGGGGAGCACCACCACCGGCCTCCAGGTGGTTGGTGCCCCCTTCTACTTCTAAATTGTCTTTTTTTTTACTTCCGGGGGGCGCCAGGATAGCCCAGCAAATTGTCCATTCTGAGCACTGGCACGCCAAACCCCCCGCGAACCTGACATACCTCGGGACGGTGGCATTGGCAATGCCACGTCCCACCCACCATTGCTTGACTGCTTGTGATGCCTGACGGGAGAACAACAACAAAAAACGCATAACTGTTCTGACCGGGAAAAACGAAACCTACAAGAAGACCCAAAACATCAAAATCACAAAAACAAAGAACAACGAAAAGGTTTCACCTGCACACACCTTTTGAACGATGCTCTTGCGACTGCTGGCCGCCCTATTGAGGGCCCCAATAGGTGTCGGCCGGGTCGCCTTCGTTCGCGACTTCGACTCTCTCTCTCTTCTCGAATGTCACTTTGGGCTAGCAGCGTCAGCATGGTGGTTAATCGTTCAAATCGTCGAAACAATCCAACCGATCCACAAACCAACAACCGAAACTTTCAGTCGAGTCGATACAATCAATTCTGCGGCGACAAGCCAATTCCATTTCCAAATTTACAACGTCAACAACTACAACGACCTCATGACAAGCCTTTGCGTTCAATTCAATCTACCATCGCCTTATCGACTGCTCCGATGCAGCGACTGAACATTCGATCGGACCTCTTCGACCTCCAGTTACCGACTGAACAATCAGTCAAAGAACAAATTGAACAAGGAAATTGGCCGGCGCCGGCCACGGGATAGGGAAATCCCAGCGGAGGAAACTTTGAGTCTCAATCAAGAGACATTTTGAAACATCCCATCAGGGGATTCTTGGGGAAGATGTAGTCTCATCCACATGAAGTGGGAGACACTTTTTTGTTTGAGGAGAGAGGATTGATCCAAGTGGTCAAATCCGCCTTATCAATGTTCTTTCCACATGAAGTGGGGGAACAGTTTTATATCAGGGGATGAGAGACAGGACTAGCCTACAGGGACTAGCTCCTATGAGAGTTGACAGTTCTCACCACAGCAGTGGGAGGGCATCTTTTTATCTGGGGACGAAAGAGAAAGAGAGTCTTGAAACTTTGAAAAACACTGGTAAAAGCTGATCAAACAAAAAAAAAGACAGCTGGAGGACAGATTTGTGATATGGGTTTCTTGTTATCTTGATGTATCCCGTTCAAGGTTTTTACCTCGTTCACAGACAAAAGTGACGAGGATGTTTTCCTTGATCCACTGCCCAAATGGGGGGATTTTGTTGTATCTGTTGATTTTGAACTTTCTTCTTTTTTTTTTTTTTTCTTTTTTAGTTTTGAATGGAATGCTCGAGTTTCCTTTCAACTATTCCTCTCTTCTTACTTTTAAGGGGACTGTAGACTGTAGATGTTGGATGTAGACCGTCCTCGGGGTCTTAGTAGCTGTCCTGTGCTTTTTACGGGATACATAATTTCTATCTTGCCCATTCCTTGATCTGATCCTTAGCTCACTTGATATTAGCAAGTTAATGCCACATTGCTCAAGTGAGATGACTGTGAGCGCGCTTGCTACTCCTAGAGATTGGACTCATCCATCGAAGGTGCCTCTGTCCGCTTCTCTGAGACCATCCTTTTCTAGGCGACTGTTCACGTAAGATAGTCACCTAATATCTTGCAGTCTCTCATCTCTCTCTATACCCTCATCCACTTCTCCATTCCCAGCTTCATCACTTGCATCTTTCCGGTCAAGAAATTCCATTGTGACCGTACACGAGCCACTTTCAGCCCCCCAAAATAAACAACACAACAAGCACCTTTTTTAATAATTTTTTTCGATGATCTCATGCTGGTATTTACCAGTTGACCGTACCTCTAGTGAAGGGTTCAAGCTACTAAGCTAGGCTCCTCCTAGAGTGCCTAGATATAGTGACTGCCTAAACTTTTAGGCTACTGGTGGGCAGCCAGGTGGTTGCACACCAAATACAATTAGAAGGCTTGATTGTCGTGGAGCAGCTGATAGAGGATTTTCCTAGTAAGGTGGTCCAGAAATATAACAGAAAGTACAAAATCATAAATATATATAAACAGGCTTATATTTATATAAAAAGTGGTGATTAGGGGGGAAGTATGCATCTCATCACAGCCAAGCTGCATCATGCCTGTGCCACAATTAAGACTTCACTACCCCTCCTTAGCATAACATAATAGACATCCTACCCCATCATTTCTCAAAAACCATCATATCTACTACATTCCCACCTAATCTTGTTAAGAATGGCAGCTAACAAACTGGCACCACGGGAAATAAAGGGTGCTCCAGGCAGCCCTAACCTCTCCGACGTCGTCGAAGATATCCTCAACTACAACTCGGATTTACCGTACGAAGTCATCTACATCCCACGTCATCCGGCAAAGTACGTTTACAGGATTTACCTGTGATGACATTCAATCCGTCTCAAAAGATCGAAATTATATAAACTCCTGTCTTCTCCAGGCACGGGTCGAACGAGTACGCCCGAGACACCCATCAAACCCGACTGGGCGCCCACTTATTCCGAGAGCCGCAGCCCTTTCAAATCAAAGCTGTGCCTATAGAAGGCGAAGAGGAAAAGCATGAGAATACCTTGCAATAAACCGATGACATATTATGCGTACTACAAGATACGACTATGAGGAAAGCAGAGGTATCAGGAGATGATCCTTTCTATCAGATATCTTTATTACGCAGCAATCTATAGCTAATGATTAATACTATAAGACTGTAGCATAGTATAAGTGGACTATTAGCACCCTCTAACATGGTGTCTATATCTAAAAGTAAGCAGTAGAATAGTAATTAATAGGTGAGATCACCAACCTGTGAACAGGGCCAGCAGGCTTCTAAGTGAGCAGGCCCTCAAGTGGACAGGACTAAAGCTAATATTATTTATATAACCTAAAGTTACTAAGAGCTGAAGTGTACACAACTTAAAGCAGACATAACTAGAGGTTAACAGGCCCTGAAGTGAATATAACTCAAAATAAACATACTCTTAGGTTAACATGCCCTAAGCGAAAAGGCTTCAGCCTATATTATATTCAGCCTCCATTTAAGAATTACTCTTAGTTTTTATGATCACCGAAGATGAGTCAAATACTGCCATTAGCCACTCAAGTAGTAATCTAATAATTATTGTGATTGAGTCATGCTCTGTTGCAGTAGCTAAAAAGCAATCGTGATTGGCAGCTTACCCCTCCCAGAGCTGTTCATGTTTTGTCATGTTAGGGCTGAGAGGCAATCCCAAAGAGAAGACCAATGTTATGGCAAAATATAAGAAGTTAAGGCTGCACTACTCGTGCTTTGCTCATACTTTGGAGTGATCATTCTTCTCACTCGAGTCTCGAATTGTTTCCTCACTCAAACCCTCATCAATACCATGGAAGACACTCCCAGCATGACCACTCCCAGCAGGGACTCAACGCTCACATTCCGCGAAATCACCGAAGAAAACTGGCGTGCGGTGGCAAACCTGAGTCCTAAAGAGGGCCAGATAGGAAACCTCGCCCCCAACGTTTGGTCTCTCTGCGAAGCCCATTACTCCGAAGACGCGTGGGTACGAGCCATCTACGCCGACGAGACGCTTGTCGGCATGCTCATGATGGCAATATGGGATCCTGATGAGGCGTACTACATTTGGCGATTCATGATTGATGGCCGGTATCAGGGTCTCGGGTACGGTCGCCGGGGCGTAGAATTCGCGATTGCACGTATACGACGGCACAACCCTCGAGCAAAGCAGTTGGGGGTGATGTCGACGCCACCGGAAGGGAAGATGAGTGGGAATCCGGCGAAGAATGTGAAGCCTGAAGATTCGCCATATACGTTGTACCAGAAACTTGGGTTCAGGCAGACTGCGCCGCCAGATGAAGATGGAGAGATTATGATGTCGATAGACTTGTAGATATCAATAATTGCCAATGCTCACTGCCCATGCTTCAAATTCAGGTTCTGGTTTCAAAAGACGCAGTATCCGAAGATATATTGTGGAGTTGAGACGCGGCTAGTTTCCATACACTATGTTCGGAGCTCGTTGCTGCCTTTTCCTGTCGGAATTCAGTGCATTAATATTGTAATACTGTTGTGCTGTCGCTCTTTCCTTCATCCGGAAGGTCAGCATGATGTACTCTGTAGTTCATACTATCACCTGCCTGGTCAGGGAAACCAAGATGACATTCTAATACATACCAGCCGGCTACAAAGGAATACTCACTACTTTACAATAGTTATATCATAGTAAATGAATTCCGCCATTCAACAGGTTTCACGTCAAGTACCAGCTGTACGAAAAGCGGCCGTGCCTCACGGAGCCTTGAATGGCTTGAAGTTATCATTGACCAACGCCAAACTCCAAAGTTTCCAAACCCATATGTACATGCCATATCATATAATTCAGCCATGAAAACCACCACTGCATAACATCATTCCTTTTTCGACTCCTCCTTGCCCCCATCCTTCTGCCCCCACGTCCACACGTCCCAAATATGCTCCTTGATCAAATCCCCATACCCCTTCCCCTCCTCCAACGCCTTCTGCTCCTCCCTCAGCCGCCGCTCCTTCCACCCCTCCGTCTCCCCACCCATCCAAATCCGCTCCGCAACCCCCTTCTCCTGGGCCTGCCTCGCCTTCAACTTCTCCAGCTCCTCGCCTACTAGTCCACCCTCGCGGATCTGCGCTTCCCGCGCCGCACGCAGTTTCGCCTGGACTTCCTGCGCCCGCTGGCTGGGGAGATCGGGTATGGCGAGTGACGGGGTGGAGGCGATGCGCGCCTCGATGCGGTCGACGATACTGCGCCCTGTGCGTTCGCGGGTGAGGTGGTTTGCGGAGACGCAGAAGGCGCCTGTTAGGAGGACTGTGAGGTGGTCTAGTTTTCTTGGGGGGAGGGCGATGAGCACGGGCGAGGCGACGAGGAAGGTTAGGGCGGCGTAGTGTTTGAAGCGGATGTAGTCTGCTTCTCGGATGGAGTGCACGTCTGGTTTGGGGTTGTTTGTGGTCATTTTGATGGGGTGCGGTTTGAGTTGCTCCGATTGAGATTGTGAATTCAGAGGAACTGAGCTTGTTCAGGCATAATTGAATTGATTAGAATTTTGATAATGTTGTCAGTTTATTTGATTTCTGAAGACTGATGATGATGCAAAATTTACGGTGGCCGAAGTAGCCAGAGATGCAGTCCTGGCCGGCATTTTCCGAGCTGCCTGGTTCTTCAGGCACAGAATCTTGGCTACATCAAGGGTCGTACATTCAAGGTTAAAAGATAGACACAGTTTAAATCACCCTCGTACCTCGGTCTATGGCATATAATTCCGGAATTGTTCATTTGGCAGTCAGGTTCTACTTGATCGACCTGTTAACACATCGCGAGCCCAGGACGGGGTTGGGAATTGTATGAGGCTATATAGTCATCAGACGTCTCGGTTGAAAGAAACAAATATAACATCCTTAAGCACGTGTATTTAAGGAATGATGACTTAAAATGAAAAAGATCTGGACTGTCGATGTGATGAGAGATCACTCGAAACGACGATCAACCTCAAGGATAGTCACGTGATTCCGTGCTCTCTTCAGTAGAACGCTCCTATCTCCACAACATCGCTGTTGAGTCCTCCCGTTGCATAGCGAAATATGAAATGACGTTGATACCTGGGTGATTGCAATCCTGAGTAACGCAGATGGTCATTGTTGAACGTGGACCGCAACATAATAATGTGCCTCCAGCCCTATGAGACTGAGGTGATGCGCCGATTAGTATCCTAAGAATAGCCCCCGCTAAGGTGGACAAATGGAGCTTGCGCAAAGCTTAGCCACAAACACGGCCGAAGATTAGAATTTGACCCGTGGTTTCACCGCATCATTGGAAATGAGGTTGCCTAACTGTGCTAACAAGCCACAATGATTGTGGACCTGAGACACGGAGAGAGTGCTTCACAAAGCTGAGTCTGAGACCACTCAGCAACCTTGTCTCATGCTTACTGTATTCTCACTGAGCAATTTGCTGATATCTCAGGATGAAGCAATATATACAGGATCATAAACGTGGGAGGTCATATTGCCCGTCGGGCACTTCTTCTGTTGACGTCTCCAGCTAAACGGGATAGCGCTCTGAAAAATGCAACTTGAAAGTCTATTAAATAATGATGAGACATTGATGAAGGGTGGATTTAAGGCACGCCCATTAGAATCATCAAAAAGATATGAAGACTCCACCGACAACGCAAGTCGGCAGGGCTGAGCGCCAAAGAGCGTGGATTCGTTCTGTGCCATGAGTGGTCCACTCCACCCCGACCTTATGATTTCCTCTGTATTCGTAAGTTTCAGTGTTGAGTTTCCAATTCGAGCGCTATAATTCCGACTATTAAACTTAGTGGCGGTGCTATTGTACTTTTATCTTCTATCAGCGTTTCTACCGAGGAAATCAAGGTTCGCAAGTACATAAACCCACCTTCTCCCGTACGTGTCTTCTTTCCCATTCAACCCGCGCCGATCTCTCCGCACCTTCATCCCCATTTTATCACACTCGTTCCAACTCTCCTCTCTTTTACAGATACAATTTATATCTAATACCAAAATGGGCCTCTTCGACTTCTTCAAATCCTCCAAGGACTCTGCTCCCGCCCTGCAACAACCCACCTGGGACCCTAACACCCTCACCGTGCAGCAGCCCGCTAGCCCCGTGGCCCCATCTACAGAGCGTGTTGTGACCCAGCAACCGGTTCGTTTCCAGCCACCAATTCATCCCTGCAAAACAGGAATAGAATACTGAATGTGTCTACAGAATAACCAGGAGGCCATGAATATGCAGCTGCGCGGTGGTCGCGCCGGAGATGTCTGCTGTGGAGTGTATGGCGCCCGTTAGACAAGCATGGTGGTTGAAATTGGCTAATGTGGATTAGGTGTGCCGGTATCCTCTGCTTCGAATGCTGTGAGGAGTGCTGTTAAGCATTTTTATCGCTGTTTCGGGGACTAAGGCTCATAGAATGGAGGTCATGAGCTATGGATATACGCTCGGTTCCTGCTGGTGTTGTTTGCCTTGAAGTCTTTTTGGCAGTGATGTTTTGTCCTACGATTCTCATTATACCCATTGCTAGCTGGTTGCTGGCCATAGAGAATGAATCTTGAATATTGTTAACTTTTCTCAATATTTTCCATTGCTTTGGGGAACAATTTTCGTTTGAATTTCAACAGGCTGATCTTGCGAAAAAGCAGTCTTGATCAAGCTAGCCTGAATGCTATGCAGCAATGAGTATGAATCAATGGTATAACCATTGGAATACTGGCTGCACGTCTCCTACCTCCTCGACGATTGCCAAGGTAGGACGGAAGTAAGAGGATGGTACCCTGTGTCTTCCAACTACCACTTATTTTTCTCAAGGTCAACGCCAATAGTGGTCGTCTTGGTCAACTCCAGTTTTCCAGCCTCGTATTTCACTGTTCCATCTGGCATATAGCCCGCCGCCTGAATGACTCCGGCGCTCACCTCGTCAATGATCTGACTGAACCGGGAGTTAGCGTTGATATGACATCTTTTGGTACTTGACTCGCAGTGAGCAACCAAGGCCGCGGTGGTCTTGAAGATGCGATGACATCCGGGACACCTAGATGTTTAGTAGTTGTTGTTAGCATTCGTTCCAACAAAGCCAGGCCACCAATACATACTCCATGCCTCTTGCGCCCTGACTCTTCATCAACATATGCTCCTCGAACGCCTTCATGGTCTTGAAGCGTGCTTTGCAAGGACAGACGTATTCCCCGCTGTACGAGTCGAAAAAGTTGGTCGGATCCCAGTTGTGCTGCAGAAAGCGCAGGATCTGGCCAGCATCCGGGGCTCCCACGCCAAAGAGACGCTCGCTCTCGTCTTTTTCTCTCTCAGATTCCGCAATTGTTATGAGTCTTCCCTTGCCCTTCCAATCTCCGTCCGCGGCTTTGTCCGTGATGGCAAGCTCAGAGAACGCCATCAGGTCTGCAGGCGTGGGGTTATTCGTTGCTCTCGCTTTGGCAGCCGTCTTGAGCTCTGGCCAGTGCTTCTGCGACAATGTAGCTGAGCGGTCGTCGCCGCCAGGCTTCGGCTGGTTTGCCATCGCCTCGCGGTTGTCGTACTCCAGAGGATTCACCTTGACGCCGCCGTCGACGTCGTCCAAGTCGCCTGGACGGGGTATGATGGGCAGGGGCGAGCCCACGCCACCTCCGAGAGCCTGCTTGATCATGATCTTCTTCGATCTTTCCTCGAGGAGACGTCTCTTGGTGATCTCGGGACACTCGTCATCTTCGATGTGGCGCATAAGGCCGCTGGCGTTCTTGAAGAGAGCCTTGCAGCCATAGCAGCTTAGGGTTTGCTCGGCGCGGTGGTACTACGCATCCATCACAGTTAATATATGCGTGAGAAAGACTAGTGAGTCGAGGACAGCTTACCTGGCGAATGTGCCCGTCACGGCCTCCTTCACTTCGGAAATCGACGCCGCAGATGGGACAGACGATGTGCTTGTTGCTTTTGATCTTGTGGATTAGGTGTCGTTCCTCGTTCTCAAAGTCTTCGTCGCAGCGGGTGCAGTATTCGTGTTCGGGGGCGGAACTCTTGTGTTTCTTCATCTCCTCGACGGTGTTGAAGCGGCGAGGGCAGTCGGGAAAAGTGCAGAGCACTTTCTTGGGCGTAGCTGGGTTAGGCATCGTTGATGGCCTTCTTGGAAGGTGGGAATATGTAGGAAAGATGCGAATGGAGGAGAGTAATTGGAAAAATCAAGGGAGCTTGTCAATTGAAGAGCAAGTTTGAATTGGCAAAATGGGGAGATGAAGAAGTAAAGGTAGAGCCTTCTTTTAGTCCTTTGAAAGATAAGTGAGAGAAAGTGAAATCTCTTTTAAGAAATCCCACTGAGAGTGCTCGACGTGCCGCGTACCAAGGATCTAAGTCATTCACTTCTTTTCATGACCATCTTCTGAGTCTATCAGAGCTTGCTAGAAACGCCTGAGGATGGCCTACTAGCCTTATGGGCAGTACCACTTCTGGTCCTTTCTCTGAGGATCCTTTCGCTTAAATCCGGACTTAACATGAATAATTACTCAGGTACATGACAGTCTTAACTGGCCCTACAGGTACACTTCCTTATTTCCTCTATCAACGACATAGATCAAAGCATGGCGTGTTACAATGAGTATGATTCAAGATTGATAGCTACTACAAGTATACTACTCTGAGCGCTACTGCAATCATGCAGTACATCATGATCCTAACCATACACATTCTTATAGATGTGCTACCATATGTTATACTACCTCTCAGATTTTAAAGTCTTACTTTCGACTTTGACAAATATCACTCTCAATGTCATAACATACCCCCATCAGAAACGAGAGAAAGGCAACCTGCCATTGTCAGCTTCATCCAAGCCCAGAATACGAAACTCACCATTTGCCCCGAAGAGTAATAACAGCCCAATTATTCCCATCCGCATCCGTCTCCTTCTCCACCTTGGTCGAAAACGAAATAGCGCTCATGATCCCATCCCCAAACTTCTCGTTGAGAACAGCCTTGTACGCATACCCGTAGTTCTGCACGATCTCATACAATCGGTAGATCAAGGGCTCCTTCGGCGGCATCTCAACGGAGCGACCACGGTCCGGGAAGCCGCTCAGCTGCTCTTCGAGAACATGGGTCGAGATATTAAGGAGCTCTGAGAGCTTCTGGATGTCTTCCGGCGAAGCCTTTGCCTGGCCGTAGAAGAGGGCTGCTGTGGCGACTTCATTGCGGCCGATGTGTTGGGCGATTTGCTCGAAGCTGAGCTTCTTCTGGGCCTTGGCTTTGAAGAGGGTTTCGGCGGATGCTGGAAGGTTGGGATGCTGGGTGGCCTGTGGGTTATTTCATTAGCAGATCATCCGGTGGTCCTGGAGGGAGTGGTCTGACGTCAAGTGTTGCGAGCGACATGACGAGGATTGATGTGGTCAGTTGGGTCGATTCCAGAAGATATCCGCGTGGGAGAATATGAGACTATGTTTACCGACAGTTTCAATCGTTTAGAAGAGATAGGTAAGGACTGTTCTTCCACTAGTGGAGCGACGCTGGCCTTTTATAACCTGATGCGGGACATGTTCTCCAAAACTGATTTCACATCGTGCGGGGAGAGATAAGACAGTTGTCACTGATAATGTACTGTTACTACTCCATTACCTTAGCCTCTCCTGGCTTATCTGACTATTTGTATACATAGGGTAATATCGTTACCATACCTGACCAGTTTCCAGCAAATCCCTGCGGGGTGCATCCCTTCCCAAGGTCTCGCGCTGCTGCAGTACCCTGGTGTGTTTGGAGAAACCACACTTGGAACCGTCAAGATCAACCGTTCTATATCTCTAGGTTTGTTCCTGACGGCATCTCCACAGATAATTCATTGCTTATTAGACCGTCCGATCATTGATTGTATATCTTCAGCTCCCCCATGTTGCAGAGGAGTTAAGAGATTGATCATGATATATCATCGACGTCGACAAGGTCACAATGAAGCTGATAACTTCAATCCCTCCAATTATGCATATCCTCCACAATTTCGTCTCACATACTAATCCAGAAGCAGCGGACGGTGTTAATCAAGCATCCCGCGTCTTTTTACGTCTGGATAGTACGGTCGAGTTTGGGTCCTTCACTGGAACCCTCTTTGTTGAAGAAAACATTTCCACCAGGACAAAAAGAGACTGAGCAGCCTTGAACTTATGGTCTCTATCGTCCATCAACAGTCCCTGCACTCCAGCCACAAATTAATGGCGATTTGCATTTACAATATTCCAATGCTGCGCCACAATGGTGGGAATAACGCTTGTTGCGGGATAATACGAGGGGTAGGCAACAATTTAAATCCCCGCCAAGTACTACAACGGAATTTCCTGGGTATGCCCAGGAAATGTCATTTTGCCGTGAATGCAACTGTGTCTGTTATTGAATAGGCTGACAATTTCATGCTCTGTGTAATAACCAACCCTAATGATGGCTTTGTCAGTGAGGAGATCCAGATCCTCTTCTCTCTTCAAGCTGAAAGTGGGTTGTCTTTCGCTGATTGTCTCAGGAATAGGATAGCGGGGCAGTAGTGGCGTATTGGCGTGCCGCGTGTCAACAAACTAACGAGCTGACGGCGAGGCTGTGTTAATGAGGGACTGGGCTGATCTGACCCCAGCTTATGTCGGTTGTCCCGCAATGATATGGATAAATTGTTCCGCGTCCCTCGAGGTTCGTTGTTGATTCTATATGCAATCAGCTGCCGGCGATATTGTGCCTCAGCCCCTATAACCCGATCGCCTTCTATTGACTGCGGCAATGTCTGGACGAGATGATAACTTGGCATATGGCCAGTACCACCAACGGGAAGATGGTCAGGGAGAGAGCACGAGAAGCTTCGTTGGTGATACCTTCAAAAAGCTGAAGGACACTTATAAGCAACAACACTCCCAGCCCCAGCAGACAGGACAGAGCCAGTCTCAGAGTTATGTCCCAGGAGGTTATGGTGTAAGTCTATGAAGCTTGCGTCCCTCGTGCTTGCAGTGACTAATATTATGTGACCGTCGGTTCAGGGACAGAGTTATCAAAATCAAGGATCCTCGCAAAGCTACCCATATGGAAGCCAGAATCAGAACCAGAACCCGTACCAGAATCCCGAGTACCAGGCAAAACCCGCGAAACAGGACAAACTTTCAGGGCTTTTTGGAAAGCTACAAGACACCGTCACCGGAATTGGCTCGGAAGTCGCCCAGCGAGTCGGCACTGCTCTCGATCCACAAGCATATGCAGAGTATGGTCCGAATAAGCCTCAGTCGGGGCACAGATTCGGTAGCTTTGCTGCTCCACGACAGGCCAACGATGCGAAGTGGTATGTCGACGGATGCTCTTACTTCTATGCCGTCTCAAAAGCTCTCGAGAGCGCCAGGGAGTCGATCTGGATTCTGGACTGTAAGTGACGCTCATCCCTTGGAGAAGCAAACCTTCTGTTTCGCGACTAACTCCCTTGACAGGGTGGCTATCTCCTGAGTTGTACCTGAGACGTCCACCTGCGAAAAACGAACAATATCGGCTGGATCGGATGCTGCAGGCCGCTGCGCAGCGTGGAGTGCGGGTCAACGTCATTGTATACAAGGAGGTTACTCAGGCATTGACTCGTATGTACCAAGTCACAGATCAAGACCGACAGGGAATTCCGGTTCCGAGCGCATTATGCTGATGGTAGCTCACGCAGTGTCCTCCTCACACACCAAACACGCTCTCGAAGACCTCCATCCCAATATCGCTGTGTTCCGCCATCCCGATCATCTTCCCGATCGTCAAGGACTGGCATCCTCGATTACTTCCTCTCTCCAGAACCTGACCTTGGACACGGTTTCGCTTGCAAAGATGCCCGGCGATGCGCTCAAGGGTCTGTATGGCATGAATGACGATGTGATTCTCTACTGGGCCCACCATGAAAAACTGTGCTTGATTGATGGCAGAATCGCCTTCATGGGAGGCTTGGATATGTGCTTTGGCCGATGGGATACGCATCAACACGCTATTGCTGATGTCCATCCCACCAACCTTGACGACATTGTCTTCCCCGGTCAGGACTATAACAATTCCAGAGTCCTTGACTTCCAGGATGTTGTGCACTGGGAGAAGAACCAGTTGGATCGAAAACGTACCTCCCGTATGGGATGGTCCGACATCTCAGTGAGTTTGCACGGGCCGGTCGTGGAAGATTTGCGTCGGCATTTCATAGAGCGTTGGAACTTCATCTACGACACGAAATACCAGGTTCGCAAGGACGCAAGATATACCAGACTTGTCTTGCATGGCCCTCCCTCCGGTCAACAATACAATGCCCAGCAGTCGGCGCCACATCACCAACCCCCGCCGCAACAACAGGCTCCTGGCCTTTCGGCTTATCCCTCACAGCCGAACATTGGCGGACAAGGAGCACCAGGCTACCAGTCTCCGCCTAGCTACGCGGGCTACTCCCCATCGCAGAGTGGTGGTCACCAATCCACTTATACGGGGGATTCGTTCCCTCCTCCCCCTCCGGGACCGCCTCCCAGTCAATATTCCCCAGCCCCTCAGTCTCAAGCCCAAGGTTATGGTCAAGCTCATTATTTTCCCCCTCCCCCTACTCAGGAGGGATCGCACTCCCAGACAAGGGGCTTTGACGACTCATATGAGGAAGCCCGTGGCCAAGGCGACTCCGAACGGGGATCCGGCTTCATTCCTCGCCGTCTCAAGGACGAGCTCACAGGATACGGCAATGTCCTTCGCGGACAATTGGCGGGACAAGTCCATCAATACCAGGATCGTCTGACTTCCTTTGGGCGCCAAAACTCTCAGCCACGAGGCAACATGTCCTGTCAGATTGTGCGCAGCTGCGCGAAATGGAGTAATGGAACACCGACTGAACACTCGATCGCCGATGCTTACGCGGCTCTGATTCGCAACAGTGAGCACTTTGTCTACATCGAAAATCAGTTCTTCATCACAGCAACTGGTGATGCTCAGAAGCCGGTCAAGAACAAGATTGGTGCTGCTATTGTGGAGCGTATTCTGCGCGCAGCTCGGGCGGGCCAGAAATACAAGATCATTGTTGTTATTCCAACCGTCCCCTGCTTTGCCGGTGATTTGGAAGACGAAGCATCTTTGGGAACGCGTGCCATTATGGAGTTCCAGTACAACTCCATCAACCGCGGAGGCCACAGCATCATGGAGTCGATCGCCAAGGAAGGGTTCAACCCGATGGAGTATATCCGGTTCTATAATCTCCGCAATTACGACCGTATCAATGTCAACAGTCGCATGATGGAAGCCGAGCAACGAAGCGGTGTCAACTATGAAGACGCTCGTAGACAACACGATCTGAATGCGGTCGGTCAGGGAGGCTACGGTCCTGGGCCAGCTCGGAGCGCTTTCGACACAAGTCTTCCATACCAGCAACAATATCAGCAGGCTGCTCATCAAGTGTCGGCCGCCAAGTCAACATCCAGCCGGTGGGATACTGTCAGCGAGTGTTATATGCTTCACGGTGAGGACATTCGCAACGTGCCTTGGGAAGGTCCGAGTGAGGCCGAGATAGATGCATTTGTTACTGAGGAACTTTATGTTCATTCCAAGGTTCGACATAACCCGTATATGATAGGAACTGGTTGACTAATGATGAATAGGTCATGATTGCCGACGACCGGATCGTCATCTGTGGCTCTGCCAATCTGAATGATCGCTCTCAGCTCGGAGATCACGATTCGGAGATTGCAGTCATCATCGAAGACTACACTCCCGTTCAGTCCAGCATGAATGGCAAGCCATGGACCGCCAGTCGCTTTGCCGCCTCTCTGCGTCGACAACTGTTCCGCAAGCACCTCGGACTCCTGCCACCCCAGGATTACGAACGCCCAGACGCCAACTCTGAGCCTGTGGGCATTCCCAATGACTTTGACTTTGACGCTTCAGAGAGTCAAATCGTGGCAGATCCTCTCGCGGATACCCTTCAGAGCCTCTGGAACACTCGCGCAAGGACAAACACCGATGTCTTCCGCAAGGTCTTCCATGCTGTTCCAGACGACACCGTGCGAAATTGGGCGACATACCGGGAGTTCTACAGCTACTATTTCCAGAGCGCCGATAAGCAATCCCACGACAAGGACGAGAAAGCCAAGCCTGCGCGGTACGAATATGGACATGTTGTGCGGGACGACTTCCCTCCTGGTCCGGAAGGCGTTCGACAGGTCAAGGAGCTGCTGAGTCAGGTCAAAGGCACGCTGGTCGAGATGCCATTGATGTTTTTGATCGAAGAAGATGTTGCGAAGTCGGGATTGACTCTCAATGATTTGACGGAGCCCCTCTACACTTGAGGACGTTGGGGTATTTTCTTTGTGTAATCGGAATTAGGAATCTAGTAATTTGGATAATTTGATCTTAATCTTTCTTCTTTTTTTCTCTCTTTCTTCCTGTTGAAGACTTTAAAGTTCTAACTTCAGGCTGAGTGGTTGATAACTTGATATTGTTCCTCGAAGAACAATACCAAGAAGCGGCTCTTTGATTGGACGACCACATCTCACTCACCAATCCAAGGTAATCGCTAGATATTGTTGGTACAGTTCTCATTTTATGAGAGTACTATGTTTCTGCCTTCTTGGGAATGTGATCTGCATTGCATACGATACGCCACTTGATATCCTTGTATCTTTCGATTGACCTACAGAAACCGTGGCAGCGCGTCCGTCGACGAGGCATGAGCCAGAGCCACTCAGATTCAAGTATACATCGAAGTCTTCAAGCATCCCGTGTATCTCTTGTACGCGAAGGCCAAAACGACGAAGTTCACGCTGACCAAGGATCGTGTTCCAGGTCGATTGTTCACAAACGGAGACTGCCGAAAAGAATGAGTTCTTACGCAGCTCAAGTTCCTAGAACAGAATATCCCATTGATATGAGGAGAAGAATAGCTGTAGGTCGGCAGACATTGACCGGCGACGAGAATGGCAATGGCAGTCTTTCAAGCCGAGAACAATATCAAGCCGATCGAATTCTCCCACCACTCACAGCATTGACGGTCCATCGCAACCCCATTGACTCAGTCGGGAAGAATACTAATGTTCTCATCTTGAATATCGATCTTTCTTCTTTATCCGACACTATGGTATACCCACTCAACGTGCACGTCGCCCTTGACGTCCACGAAAATGCATCCATTCCTTTCAGCCACCAGACCATCACTCCTCCTTCCTCCCATCTTCCTCCTCACCATACCGAATCAAAGCTGAGATATACCACCTGAACAGAGTTCGCAGGCCGACTCAACACCCCTCAGA
The DNA here is from genome assembly GCF_018404265.1 of Aspergillus viridinutans. Lineage (NCBI taxonomy): Eukaryota > Fungi > Ascomycota > Eurotiomycetes > Eurotiales > Aspergillaceae > Aspergillus > Aspergillus viridinutans. Next base: position 724,131 of record NW_025091217.1, read on the forward strand.
CGAAGATATAAAGCCATCATCGGATCCCCTGAGACCATCCTCTTCTCTCTCACCATCAAGCACATCAATCCCAAATTCCAATCTCCAAGCATCCAAAACTTCATTCTTTGCTTCACGCAAACCCCCAGATCAATCAAAATGTCTCCCCAGAACACCGTCAAGGACGCCGTTGTCGTCAAGTGTATGCCTCTTTCTTTGCCCCTCCCCCATAATCTGTCGTGCAGTATACTAACAGGTGTTTCTAGCCTCCCCCGGTGGCGGCTGCGTCGTCATGTAAAGGCCCCATTGACGAGGCCTTCGCCCGCAATGTTCTAGCACATACCGACCAGTGCCCGTCAACCTAGCCACCGCCGGCCCAAGATCAACCGACCAAATGCGGGCGTCTACTGTCTTTCCGTTTGAGTTGTTTCTGCTATAGTGACCTCCCGGGGTCTGCGTGCTTTTTGACTCTCTTCGCTCTCGCGCACACGATTATCCGACACGACATGGCTCGTTCGACTTCGTTGGATGGTGGCTGTTTTGGAGGATAGCCGGGTAGTGAGGATGAGGAGGGGAGGAGGGACGTTGCGTTTTTCTGAAGGGGGCAGAGGGAGTCCCGGGCAGTAGTTCTGGGCTCTTGCCTTCCTGTTCGTTCCACTCTCTTGGTTGCTTCTGTTTTGTCTTCCGGGCTAGCTGCTTGTTGTATCTTGAGCTGGTTGAGATCTGGTCAGTGCTGGAACTTGTTTTTCTACAAACTTTGGTCGTGATAGTTCGGAATGAATGTGAAGATCTGATGGATTTGTTTCGTCGTAAGTTGTAAGTACGTAAATGATATCATGCAGAGTTTGTTTGAAACAAGGTCTTGGTCTCATTGTTTATACGACTAGGGTATATCGAGCGAAATCATCATAGTACCGTCTCCTTCCGAATAGCATCCACTCGAGCGATATCGTCCGCACTCGGCTCCGACGACTCTAGATCCACGCTCCCGAACGCATTTTCCAGCGCGTCCTCGACCTGTTCGACAATATGCGAGATGAGCCCTACGGAGCGGGCCATGCCGATCTGAGACATCTCCTCGCCGACAGCGGCCTCGATACGGCCATCACCGCCGTTCTGCGTCATCTCTGCCTCGAAAGCATGACAGAGGGTCTTGAGGGGTTCCAGGAATCGATTTCGGAAGTAGGGGTAAGTCTTCTCGAGTTGTAGCTGCGTCCGGAGCGTCGAAGATTGAAGCAGAATGTAGTACAGGCTCAATGCGGCATGGATGGATGGGGCCAGTGTCTGGGAGAATCTGATCCACGACGCTGCGATGTCGGTGGATACGTTGAGAAGTATATCGGCTGAGTTGAAAAGCAGCGGGAACAGAACAGAGACGTAATGAGGGTTGAGGAAGATGTTTGTGGCGTTATTGGAGGGTTGAGCTGACGCAGCCAGAATCTCCTTCTTCAGCCACCCGACTGCGCGGTCCTTTACCGTCAGCAGCTGCTCGTCCTCCAGGACCCTGCGGATGACTTTGAAGCGGGTGCTTTGAGAGGGATGGCTATGGACAATGACTTCAGGGAGCTGCCGGATGACGCTGTACGGCTGCCGGGTCGTGCAAGCAGTCACTGCGAGAAGAAGATCGTAAAATTCCTTGTCGTCTGTGGGTTCTCCGATCGCGTTGTTGCGTAATGAAAGGGTGGTCAGTGTAAGGAGAGAGTCTAGAAGCGGCTGCGGCTGCCCGAATGCTACATCGTCCGGAGATTTGACTTGTCCGATGAAATTGGAATAGATACGGGCCAGATCGGGGAAGACCGGAATGGGAGGGACTTGTCCAGACGAGAACAGCTCAGCCATGGCGGCCCGTCCAGCGAGCAGTAACAGCGAGCCATGTCTCTCCAGCGGAATGTCCTCGACATTTTTGGGGGGCTCATCAAAGTCCAATGGCGCAGGCTGGTTCTTAGCAGGCTCGAAGGCAATTGCGAGCAGTTGATCATCGCTCAAACCAAAGTCACTCGACAAAGCCTACATCGGTCAGAACGTGCAATGGTCGCGGAATGAGTCATAACCTACAATTATCTTCGCCAGTATCATGTCTCTGTCCTTCAAATAGTTGTTACTGCAATACACATCGGTTTGCGAGTCCTTCCCGGGTAAGCGTGTCTCAGGATGAAGCTTTTCATGCAACCGGATGGCCCAGGACATCCCTGGGTCCATGGGACCCGCCAGACCCAGTAAATAAGATTTGAGCAGTTCGATCAGACCAAACTGTAAGAAGCGTTTGACAAGAGCCTGCTCGTCATTGCTCCTCGGCGATGGAAATTGAACTTCGGCTTCGGGATCTGGGGCCGACGCGGCTGACACTCGCAACACACCAGACTCGCTGGCCGATCTAGGAGGTGGAGCTGGCCTTTTCGACGGAGACACGTCACGAAGAAACTCCAAAAGTGCAGTTGTTGTCTCACTGGTTGGCATTGTGGTGTATGCTTCTAGAACTGCCTGGAGGGATGTCGCGAGAAATCGGCTCGGGGATTGGGTCTGAATGCGGGAATGTAATATAGAGAGCATAGCGACAAGAGAGTTGAATTGTACGACATATCGTGGAGGTGTTGTCGTTCCTTCACCAAGTCTATCATTATCGTTGGTAGTTGATTTAGATTGTGTTTCTGGCGCATCAAAGTCTCCTGGTGGGGTGTGAGCGTTGGAGTCGTCCTCATCAGGTTGAAGCCGCATCAAAGCATCAGAAACCCTCAGGATAACTTCTCTGGGGTTACCAAGGCGAGCAACATCTTGCAAGCATTCCAGTGATTGGGGTAGCATTGGTAGTAAAAGCTGGACCAGATCCCAGCCAATGTTTGTTGTTAGGGTTTCATCTTGTAGCAGCTTATGCAGAGTGGGCAAGCGGGCGGGGGTTAATTGGTACTCCAACAGGGTGAGGTAGGTGAGATAGTCGGTCGCTGGCGGCAAAGCCTTGATGAGAGGATCTTCTTCTTCCGCCATGATGATGATGATGATGATGATGATGGTGGTGGTGGTCGTGGTGGTCGTGGAAGTTGGATGGACGGAGTGGGATGTTGTCAGGAACAGTAACAGGTGATCTAGATAGAGTTCACAACAGAGAGACAACTATGGATACCTAAATCCTAAGGTGCTGAAAATGGGGGGTTTTTCCAGCACATGACATCACTGGCCAAAGCAGCAGGTCACCTGACCTGGTACTATGGTTCCCAATAGTTAACTAATCAATACCTACCTTAGTAAGCAGGCGTAGCACAAAGTACTCAGATTATCCATGCCTGCTTGCCGAAGGAGGGTTGTGAATGATTCCCATAATCACGTGGCTCCTGAGGAAATATTGCAATCTAAAAGCCATGGCTGACGTCGGTGGGCTGTGATACAGAGTATCTACATTCTTGGCAGACTAGAGAGAAACCTAGGCTGGGTATTGAAGCCGCCAAGAAAATAGATGACGATCTTCAAGGGCACGCACTCGATTAGGACGAACTGCATAAGACTGAGTAATGAACTATCTACGGAGTATGAGGATGTTATGAGGAGTCCAGGACTGCATAGGATCCTCCTGAAATGACTAGAGACATCAGCCGTTGTATCTCTATACGTGTCATGCCACGATGACTGTCTGATATTCATATCTAACCATATTTTATCTGGATCTAATCAAGATTTCCAACGGGGAAAAAAGTCAATAAAAACAATAAAAAAAGAAAAGAAAAGGGAAAAACAAAAAAAGTTCGGCCGATAGTTCCGTCAAGCAATACCCAGACAAGACACGCCAATATTGATGTCGCTACAAGCTTTCAGTTTAATCAATCAGGATAGAAGAATCAAAGATTTCATAGATAATTCTTTAATTATGATCACTGATTTAAGCATCAATAGTTGTTTTGCGACTTGAGATACCTGGGCAGAGCTACGGTACATACGGTATGCCGATAGGGCAGCAAGCTAGTAAAAAGTGGATGATCCTCCGGCTATTCTCATCCACGCCGTACCGGGATTCGCCAATCTCTTGTTCTTCCTCTTTCTATGGGTATAATAGGTAATCTTTAAGGCCTGCTACTAATCACACCCCTTCCTTTCCTCTCCTCGTCGGATTTTCCTTCCTTCCTTTATCCCGTCTCCTGTATTGATACGCTACACTCTTCTTGTTCTTGCCTGTTACATAAAAAAGCATTCGCGCTTCTTCAGCGACTTTCTATTCAGCGATTGGATTCTAGTGTCTTATGTTCTCGGCCGCTTCCGGTTATCCCGGCACCCATTTTGCTAGGCCCATTGCTTAAATACGTGACGGGGAAAAGGTGCTCAACTCTCTTGAGAAGGCAGCCGAATAAAAAGGACGTACCTACGTTATTGTATTGCTAGGATTTCTCTCCAGCCGTTGCGATTTCCACAGGGAAAGAACCAAAGGGAGTGTGCCCTTGACGCGACTTCTTAAATACCTATAAAAGGCCGTGACGAGACCGCTTTCCTCCGAAACAAAGGAACGAGAAATTAGCTTCAAAAGCAAAGGCTCAACGGACGCACCCATGGCAACCGAAGTCCAAACCTTCTACACCCCTTCCGCCACGGCGCGCATCTCCTCCCATGCTCCGGCCGCCGTCGACGAGCTCATTAGCAGGTATTCATCCACAATGGCAACTGCTTCGAGCATACGCTCGGCAAGCCATCTGACGCTGAAGAATCCCCGTCGCAACATCCTGCAACGCATTGGCGATCAGATTCAGCTAGGATATTACCGCTACGAGGTCACTTTCGGACTGTATGTGATGACACCAGGCGAAAAGCTCGTCGCCAACACTTTCGTCATTGTGGTGCTCTCTCTTCTTTTCTGGGCGCTGGTGCTCTACTTCCCATCTTTGCTATACCAAAAGCTGAGCCGCCTGGTGTGGCTGCTCACCGGCCACAGCGGTGAAGAGATGGGCGCTGCTTTCGGCATTCTCGAGACGCATATCAGCCCTGCGTCTTCGGCATTCTCCACTTCGGGGAGCCCGTCGTCATGAGGGGAGTAGATTTTGTATAGACATAGACGACTTTTGCATTTTTTCTGATATTCCATCCGGTTGGATCTGGAAGTCAGCGTTGTCGGTAAGTCGTCGTCCGATCAAGTTTCTTTCTCGCACAGCAAGCTGACATTTTCGGCTCAAAAGATTTTTTCTCTTATTGCTTTTCAGGCATTCAAAACGAGGCGTTCTTTGGGCTATCATTCTCATCCTATGGCCGACACGATCTCGCCATATAAGAATTAAAGTGAAGGGAACCGGATTATTAATGTGAGCACGAGTACTGGACGGATTCAACGAAGGTTATATAATGCGTACTCGAAGTCGAAGCTTGTGAGGGTCGACAATTGGTGAGCACCTCTGGTCACTGAGCCGTCATCTTTCGCTGCACCAGAGGTGTTTTTGGATCAGACGAGATTGAGTCCTACCAATGATACCCAACCCATTCCACTCACTGATGTCTCTGAAGTTGATTGGCTTGTGTGACCGCAGGCGTTGGATAATGTTTAATGTCAAATGTGAGATTAGATGAAACAGAACACGAGGGCTTGATGAGCTACAATAAACTCGTAGTGAGAATTAGTTATGTCGTAAATCAAACATGTCAAACATGAGATGGCTGTGCTGAGCCTGCGATGTCTGTGGTGGACCAATTCCGTCGAAGCGGAGTTAGGTACGGATAGAGTACAGTACCTGACCCAAGCAGTAGTAGAGAGGTACTGTGGCAGAGTAAACACTCCCAAGGGAACGATCCACCCTAGGAGGCAAATAATAATCGTCGTAATCCGACGGGAGTTTGTGGGTTCCTCGGCAGTCATCTGATTTGCTGCATCCGACCAGTGCTGCGTGGCAGTGGCTGGACAGTTGATCAGTGGCAGTGAGTTCACCAGGTGATCAACGCCAAAAATAGGGCGCCAGAGCCAAAAGTGACTGCCTAGAAAACACCTCGACATCCCTCTGACAACGAGCTCTGCGTCTGCACCATTTCTGTTGATACAGTCGTTACCAATTTTTCTTGGATTGCCAAGCGAATCCTGTCTTTGAGTTAGAATCCTTTGATTGACGCCTTTGTCATTGCTGTCTCGTGCTCGCATACGGCTCCTTTTGCCCAGCCGGGATCCATCCAACTAAGGGGAATTATCTCGTTTCCGCTCGTGGCTGCGACTTGGTCAACTGGATATTGAGGATATCCATCTACTGATCCATTTGTGATTCCTCTAAATTATTCGTTACCGCCAAATCTCCGAATTTATCACTGCCATCTATCTTGTTCTACGATCCATCCCCATTTACAGAGGATTGCAGCAACCTCCGTCGAGCGCCCATAGCTCACTGCCGCAGCTGTCCATCCATTATGGCAGCCCACAGCTATTACAACGGCGGCTACAGCAGCAACCCCCCAACCTACGAGCAAACCCTTCCTCACACCGAGCCCGCCGATCGCGTCTCCCCGGTATCACAGGGGCATGGTTACACAGACAACAGTGGACACCCTTATGCAACTGCCGACTATGGCTCACATGAGCTTCGGCACAGCCAGCAATCGATCGCATCAGATCAGGGGCCATATGTAGCGGGCGGGAGGTTCAACGAGGCCGATTACTACTCAGACAATATACCGTTGAAAGCACACAATCAGTATCCAGATGGATCCCCGCCGCCAAACTGGATGCAGCAGCCAACTCAATATGCGCCAGAACCCTCAGCAATGGAGCCCGCAGGGCCCCCGATTGCCCCGACGAGGAGACAGAAGAAGGGGATATTCAAGAAGAAGATTGCTTGGGTGACATATACATTTACCATAGCCCAGGTCATCGTTTTCATCGTCGAGCTGGTGAAGAATGGTATGTGCTTTCCCCCATTTTCGCTTTTTCCCGCTGGATGCCCACGTACTGACTTTTTGCAGCTCAACTTACAGGGAGCCCGATCGAACTCCACCCCCAGTTCAACCCGATGATCGGCCCTTCGCCGTACCTTCAGATCAACATGGGAGCGCGGTACACGCCATGTATGAAGAACGTGGACAAGATTCAGAATTCGCCCGTGGAGTTCCTGTTCCCGTGTCCGAACGCGACGTCGACTGCGGATTATGTATGCTCGCTCTCGGAGCTGTGCGGTTTCAATGGAGTCCCGAACCCGGTCCCAGGCGGCTCCCTGGACGATCACCCTGGGCCAAATCAATGGTTCCGGTTCATCATTCCCATGTTCCTTCACACCGGGATCATTCACATCGGCTTCAACTTGCTGGTTCAAATGACAATGGCCGCTGATATGGAGAGAACGGTCGGATGGTGGCGGTTCGCCTTTGTCTACTTGGCCAGCGGTATCTGGGGTTTCGTGCTCGGCGGAAACTACGCTGCTCAAGGCGAGAGTTCTTGCGGCTGCTCGGGCAGTCTATTCGGCATCCTGGCTCTCTATATCTTGGACCTCCTCTACACTTGGGGTGAACGGGCGAGTGCATGGGCGGAGCTTGTGATCATGGTTTTTGGGATTGCCATTTCTTTCGTGCTCGGGTTGCTTCCGGGGTTGGACAATTTTTCACACATTGGAGGCTTCGTCATGGGACTCGCGTCTGGTCTCTGCATTATGAGATCTCCTAACGCCCTTCGCGAACGCATTGGTCTTGTCCGTAACCCATACGTGGCCATGACAGGTGCCGCGGGTGCCAGCACGGATCCAGGAAATAAGGTCACCAATCCTGGCTCAAGCATTGCCGAATTTTTCAAGGCTCACAAGGGCTCTAAGAGCTCGAAAGATTCCAGTGCTCTGGCTTTCTTCAAGGGTCGTAAACCACTTTGGTGGGTCTGGTGGTTGGTACGACTCGGGGCATTGGTTGCAGTCCTCATTGGCTTCATCTTGCTTATTGTGGACTTTTACAAATATCACACTTCGAATTGCTCATGGTGCTACAGACTGAGCTGCTTGGTGAGTCGCCCTAATCGACCAAGATGCGTGACATAGGTACTGACACTTTACAGCCCATCAATAATTGGTGCGAGCAGGGTAAGATCACAGTTGTCAATACGACCACAACAAACTAGGTTCATTTTTGTGTCATAGAGAAATTTAGATCAACTTTCTCAACGACATACTGTATAAAGTGGTTCAAGCAGACTGCATTCTGAGTCTGTTCATATCAAGTGGCGGTTTTTTGGCACTTATTTGGGATGATTTTGATGTTACTATACCAAGGAAAAGAATATGTCTATGGAATAGACTCTCAATTAGACTGGCTGTGGGGTGGATATGGGTTGACCCACAGCATGTCTGATCCAACCCATGTGGATTATGGGTAAACCACCAGGTATCTTACCCACCCTTATATCCACGTGGGTTGGGTGGTGGATATCCATAGATATCCATACTATCTAGTCAGGTGACCTCTAGTATTCAGATTACCCCCTATTTTTTTAGTATTCTAGCCACACCACTAGGATATCTATATATTTAATAAGTAATATAAGAATAGATTAGTATAAATATTATATATTACCTATTATATAAGCTAAAATAGGCTTATATAGGGGAGTAGGGGTCCCCCCTAAGCTTAGGTTGAAAGATGGTGCGGAGATATATATATCTTACCCTCACTATCCTAATACTATCCTCTAAAATCTAAAAACTACTATAACCCTAGCCTTTCTTAGTAGATCTAATATTTATTTTATATATAGATAGATATAACTATTCTCTATCTATATATATAAAAATATTCCCCTATCTAGGCCTAGATCTAGTTAGATAAGCTTATCAGTTTAAGAGACCCTAGATCACATGTACCCAATGGTTTAACCCATATCCACGTGGATATAGCAGGTTTAACCCATATCCACATGGGTTGGATTAGGGCCAGCCCTTATCCACCCAAACAGTGGATTGGGTGGGGTGGGTGTGGATTTGTGGGGTGGGTAAGCCAGTCTACTCTCAATCATAGAGTTACAATTCAGCTGGTCTGATTCCTAAAATAACTTTCTACTTCCCCAACAGTCAAAGAAGGTGGCTGTGGCTGGTGCTAACCACGAGTATAATTACGTACGCATCGATGGCTGTGCAGCTGGTAATTACCGTACGATACCGCTATCCTCCCGTCATCACGTACTCCATCAAAGACGGCGATCTTCCGCAATCATCCACCAGGCTCCAGCTCATCATCAACGCCTTGTTTTCAGTGCTCTGCTTCGTGCTGTCTTCGATTAATTTTCTTCATCTTGCTCTTGTTTTGTTTTCACTATCTGTTTGATCCTCGAATACCAAGACTTCCTTACTATTATCCATTACTTTGCGACGCCAACACGACTATCCTTCCGGATATCTCATTCGCAATGCTCGCCTGCTTATAGATCGTCTCGATGCTCTCGTTCTAGCTGCGAAATCTCCAACGGTGATATACACCGGCATTCACAATGGCAACCCTGGCGACATCGCCGCCAACGTCTCCATCCTGGCCCAAACGCCGCCCCCGGGCCTGGGCCCTCCGATGCGAACGATATTGCTGCGCCGCGGCAACATATTTTCCTCTGGCATTTGTGTACAGTTTGACGACGTGGGCGGTCTACGTCGAAGCGAGTATTGGGTTGAAGCCGTCGCGAAGCCCGTGGATCGGTATGTTGCAAATCTCCGATGACCTTGGCCATTGCCTCGTCGCGGATGGGATCGGAACTGACTTTTGTTTCTGGTAGGGTTACCGAGTTCGATTCTGGGGATCCTTCTCTACATATGCCTTAATGCATCGTACACGGTGGCGGTCTTTACGGATCCCGGATCGCCGATGACGACTGGGGCTGGTCGGCATCAATACAGTGCGCTGCCGGTCACCGAGTTGCCGGAGTTTACGGCGTTCACTGTGAGCTCGAATGGGGGAACGCGGTATTGCAAGAAATGCCAGTGTCCGAAGCCGGACCGGACGCACCACTGCTCGACGTGTAAGCGATGCGTGCTGAAGATGGACCATCACTGTCCGTGGCTTGCGACTTGTGTCGGAATGTACAATTACAAGGCGTTTCTGCTGTTCTTGGTTTATACGTCGCTGTTCTGCTGGGTGGATTTTGCGGTGGCCGCGACGTGGATCTGGACGGAGGTGTTCAACGATGCTCCGTATCTGGAGACGATGCTGCCGGTGAATGTGGTGCTGCTGGCTATTTTGGGCGGGATTATTGGACTGGTGCTGACGGGGTTCACGGCATGGCATATCAGTCTTGCCGTCCGGGGCATGACGACGATCGAATGTTTGGAGAAGACGCGGTATGTGTCGCCGCTGCGGAAAGCGCTGGATCGTCACCGCTATGAGCACATACTGGGGAACCAGAGGGATGGCAACGGGGACAGCCCGGCTCCGGACAGCTTTGGCCATCGGCTGCAGGACTATGGGCAGCAGATTCTCGATGCGCATGCTAATGCGATTCCCGGAGTTACTCGAGCCGAAGAAGGGGAGGAGCGGCTCTCTCCGGCACCAGCACTGCCCACTGGCCATGGCGTGTCTGATGATCAACTCACGCCGGCGCAACAGGCGCTGACACGATCGTATGCGGAACTGGAAAGGCAGCGAGAGCACGACAGGTACGAGGACTACCTGAACGAGCAGGACAACGGAAAGCTACCGCACGCGTTTGATCTCGGGTGGCGCAAGAATCTGTCGCATTTGTTCGGCAACCGGCCCCTGCTCTGGCCCATCCCTGTGTGCACGACCACCGGCGATGGTTGGCGGTGGGAACCGAGCAGGAAATTCCTTGAAGCGCAAGAAGGACTACGTCTAAAGCGAGAACAGGACATGGCGAACCAGCACCATTACTACCGTGACTTGTACTCGCGCAACATGAACAACAGCCAAGCCTGGCTAGGGCCGGACGCTGCAGCCCCAACATGGAATCCGAGCCAGCCGTTAGACAGCTTCCGAAACCCTGAACGGCCCGCCACGGGGGTGTCGATGCAGACTTTGGCACCCATGTCCCCGCGACCACGCCCGGGCGATAGTGATTTCGAGGATGATGTCAGTGAGACTGATCTTTTGAACCGGGGATCCGTCCCTGCAAACAGGGCTATAGACCGATTACAAAAACCGAACAGCGCGACCACTAGCCGACGGGAGGAGTCGAGCGAGTGGCGGGACTGGGATTAATGACCTTGGTTCGCTAGTTCTTTGTTACTTGTTGGGTATTGGACATAGCGGACATTCATACACAGATAGGTCGTATATACTTCGATATGAGGAGATGAAGTTCATGCGGCGTATTTTGTACGATATTTCTGATTTAGATTTGTCTTAATGCATTAGATCAGTGGCTTATCTCTAGCCTACTGCTAAGAGTTGATTGGTGCCTGAGGTATACACTACTATCTCACCGCGTGGAAACTCTAACGTCATTCGAACAGGACAAGCTGGCATTTTTTTCTCAGTATTTATTCACTCAATTCACTCATCTTTTGCACTACGTACAAGCAGTCCTACCTACTGATTACCATGACAATCGACGCGTTCCAATGCGCACATAACATTTGACGCTGTATATAGTTCTCGCCAGTTGCCACATCAGTCAGCCATCACCCCATCTGATAACTCTATCAGATCTAGAGAGGTACATCCAACCCACATCAACTCAACTCAACAACAACAACACCATCAACCACCAAGATAATTAGGCCAGCTGGCAACGAGAACCAAAATGACATCCCCTTCCCACCGGCGCCTCCTAAAAGAAGCCTCCGAACTCGCCTCCCACCCCTCCCCGCACTTCACCGCTCACCCCGTCTCCGACTCCAACCTCTACGACTGGCACTTCACCCTCGCCGGCCCGCCACCCCCCTCCCCCTACGCCGGGGGCATCTACCACGGCCGCATCGTCCTCCCCCCAACCTACCCCCTGCGCCCGCCGTCCTTCCGCTTCCTCACCCCCTCCGGCCGCTTCGAGGTCAACCGCGAGATCTGCCTGAGTATCTCGGGCCACCATGAGGAGACGTGGCAGCCTGCGTGGGGGATCCGGACGGCGCTGCTCGCGCTGCGGAGTTTCATGGATGCGGACGCGAAGGGGCAGGTGGGTGGGTTGGATGTCGATGTGAGTGTGAGGAGGCAGTATGCGGTTGAGAGTCGGCGGTGGGTGTGCGATGTTTGTGAGGGGGGGAGATCGAATGAGGAGGTATTGCGCGAGTGGAGGGAGGTGTGTCGCGCGAAGGGGGTTGCTGTTGATGATGATGATGAGGTTCAGGGTGCTACCGCCAACGAGGGCACTGCTTTGGTAGAAGCAAAATCAGAACCAGTGCCAGAACGAGAACCGGCGGATACGAATACAAATACAGGGACGGATACGGCGCCTTCTCAGCGGGAATCGGGATCGCTGCCGTCGAGGGATGGTGCGCCGTCGCAGGTGCAGGTACAGGTACCGTCTGTGTCATCTGCGCCTGCAGGAGCAGCTGCACCTGCACCTGCACCTACGCCGACGCGCACGACTCCTGTCCAGACTACGACTACGACTACGACTACGACTACTTCTCGACCTACTACCACATCAGATGCGCCGTGGCTGGATCGAGCCATCCTGGGTGTTCTCGTCGCGTTGGCGTTTATGATCGTACGACGGTTTGCAAAGTCGGAGGAGTATTAGCCTTGTTCTTCTTTCTATCGGTGGGCTGGTCCCGAGGAGCTTTTGGATAGTTTATCTTTGTTACTTGGTTAGAGTTTGGTGCATACACGGGGTGATGTTTATTCCAAGGTTCTCTGGATTAATTCGTGAACAGTTTATTCGAGGTTGGCGTTTCACAACAGGACTACTATACAGTGCTTGTTTGATTAGATATCATTACATCGGAGAGTCAGATAGTCATGCCAACAACATCCACCACCATTCTTGAACTTGCCATCCGGTCGTCTCCTCAACAACTTCTCCATCCTCATTCTCCCTTCGTAAAACCCCCACATCCGCCATCCATCTCAACAAGAGCAGCACCTCCCACGCTCCCATCGATGGTTGCACCATGCCCGCAACCCCCTTGGCACTGATCCCGGGACGCACCGCGATGATCCCCACGACAGCCGCCACGGCGAACTCCCAGAGCACTCTGACAAAGTTGCCATGGATATCGAACCACAGGGGTATCTTCTCAGGGACGAATTCGCCTTCGGTGATGGCGGCACGGGGCGGACACGGCGGGGGCGTGTTGGCGACCTTTTCCCGGATCGGGTTGCCGTATGTATACGACCCCTCGACGGGTTGTACCTGGACCACAAAGCGCAGCTTATCTTTGTCGATTTGTCTGGTTAGGTAGCCGCCGTCCGTGAGTCCGAATTTGTCGCGCGGGGGATCCTTCGGTTTCAGGATGATTCTGCGCTCGGCGGCGAGGTTGATCAGCGCGAGGATGTCGCCGTCTTCCGCGTGGTAGTTGATGGTGAACGAGCCGGTGCTTTGCAGCGCTGGATCCAGAGTCCCGGTTTTGAACCGCGCGGCTCGCCGGAGCTGGGTGACCTCGATGTTCCGCCTGCGGCCTAACATGTGGAGGAAGAACTCGGTGATATCGTAGTTGCGGCCCGGGGTAATGCGCCCTCTGTTGCCCTGCGATACGACCCGCTCCGTCGTCAAGGACTGCAACGCATCGTCGACAAGTCTGCCTCCGAAATTGGCCAGGGCCTGCCGGGCCTCCGCGGGCCGGTATGACTCCTCCGGTGCGACGATGTTGGCTCGGACCCACGTCTTGGCTACTTCCAACCGCGAAAGCTCGGCCTGTCGTGCTGTAGGTTGGGCCGGCTTCTCAGGCAGGGAGGTGGCGAAAGGCACGCCTGCATAGAGAGCACGTCTGCGGTTCACGGTCACTCCATGGGTATTCTGATAGAGTTCATCCAGCGTGACCGGTGGCTCCTCGCGTAGCTCAAACACGCTGTCGAACTGGTCCTTGGTGGCAGGAAGATCCGGCAGCTTCTCAGACTTGGGAATGTCCAGCTCTGCCTGTGCCCAGTCGACGACCCTCTCCCAATCATATCCTTCCAAGTCCTCGTAATTGATCGGCGGCACATGGCCGTTCGCGTACGCTACAATAAACCGCTCCTGAAAGTCGCTCTGCATCTTCGCTACCTGCAGTCGGTTTCTGCTGAGAATGTTCTTCCCCCGCTCTTGGATCATTTTGGGGTCCTGGTTGGGGAAACTCTGACAAACCAGCTGCCAGTCAACGATCTTGCCTTCATAGCCGCCGGCTAGTGCCCGAACGACCACAATCGCAGTCAGAATCCTCTCGGCTATCAGACGTGGCAGATGCTGAAGAGCTCGATTCCGGCGGGCAGCCGGTCGGTTTGGCGGTTTTGCCACAACGACATCTCGAGGACCTTCGGCGGCTAGTTTCTCCAAGCGACGGTTTTGCGGGACGTAGTCGTTGCGCCGTCTACGTGCATCAGCGGAGAACAGCAGATCCAGTGCATCCAGCGAGTCGTCCGAATCTTCAGAGTCAGAGGAAACTTCCGATTCTGAAGGCTCTTCCGATTCCTCCGCCTCTTCTGCCTCCTCTGCCTCTTCTGGCAGAGATTTTTCAGGCTCAAGTAACTCCAAACGGCGAGCTGCTTCTCTGATCTTCCTGACTCTCGGAACGCGCACCCTAGGATAGGCGCTCTGATCAATTTCAATCTGGATATCCCCTTCTATCGGGACTGCCTCTGGGAAATCCTCAAGCGTTTGATGGATAAAAGAAAACTCCTGGCCTTCATCGGCTGGTTTTTCATGTATGAATTCTTCATTTTGGAGCTCCCACCTCAAAATCACGCCGGTTTCACAGAAGAGCTTGCTTGTACGTGGATCCACAGCCCTAGAGAAGTCTACCGGGGGTCGCTTTACCTGGTCCAAGAGGTCATCCAGAGATTTCGGAAATCGGAAGGCGGCTCTTGCACGAGCAACGGCCGCAGCTCGGACCGCTGCAAGCCCGGCCTCTGTCGAGAAGGTGCCCGTACTGGAATGGAACGTCTGCACTGGATTCATGAACATAGCATAAGGTGTCATGAGCGAAATAGGCATCCAGAGTCGTTTCAACCTGCGGGGAGCTCTGGGGGCTTCCTCTTCTACATCTTCTCCAGCGAGACCGTCAGCTGGGGTGCGATGCTTCAGGATGCGTTTTCGTAGCTGACACTTTTCTCGAGTCTTGGAGATGGGCCCCAGATCGCGTTCCAGAGAGTCCCGTGCGGGCCCGCGTTGAAGTTTGGCGAGTCGAACAACTCCAGAGGGACGTCGAATCTCCGTGTCGGCCTGGAGGCGCTGCAGCAGCTGTCGTTGAATGCTCTGTCCCTTTCTCTTCTCCAGAGCCAGGACAGAGGCTGGCTTTTGATGTAAATGCACGGTAATCCCACGCTCGATAGGGAGTTTCGCCATCTTGGGTTCGCTGCTTGGCGTACTCTTTGCACTTTTCGCACTTGACTTGGTCAGTTCGGGATCCACTTCAACGCCGGGTGGGAAGTAGTATCGACCGGTCGTGGTAAGCATCTTATGCTGCAAGTCTTTGATTATTGGATCATCAGGCTGCAATTCAGGCTTGGCGACAATGCTTTTTGTTACCATTACCCCTTTGCTGTCCCTCCCGCTGAATGTGAACTGCCGCAGTTTGCCTGCATCAATCAGGTGTTTTATAGATGTCTTGACTGTTCGCATGTCCGGCTTTTCCTTGTACTTCGTCTTCTTCCATGCAGTTGCAAATGGGTACCATATTTCGGTACCCATGGAGTACGCGCCTCCAACTTTCTCAATAATATCCATGATAATGCTCCTGCGTAAGACCGCCACAGAGCCTAACTTGTCTTGCCTCTTTGTGCGCTGTCGTTGCCCCTCTGGCGTCTGCGATACGTCGCGGCACTCAACGTCTAGTGTCCCGTCAGTGAGCTTCAGGTCGATAGCATTGGCTTCTTGGAGGTTATGAATACTGGCGCTTGCGTCGGCAGTTGCAGCTGGGGCATTCTCATCCACCACTATGTCCTCGTGTGCTGTGACCTCCAATGGCGTGCCGATTGCTTCTGCGTCAACTGGGCGATGTTCCCCATTCTCAACTTTGGTCGGCTCTGATGGAGCAACCTGCTCAGCGACGTTTTCCATCGTGGCTGCCGGAGAAAGGGTTGAGGCAGTCTCTTCACCTCGCAAAGCTTGAGGTTCATATCGGCGCTTTTTGGACGGTGTCTCTAAGTTTTGACGAGGCTGTGAAGGGCCGACTTGCTTTTTTCCTGCAGGTGACGGAGCTTGTGCCATCTCAGAGGCTACTCCTTGCATGCTCTTGTGGACTGCGACAACTTCCCCGGTAGAGATTGGAGACGGTTCCCTTCTCCGTTTGCTGGCCCGAGAAGAGACGTTCTTGACGGTCTCAGTAGAGGGCTCGCCAGTCTTCTGTCTGTCTGACAATGGTTCCTCAGAGCTTAAGACATGAGCCTCAGTAACGTCTTGAGATACCTCGGTGTCTCTAATACGTTGCTGTTTAGACGGTCTTTCATGATTCGGCTCAGCTTCTGTGTCAAGGGGAATCCGACTCCGAAGCTTTCTTTTCGTACCTCTCGAAGGAGTGTCTGGCGTTAAAGAGGTCGTTGCAGGGGTATTGATCGCAATAAATGAGGGAACAGGAGTTGTTTCGACACTTTGGGCGCGGGAAACTTCTTGCATAGTGCTATCAGCTTCATCTTCCGGTTCGCCTTCCTGGGTATCAGTAAACCAAGGCAGTGATGCTAATTTTGGCGACCTGAAAACAGCAAGGCGGGAGATTCTCGGGCGACCTTGTCGTTTCCCCGCTGGTCTGCGTCGTCCGCGAGGCGTGATGTACACGCCAGGTTCTGTACGCTCAAGGAGCAAGACACTGTATTCAGTCCACGTTTCATCCAGCCCCAACGCCTCGAGTTTCTCTTTTTCAGACATCCCTCGGAATCTCTGTTCGTCGCGTTGCGCTTTCTTCAATCGCCTGATAGCCACGGGGTCTTGCTCAGGAATGACATCCGCTTCCAATTCAGACAGACGTTCCTGTTTAGGCTTTACTTTGTTGGGGGTTCCCTTCGGACGTCCGACTCGATTCATACCTGGCGCGCCGAAACGGATTACTGCTCAAGAGTTAACTTCCCTGATTCACTCCTTGCCAGGGGCTAAAACTTACCATAGCTACCATCCTTCAGCCGGAACGGCATAGGATCATTTCCAGTGCAATTGTAATCTGCTGGGTTGACCACCAAGACGCCAGCCAGAAGCGATGCATTGCCATTCTTAATAAGTTCCTTCGTAGGGACAGCCTTTGGCAATCCATTCTCGTCCAGTTCGGGGACAGCATCAACGGGAGGTACAGAAATTTTTTCTGCCTTGGTGTTTCTGGGAATGAATTCAACAGCTTCCCACGATGCCTCTCCGGCATCAACGAGTTTTTGGAAGTTGGCCGTTGAGTAATGGATATAATGCGTGATGGTCTTTTCAAGCGCCGTGTCTCTCACAATGGCTAGATGGCGCAGATGCAGGGGCTGCGACAATTGCCAGCATTCCACTAACCGAGCCAAGGTGTTTTCCAGTGGTCTGCGGAAAAAGCTCCCGAAACCGGCTCGCAGGAGATCCTAAACGATGTCAGCAGAAGCCACTTCGCACATTGAGTGCACATTGAGTTATCCATTTGCACACTCACAAGGTTGGTAATCCCAAAGATTCCCGCTTGGTCGACAAGGTCGAATATCTGATTATGTATATTACGATCCGGAGACCAAGCAGGTATCGTCCGACCGGCCTCCTCCACATTCCCCTCTTGCTTGACCATACCAACAGCTCTGTCAGCCCCGGCAGAGGTGAAATCTTCACTGGCATCAACTGGACCCGCACCGTCTTCCAGCTCTAACCCATCTTCCTGCTCAAGGTCGGTGTAGATAGTTTGACTATATTCATGAAATAGCTCATAGTCCCTCTCTGTTGGCTCGCGAACAAGCATCACACAGGGATGCAGCTTCTTCATATCATCCGCATACTGCGACGTGGCCCTAACGCGCTTGAGCACACCGATACGCTCGAATTTGCGCAAGGCTCGGGAGAGAACTCTCCACCGCCAGGGATCGGCGAACCCGAGAGCACTCTTGAGATCGGTACGGGCGATAATCTTGTACTCCCGGAGGATGGCAAAGAGCTTGTCGGTGAAGTCCTTAAAGTCAATAAGGCGCTCTTCCTGGTCGCCAGCCGTGCCAGCACCAGAGAGGTCGAACTTGGAGAACCTTCGCAGCACGCAGAGACTGGTCCGTACTGACTTGATCTGTATCGCCCGTTTCTCAATGTACCCCTTTTCTTGTAGCACGTCGGTTCGCTTGGGGACAGAACGCTTATCCTGGCCGCTAAGTTTGACTAGATCTGTTTGGAAGATTCCGTTGGATTTATGGGACGCAATGATGGAGAGAAGTGCGAATTCCAAGGGAAGCACTTTGGTCTCATCCGGCTCATGACCAGCCACCGCTAGCCATCTCCTTTCCCTAGAGACGAAAACCCGGACCGCATGTTCAGGGTCCGCTTCACGAGCGAGTCGTTCAGCATCATTCAGGTGCAGATGATTACTCTCTCGGTCTCTCCCGACTGAGACTTCTGGGTGTCTTGTCAACCAAGACCAGACTTTTTCCTGGAATGGGCGATCGACAGTATGACTCCGTGCAGGTGTCTCATGGGCTGCGCTGGAGTAGAATGTGTCGATGAAAGTCAAGATATCCGCAGGAGATGCGCCTATGCATGTTAGTTAGGGTAAGTGTGGTGAATGAGGTAGGATGCGATGATGATGGTAGAGAATAACTACATGATGGGCAGTCTTATTGGATGAATGGCAGACAGACGGCACTAAGGTTTGGTATGCTTAAACTAGTCGGCGCGGATGCAGCAACATGCAGGAATAGTGGCAAAAAACACAAGGACGACGACGCCAGAATGGAAGAAACACAACCCACCTTGGTCGCCACAGAGCGCAATCTCCGCGAGAAGATGATCAATCAGGTCTTGTAAGCTGGGAGCCATGTTGTCTCCATTGTTCTAAGACAGCTGGTAGGGTTACTGGACAAATAAGATATCATAGCATAGAACGGAGAAAATTTCTGCTGTGGTTTGTAAATGGAAGCAGGAGACGAGATTCGAACCGCCGCCGTAGGAGAAAAAAGTTCATGGACAGAAGAAGTGAGAAGAAACTGGATGGGGAGGCGGATACTGTCACGTGATTTGGCTCAAAAATGCAGGCCATCAAATATCCAACCACCAGTATTATTATTACATCACTATTGTGTCTACAACAGGGGACTCTGGAGGGTAAATAGATGACCAGATAATTGCGATGAATAACAAAAAAAGAAAAAGGAAATGACAAGGGTGGGATTCGAACCCACGCCCCTTGCGAGACACGGAAACTGATGAATCAGTTTATAGGTCCAGTTCCTGAACCGTGCTCCTTAGACCACTCGGACACCTTGCCTTTGATGTAGTGAGATTGGTAGAACGTGCTATATGTCAGAAAGACCATTCATTGCATTAATGCTATTTCTGCACTGCATGCATAAATTAATGCCGGGATCGTCAATGATCAGCTGGGTGGGTCCGGAACTTCTCAACCATGATTATATGATATGCTTTGGAGAGTTGCATAGTGTACTCTGTATCTATCCCTAGATTCGGTCCCTGATAGTGATAAACAGGCAATTGTTTAGTGCTCATGGCCTTATGAACAATAGCGATGATTGTCAATTGGTACTGTCATCGAGCACGAAGAACCTACCTAGTAGTGACAGTATGTGTGGCCGCCAGATATTTAAGCCAACAGCATGGCAGCGCTAGGCATACATCACCCACCCCACGAACCCTGTGTCCATGCTAGATCAAGTTATATCATCTAGACTCATTGCCAATGTGCTTCAATGGGCTGACCAAATCTGATGATATTCAAATAACCAAGAAAAATGACAGCGCGTCGACGATTGCGATCAGATGACATCATTCATTGCGAGGCGTGTTACGTCAGGCACCACGCTGCTTGGCGGCCTAAGGAAACCAAGTCCGTCTATCAAAAGAAACCTTAATAAACACACCCGCCAGAAACCATTCAAGCCGTCAGTTCCGAGCGCCTCCGTCTCTGATAATAAAAATAATAATAAAGCTTCAAGTCGCCTCTTTTCCAACTTGACTTGCCACGATCTGTTATTCCGTTGTTCCTCACCATTACTCCCCAGCGCACTCATCAGCGCCTTGCCATGAGTTTCACCGTCTAACCAACTCTATCTCCGAAAAGCATCGCCATCAACAACACAAACCGCCACTCTGGACTGATGGAAGAAGGAACTTCTTCTACCACGGTGCCTCTAGAGCCTCCACCACTCCCTTATTCACTGCATACCAGAAAGAAATCTATCGCCATCTTTTGGGCGATTTTTCTGCTCGATACATTGGCCCAACCTCTGGTGCTCTACTGGGCCCTCTGGTACGCCACGGATTTGTCGCACAATGTGGGTAAGTAATCCGCTCTCGTTGTAGGAGCTATGGACTTGGACAGACTGCTCATATCTCCATAATGGACCAATAGTCTTCTCCATCGTCACTGCGTCCCTCGGGGGTGTCTCCGTCTTCGAGTACTTCTACCGTCTCTATCACTTGATTCGAAAAGATTCCAAGTCTCGACCATTGAACGCAAGGAAATCATGGGTAGGCTAAAAAGAAACACCAATCATGTGATGGCAAGTGCTGATATTGGGCGATAGCTGGATTTCTTCCAGATCAATTTCACGATTGTCTGGTTGATTCTGGCAGTTGAGCTCATCGTGTAAGTAACGCAAGTCTGCGAGCCATCTTCGGAGTGACCATGCTAAACCTTCTGGCCAGTGGTACGGTGCAGCCGGAACCATATGGTATGTTTCCATACTTGAGTTTCATCCATCCAAACGCCCTCTGCATTGCTGATCATCCGCCGAATTGAACAGTACGCCTCGTCGCCATGGTCCTTCCCTCCGTAATGTTCTACTTCGGTGGCGTCTACCTTACCCTCGACATGCTCCGCGTCTGTGGATTCAAAGCCCCCTTCCGAATATCCTCCACACCAAAGGGCTCCGTGATGCCCACAGCCCTCTACGTCCTCATCGAAGATGTTGTCGCCGTCGACGGAGGCGGCGGCCAGATGTACCGCTACGCACTGCGCACGCGATACCTTTCGAGTCCATACTTCCGGCGCATGCTCTTCGAAATGAACATGTTCTGGGCAGGAGGCTCAATCGTCTGTGCTGCTGCCATTACCGCCATAATCTTCACGACCTCAAAGCCCGTCGCCTACACCGTACGTCCCCATTCTCATATCCCGCAAATTAACATAGGACAACCACTAACATTCGAATAGCTGGGCTGGTCCCTCCCCTTCGCTTGGGCCGGCATCTGGACCCTCATCACCATCCCCTGGGTGAAAAGTGATCTTCGTCGCGAAAAGAAAAACTGGAGGGAGAATCGCGGGCAAGGAGACGTGCCAACATACACCGATATAGTCGGTGCCCCGTCGGCCCGGACCCGTCTGGAATCGGTCCAGGACCACCTGCCGAGTTTCTTGCCCTGGGTGCGGGAAAAGCAGTCGTCGCCGACTACTCCGTCTGATGGTCACTCGAACGTGTAATCGTGCTTTCAACATTCTCCTCAATCAACCCAATTTTTAAAACAGGTTAACCAATTTTAACGGTCGTTGTGCTATTATGAATGAATGCATTGGCGTTGGGATGAGCCGTCAATTCAGGGACACGGGAACATCGGACAGCGTCTTGCATTATTCGAACACAAGCAGAAGCTATGGTGAGATGTGTGATGTACATAGATACCCCAGCGGTTGTTTCGGTATGATTTCTTTTCCTTTTTGTATTTCTACAATTGTATCACTACTTTCTAAGCTTCAGTCTCGATGTCTCCCTCAACAATACCACACTGTACTAGTAGTGTCATCACATCTGTCATCACCTCCGCCGAGCCAACTGTAAGAAGCTGCCTTTGAAGAAAACAATGCTATTCCGATTTCCATCTATCCATCTTTGGTATCCAAAAACCAGCAGGGTACTCCCAACAGGGCGCCTCAAGTATGTACTAGAAGTATAACCCACGCCACCAGGAAATGCAACCAACTCGATCTAATCCCTCTCGATCGCCGTATCCTTATACCGAAAAAAGAAGCAACAAGGTAGAGGAATAAGAGAACTGTACAACGCTCAGAGGTAGAACAACACACTCGCCGCAGAGGAATCGATCTTATAAATGTCGGGGAAATTAGAACTTGACAGGGAGAAATGACGGGTACACAGACCCCGATATATCAAAGCTTATCTTGCGGGAGAAGAACAGAAAAATGCATCCGGTATCTGACGCCCAAATACAATCCACTGCGCAGAGATAAACCATGGCACAAGACGCTCAAATGGATTCCGGATATTGAAACGAGGTCGGCAACTAAGAGAGGCTATTGAGGATGAGGGAGAAGGCAGATGGTGAAAGGTGAGAGGGTGGTTAGAATGGAGGATGTCGCACAACTTCATGGCTGGTCTGTTGAGCGAGCTGAACTTTTTGATAGGCCGTTATTTTCGGGATGGCAGCAACTTTCGTCCAAAGCTTCGTATGGTCATTTTGTGACTGCATTAATCAATTAGCGATGAGACCTCCTTGACGCTAAACTGCTTGGTATGTACCTCTCATCGGGCCCATCCCAAATCTTGGTCTCAGCTCTTGCAATGGCTTGGCTCGAGGTGATTGGCCGGTTCGGAGGGTTGACGATCCTACGAGATTGCTATGAGGTCGGTTAGTTTCTAGCTGCTCTCTAAATTCGTACGACATTGTAGAGACGTACCTCCCAGCGAGCATCGACATCCACTTCACTCGCAGAGCGCGAGTCGAATGGTGTGCCTTGATCCTGGACGCTAAGCATACTTGAGCCTAAGGAGTGCGATCGCGCGAGTGGGGAGGTCCCCGAATGAATTGAGCGTTGAGACGTTGACTCCGAATGTTCGCTGTTGGAGTCATAACTCGCTAGGCTCTGGGTTTTGCCCGCCGGGGCATTTGATGCACTGTCCGGGTGCTGAAGGAGCTGAGATGAACTGGCAAGCTCGCGATAGCGTTTCAGTTGTTGCTTTGAAGGTCGATGATGAGAAAATTTGTTGCCAAGTATCGCGGGTGCGTGAGAGATCAGAGCCTTGATGACATCCTTCTTCAGTCGCAGAGCCAAATCCAAGTTGGACCACGTCTTGTTCCGGTATTCTAGAACGGGAAGTCGGAAGACAAAGTCATGGATGTCCTCGAGGTTGTGCTCCCCTTTGCCTTTGTAGCTCATACAAAGTACGACATCGTTCACCTTCACGTGAGCAAGGGACATATAGCTAGATGCGCGAGACATCATCTGCGATAGATCGTCTTGCGCTTCCTTGGATTTACCGCTTTTGTTCGATATCAGGGTAAATTTCTTCCCTTTATCTTCCCCGACGTTGGTGGTCGAGCCATTGGCGAATGACTTATCCGTAGGCTGTCTGGCGAGCATTCGCATGCTCTCAACTGACTTCTTCTTGCTCAATGAGCTAGCACTCGTTGCTGGGCGGTTTGGTTGCGATACTCCCAGACGGTTGCTGTCCTTCTGCTCTTTCTTGTGAATCGCCGTCATGCCAAGACCCTTGAGATTATACGAACTGTGACGCGAACCGGGTCTCTTTTCGTCCGACAGCGAAAGCGTAGGCTGCAATCTGAGCTCAATAGCGCCGGGTCCTTTGGTTCCTGAAAGGTCCTCGGTTGATATGTCGCCTGTGCCTTGCGCGCTTGGAGGCGGAGATGGGCTATCATCGTCTTCCTCCGATTCCGAGCCCTCCAAAGGTTTCATGTTTTTGATCATGAAAGGTGAGAAACCGCCATCGAACCCATTGGAGCCAACATTCGGAAAGATATACTCGAACACCCTTTGGCCAAGCTCGCGCTCCAGCTGTATCTTGAGCGGGAACAGCGACACCTCGAAATCATCGAGAACGGGGATACCGCCAACAGCTTCCAACATGTGCCACTTGACCCTAATCATATATTCGTCGGGTCCGTCCAGGTTCTTGGCCTGGTCAAGATACGGCACGATGATTTGAGGGTAGATGGCGTCCGGGAGAAGGTTCAAGCCGTATATCCGTTCAACTGCCACGATATTGTGATTCGAGCCATCGCTATTGTCCGTGCGATCATATTCGGCGTTCCGTAGCTGGAATTCGACCAAAGGCTGAGATTGGTCCTTCATAAGATGCCATACTACCTCGGATGCAGAAATATTCCATCTCATAATTCCATTTGCTCCAGACGTTGTCGGCTCGATCCGCCTTTGAGATGTCGTGATGGCTTTCATCAAGAAGAACAACTCGTCTTCGCATTGAGCCAGATCCTTTTCCAGCACCAGCCGGTCTTCCCAGCCACGCTTGTCCAGATACTTGGCGTTGATCTGAAAATGCTCTTTGATCTCCTCTAGTTGACGTATGCGGGACTGCAGCTTGAACACCATCTCCGGGGCACCTCTCAAATCGCTGAAATCCGAAGTGAGAAGTATGCGTTCCAGACGTTCATTTCTGACCTTTTCCAAAGGTTCGCTATAGAGCAAAAGATCCAGCACGATGATGTACAATGAGTAATACTCAGCCGAGTCACAAATGGCCCGAAAGTGAGGAAAGTCGACGCTGATATGATCCATCCTGGTCTCTTGACCATCTGGACCGGCGTGTTTGCATTGCCCTTTTCCCACTTCCTCATTGTACTTCAGACGCAGGTTGTTGTATTTGTCGTATCTCAAGCTGGCAGAAGTCTTCTGGATGATTCTTGAGAAGCCAAAAGGATTCAGTTCAAAGTCAAACATGGCCTCGAGCGTTACCCAAGGTGGCCATGCCGATCCCGGAGCGTTGCCATACTTATTACCGGCATAGAACTGCAAGTGATTCATCAGATTCTTCTGAGTTGCGACGAAGAACTGAGCACCATCCATGTCAAGAGAGAAGCGCCGCTGCACCAAACCGCTGACATCATCTGAAACACGTTCTTTGTCCATAATTGAAATCACTTTCAGTTGCATTCCACTCGCTGCCACCAACAAGACTGACTTCTGGTTTTTCTCGCTCTGAAGCTGGATCTGTGGCGCAATCAACCGTAAATAGTAACTATTCTGGGGAGTGAACTCGGGAGCGATATTCTCGCTAGAGCTGTCAGAATCTGGCTGGGTCTGGGTGTTCGAGTTCGAGTCAACGCTTTCCTGTTCCTCAGCACTGACAAAGCGTTTGGTATCGTTCAGAAGTTGTTCGATACGATCCTCCACACTGTCCTCGTCTGTGTCCACATTGGAAGGCCGCCTCGACGAGCCCTTGAACATTTTAGACTGTCTTTGATTGTTTTTGTTTTGTTCTTCGACAATATCGAGAATGAATTTGACGGCTCTGCGGGACATGTAGTACACGAAACCTCGTCTTTGGCTCACTTGATGAATATAGCGCAGCATAATGTTGCGGAGCGAGTTGTTCCACTTCAATTGCATGTTGTGGATCAAGAAGCGGTTGTTGAAGTCGCTAGCGTATTCATCGTTGCGCGACGAATACAAGCCGTCGAGATCCGCTTCCTTGCTATCGTTTGTTGAATCCAAGTCAGCACCAAGTCGGAACGAGCTGTCACTCGCGAAATTTTCAGGCTTCTTATCAATTGGCGTTTTATCTTCGCGTGCAAGTTGCATTTCAAGGCGACGAAGCCCGGTCACAAGGAAGGCACGTCTCCGAGCAAGCGATTCAGCCTGTCTGACAAAGTCCTCATGCTCCTTCTTAAGGTCAGAATGATGGTCGACATCCTTTGCCATACGGAGCTCCTGCTCCCCAATCTGACGATCGAAGTTCCGTATTTGTGCTTCAACAGTTGCGAGGCGATCCCTGATCAGTTCCATTTGTACCCGACGAGGTTCGTTACTCTCGGACATAACGCAATCGTGAGTGGGCTCATGCCCGAATGGGCTGTACCCTGTTTGATCTGGAGTTATATCGCCATGATCGGTCTGGCGAAAGTAGGTGAAACGTGGGGTGAACGCAAGAGGGAGTATATGTGTTTTTGGGTTGGACTCTTGAGGTAGTATCCAATCTAGCTCAACAAAGTCGTCCATATCAATCCAATCAAGGTTTTGGTCTGGGATAGTGAATCGTGATAAATCAACCGAGGGAACTGGCTGCTGGAAAGAAGATATGATATCGTCCCGGTTCTTCCCTAAGTCATCGAGATTCGTTCCTTCAATGCTAACTGAGACGGCTCTGAAATCCGCCGCCTGCAAATCCAATTGGCCTTGGTTGATTCGCATTGCGCTTGTCTTTGTTTGCTTCAGGCGACCCTTTGCTACCGTCTTGATTTGCTCCCGCCGCTGATGGACATCGAGCTTGAGACTGTCCAGACGAACCTTCAGCCCTGTTGCTGTGACCACATCTTCCGCGTAATCCTCACGGTCCTTGTGCTTGTAGATGTGAGCCACAAACAGAGGGGCGAGGAGCAGTTTGTACTTGACAGTAGCGAGATGGCGGTTGAACTTCTTGCTCGTTTTGGTGATACCAGGCCAAAGAGGGCCCTGGCGGACTGGGAGAGACATCACACCCGAGAATAGAGACCACCAGTTGAAGAAGTGCGTGAAAAATCGCGGACTCAAGTGAACAGCGTTGTAGCTTGCTGAGGGCTGAAGATTGTCAACGTCCCAGTTCCTGCTCACAGGGGCAACGACCGAGATGGACAAATGAATGTGGTTGCTCCGGAACCCGCGATAGGCGTCGTAGTCCTGTGATGAAAAAATTAGCCAGAAATCTCTCCGGAGAATGGATTGTACGTGCCTTTCGCTCCTCTGGATCGATAAACTGCGGATTTCGAAGGATCACATCGTAATGCGGTCTGAACTCAAACGACCGCTTGTCCCCGTCTACGTTACGTTCAAAGACCAAGCCAGCAACTAACCGGACGTCGCCCGACAATTTCATCACAACCTTCTTGAAAAGTGTTGCGTTCTTGAAATCGCTTGAAGAAGAACTGCTCTCCAAGTCCTGCGCGGTGGCCTCTTGCACGTATCGAGCCTCGTTGCTGTAGTCTGGGATCGCCAGCACATACTCCCCACTTGTAACACTCATGAATTCCTTCGGATCGTCGCTGGTGTGGATTTCCCATTTAACGTCTTTCCTCCAGCACATGACAAAGCCGCCTCCGAAGCCAGTGACCACATATGGATCCCTAGAGCCTTTAAGGCGCAGGTGAACGTCGCCGTCCTCCTTCCATAGAACTCGTATGCGCGAATGGAAACTTAGTCGAATCTTGTCCCAGAACCCAACTCTTTCAGACGGGTCTATCTCGGTCTTCGTGAAGCCTTCTATGATTTTCATCATGTCCTGAATCACAGGCTGATATGACATACCCCAGGAGATGCTTGTCGGAAGACTAGTATTGATTTCGATGGTAGGGTCGGAGTACGTCTTGACAGGAGACACAGATCGCCACACATCAATTAAAAAGGGAGGACTCGTGGTTCCGTCCGAAAGTTCGGTTAATGGGACGAGTTCTAACTGTACCTTTCTCGACGACCTGTAGTCGCGGTATTCTTCGGCTATAACAAAATCCGTTCGAAGCGACCAACTTGAGAGTCTGGGAGACTGGCCCGGACGTAAGGCAGGTATATGCAACAAGTCCAAGGGGTAGTCTCTCAGGTTGACTCGAGCTTCGCCCATGTTCAGGTGGAAGCTCATTGGAACGATCAAAGCGTATTGTGTGGATAGAGGGATTCCCTTTCCAAGCCTATGGAGAAACGATGGGAACTCTTCAATGGGGAAAGACGGTTTGTCTATGACTAGACTGAGATCAGTTATCAAGGCTGACATGATACCAGGTCTGTTTGGAATGCCCAGAATTTTCTCGGTCACAGTGGCATCATCAGGTGGCTCATCAGCTCCAGAAAAGAGATTCCGAATTTCCTTGATAGAGCTGCCTTGAAACAGAAAAGCAGCGTCAATCTTCTGCTTCCAAGATCGAGCATTGTGTTCTTGAAGACGGAACCAAGCTCTTTCCTCGGAGATTTTGGAATCGGAAGACAGGCAAGCGGAGCCCTCCGTATCATACCGAAATCTCCTCCCCCGTCCACCCTTCGTATCGTGAGCATGGCCGCGAGGCTTCGGATCAGCACTTTTGCTCCTTTTGGTGTCATGGCTTGTCCGTTCGCTGCGAAGGGTCCGATGGCTGGATCTTGTTCTCAACCTGGAGGAGGCCCGTCCTGACTCCCTGATTTTCTGAACCTTGAGCTCAAACGCCTCCTCTCGCGCCAAACGTTGTCGCTGTTCAAGTAGACCTGTCCGATAGATGCAACCTAGTTTCCACTCGAATGCATCATCTTCGAGCTCGAATAATAAAGCTTTACTCCGCAGCGAGATCCGTGGAACCTTCTTTGGCGCTTCTGGATCCCTTGCTGAAATGAATTCTGATGAACGGTTCTTGAAGCGATGATGGAGCTGCTTAAGAGCTTTAGCAGTGCTGACCCAGTTGTCGAAGACACGATGCATGATCATGTGATGAGGAACCCCTATGCGGATAAAGTCGGCCCAGATGTCTATCGACTTCTCGTCGACTAAATTAGAGCCCTGCTTTAGTTTGAACTTACGCAGGTCAACCTTGATGTTATTCATGCTGATAATCCTAGCCCAAACACCCTTGAGCTTGGGAGCTTCCGCATGTAAGCGAATCAGCTGAGCCTTCACGAAGGGAGACGACAGACGGTGAGACCCAGCCGCCAATCCATATATCTGTAGCAACATTGGAGGATCGGCAGGTAGGAATGTTTTGATTTGAACGACTGTAGCTCTAATATCCACCGTAATGAGCTCATTCCTTTTGAGGGGTGGCCGTGGAACAGAGGGCGAGGTTGCAGAACCCCTCGTCTGCCATTCGAACGGTGGCTGGGTTGGTGCTTCTGTAGGGTGTTGAATGAATGCATCCTGAATAACAGACACCGCCACTCCAAGACAGTAATAGCGATAAAGTGAATAATGCAAATAGACACCCTTCAGAACCGAGTTGATATGAAAGATAGGACCAAGTCGGTCACTTTGGGTGCTCAGTGCAACCTCAAATCGGGGAAGTGAGAAGAACGGCTCAGGCTCCAAGTAGTCATCAGATTCAATCACAAAGCCTTCGAAGCCACGGGCGTGGAAAACCAGCCGTCTCCCATCGGCAGCACCATGTTGAATTTGTCTGGGCGGTGATGTTGGAGGAAATCGGAACGGCGATTCGTCACCAATGGTGGAGTGACTTGGGGTGCGTCGCCGTACGAGATTGATGTGAGTCGGTTCGGCTTTTTGGGCTCTGTATTCTGCAGTCCACGACTGCATCTGTAATGAAACTCCCCGGGAAAGCTTTGAGACGGTACTGTCCACTCCAGCGATTTCCAAACTGAGGCCCGTGGCCTCAAACTGAAAATTGAGTAACCATGGCGGAATACGCCTTAGTATGCTCGGTTTCCTTTCTTGGCGTGCCATCGAGGCCCTCCACCTGTTCTGCGTCTGAGCTCGAAATTGCTCGACAACCTGGCGAATGCCGCGATTGACCTCACCATTGACCATGTGGACGGAACATGTGTTCAGTGTCCCCGTAGCGATCACGCACACCTCTGGCGACGCGTTGAGGAGGACCTTGAGTTCCAGGGTCTCTGTGGTCAGCAGATTGTGCTTGACCCCGGTTGGGGTCTGATAGTACAGCTTGTGATCTGCGACCCGATAAACTGACGAGAGAGAATAATGTACTCCACCTTCTGACGAGTGCGAAGAATCTATATCGAGATTTATGGCGGATATGGAGGAGATTAGAAGATTATAGTCATCATCAGAGCCGGCTGATTCTTTAGTTATGGGGAGGACGAGTCGAACGACAGGTTCATGCACGGAAAGCTTAATATTCGCTTTCGGGAGCAGCCGCGAAATCAGTCGATGATTGTCGCGCTTCTTTCCGCGCGGGGAGGATGCTCGAGTCTGAACCAGACCTAGAAGTCGGTCAAGATGATGTGGTTCTAGATCGAGAGAGGGCGAGGTGACAACAAAATTGGCAAAGAGGATATTTGTGTTGCGCTCCTCCGCATTATGGTCATCGAAAGAGCCCACAGTTTTGGAAGGAAGCGTAGTCTTGATTGTTGTGGTAGCCATAGGGATGTATACGATGTTATCCGTCTCGCCCGAGCTATCGTCCAAGCTTACTGACAAAGAGATGGCGGCCAGAAGGGCCTGATGTGCGACGTCGTCCCGCTGAAAATACATGCGATGCGCGGGACTCCTTTGGTCCATGCGATGCAGGTCAACGCCGATTTCATGGGATATGACGTTCAAGTAGACCGATTTCTGCCCGGCAGAAGACGGCTGGACTATGCGAGACAGTCTGAAGAAACTCAAAGCCAGTTGAATTTCTCGAATGCCACGTAGCAGGGAGCTTGCAAATTCTTTCGAATCAGCGACCGTTTGCACAATCACATCGTCACGACTGCCAGGTCTGTCCAACTCCTCGACAAAGTCGGCAAAGGAAATCTCGTCGTCCGTGTCATTGATGACAGGTTCCTTCCTCGACCGCCGAAACTGCTTAATTCGTTGTGAGACGGTTGTCAGTTCATCATATGGAATATGGAGTCTTCCGATTTTCAGTGCAATAGAGGTATCCCTGAGTCCGTCGAGGTTACTATGGAGGAGTCCGTGGATATTGACCTGGACATGATCCAGAAGCTCGGCCGGCTCGCTGCCATCGACCGCGAGTAGGACGTTTCGCACATTCATGATCCATTCGGCTGGGCATAGTTCACCAGACTCATCCTTCTTCCGGCGAAACACCTTTGCCCGGTCCACCATTTTCCGCCTGGTGTCCACCGCCAACGAGAGCGATCCTATCTGGAATTGGCCGGCTTCGAGGAGATTGATAGTTGTATTCACGGCAACGACATCCACCAATTTGAGCCAATGTATCTTTCTGTGAAGCCTCTTGACCTGCTCCTTCATCCGTGTGAGTGTCTTCCACGTCTTGCTCCGCCGAGCACGTGCCGGGCTGCTCTCCCCTCCATCTTGCGAAGTATCCCCCACGTCCGAAGAGCTTTGAGGCTCTGGCACATACGCCTTTGCTGTGTTGCTATTACCCTTTCCCAAAGCTGAAGGGTTCACGGTCACCTTCAATTCCGTCAAGCGAAGACTCAGCCATGTCGGTTGCGCGAAGGACGGAGGATGTAGAGATAATCCCAAGCCACGAAGTTCGATTTGTATCCCTTCTCTCGGAACATAGGCAATGCGGCGGAGGGAGAAATAGCCGATTCGCTGAATAGAAACTCCCGTTGCGATTCGAACGATGGCGAAGATAAGGAACGAGGAAAGGTAGAGGAGGAGGAAACCCACGAGGACGGTCGTCGGACTAAAGAGCGTCATCGCGTCTCGCGACCAGTAGGGAGACCGATCCGTCGAACAAGGCCAGGGGATTGACGGCACAAATCATCGAGATGCTAGCCGATGCTGCAAATAGTTTGAGACAGTTATAATATTAGAAAAAAAGTCGCCGAGCTCAGGCTAGAAATATGTTTGCCTTGAGGAATGACCCGCGATACGAGCAATTCTTCACAAGCGTTCGGAGTCGACGAGGGACAGGTCTCAGTAAGACCAGAATTGCGCACTGGTCTGCAAAGTGTCCGAAGAAAGCCTCGACAGTGATAAGCCAGGCATGCTTCGCACAAAATTGAACAGAATCAGAATGTGATGGATGTTGAGTAATGGTAGGGGGGAATCATAAGGTGATAGATAGAACCGGAGCGGCTGAATCATAGATCCACCGATCTGTCAAACTATCCCAAGAATAATAATGTCAGCAACAAGAGGGGACAAGAATCTGGAAGCGGAAAGCCCGCCCACTTGGTCAGAGCTAACTAACTAACTACGGAATACGGAGTATTTGGCTCTGTGGCGGATCGGTTGTCTCGGCATGATTGCTTGGGGTCAACTGGCGAACTCTGCCAGGCTCGGAACTATTAGCCAGAATACTACCTCTCTAATATGGGCCGCAGAAGATAGACTACCATCTCAGGAAACGACTAGAGCACGTCATACAACGTTGAATGTGCATCGGCTTTTCCCTGCTTCGGCAATGAGTTGATCAACCCTAGTTACTCTAAAGGATCCTTATTGACCTACATATCATAGAGCTTTGGACTTGCATAATGAACACATACATATAAGTCCATACTCGGGGATGGGGATGGGAATAGGAGGCCCCTTGGAATGCTGTCAGCCTGTCGATCTTTATATCATCCAGCTAAACTTTTGCAAGTGCTATTTAACAACTACATTCAGGGGTAGGTTTAGTTATATATTCAATCAAGGCTTTCTTGTCTCTGTGCTATCAAATTGTCACTAAAATAATTCTTTCACGGTTCAGTGTCATGTTCCAGGCAAATTAGACGCTGAGCTGTGAATTTTAGCTATAATATACTGGGATGTGAGCTTTTCTAAAGTCGCCCTACAGATCTGGGCTGATCATCCTCGATGAAAGTATTGAACATTTGCCAGTACAAAATGGTGAGACACTCTCCAGCTCCTTGGCTATCCTACAAATTGCTCCTTTTGATATAATACAAGACGTCCTTGCACTGTTCTCATCAGGGATGTCCATAGACATACTTAGCTGCCTTTAAGAAGAATCAGATTTCTCCTCAGACTATGGTGAGCAACAATGATCGAAACCTCTCATAGCCCGTGATGCTCGCATCTGCGGGGATTCCTAAGAGCGATCGAAGTTGGTTCGCCGTCCAAGCCCTGGATGACTGTACAATTCGTGAACATTCCCGTAACCTTGGAAGGGAAAGAAAGTCTGATGTCGACGCAATGCGGTCATTTAGTTGATGAAGGATCCACTCCCGTCATGCCCTGTCCGTTTGCTTTGGCTTTCTCAAGCTCCTCGATCTTTTCGTCGATGATAGCTATCTCAGCCTCAATGCTGAGCAGTTTCTCACTCAGGATCCCCCTGTATTCGTCATCAGAGAGGGTCTTGAGTGGAATCCATTTGGAATCTGCTATTCGTTGCAGAATTGGCTTCGATGGGGTATTTGCATGTTCCATCTGCCACGAGTCGATAGCATTGTAGGATCTCTGTCCCAGGTAGCCGAGCAGCGAGAATACAACAACTCCTGGGATGAGACGACCGCCTAAGCCGAATCGCATTAGTACTGATCTCTGGTAATTCGAACATTTCAAGTAGACTTTGGAGTTCAAGTACCCATTAATCTAGTGACGGCGCCGCCAGCGATGCCACCAGAGACAGCGCTGACATAGGCTCTCTGTTTTGGGGTCGCCTTATCCTCATAGTGGAGACTTAGGATGTTACTCCTTAGCCCTGCAATCAAGTAATCAGTATCATAAGCATCCAACATCACCAGACATGGAAGAGATACGACGTACACCAGAAAGAAGTCCCACAGGCAAACCAGTGGATACCGCAAGAAATCGAATGGATTACAGGATGAGGAGACCTTATGACACCGGAGATGCCTCCATAAACGAGGCCAGCAGAGCCTGAATGGCAAAAGTCAGTAGCTTTTTAGAAGAAACCCGTCATATTGGAGCATTGAAGATCTCGAGGGCAAGTTTCTGGGTTGCTTAGGCAGAGTGAAGAACTCACCGCTCAAAGCTCCGGCTTTTAGTGACGCCAACCATACATTCTCTCCTAATACAGGCCTCTGACCATTCTGTCCGCTCATTTTGCGACTGACCAGGGAATGTATATTTGACGCATGCCGCTGTGGTTGGGTTCTTAAATGATAAGACCTGCTGTTACCTATCAGAGTAGTGGTTCATATGGCGGGACATCACGTGACCTCAGGTCATGCGCAGACGATTTCTACTGATCTAAGAGGTAGATATCGATCATCTATCTAAATACTATTTGGGAGGATTCAGCCGTGTTTCACCTTACCCTATTTACAGTTTTACACTGATTTGGCTGACTCGAGAAAGGATAGGTACCAAAGTAGGACCAATCTGCTTGTGAATCATCTTGATTGAGCCGTACAGGGTTATGTTGCCTCCAATACGGTTTGCCCCTCCAGATACCCGACCCAGCCAGGAACACCTGGTGTAATATGATTATATGAGTGCAAAATGGTTATACCTGTAACGGTCGCTTCGTGTCCTCGTTAGTCTCACTCAACTTTGCACTCTATTGAGATACAGGCCTATACTGGGTCTCAGAATCCTGTTGGATATGTGTATGCCTGCAGGGGCTAAGGGCACAAGCTTCCCTCTTCGTACTCCGTATTACTGGATTGGTTCAAGATGGCTTGCATTGAGCCGATCAATCTTGAAAGAAAGTTAGAAGTATGATATATAGTAGTGATTATCAAGTAATAGCTGGACAATTAATTGCTTTATTATCTGAAAAGAATGTGCATCTTGCCTCTCCAGGATGTCTTGATGCCACACCAAGCACCGATGTGACAAAGCCCTGGGGTTGGGTCGAGGCCGAAAGCCGCACCACCACTTTTTTTTCCCTGAGGCTGACTTTTCTAGCGTCATACTAAAAATTATCCTCACGGATTAACCTACTTTCCCCCCCCTCTGTCCTTTCAACTGCGGAGGTCACCTGCAATAATTCATCACACGTCTACTTGTTCAAACAACTAGACGTCATTTCTTGAAATCATTTTGATCTTCCTGTCTGGAAGACTTCTTATATCCCTATTTAGGCCCATTTAACATCTTGCTGAGACGCGCACAAGTCCTTGGCGCGTTTCCTGAATTTCGACAACCGCAATCATGGGTATGTTCCACCCCGAACCCCTCCTTCAGTGCATCCCATGAGTCTCCAGATCAGATGCCTTGGATATGATGAGTGAGTACTGACGGTGTCCGATGAAGCGCCCGCGAAGCAGAAAGCCCAGAAGATGTCTATCGGCACCTTCCTGGCCGATGAAAGTAGGTTCCCACACAAATTCCCCGCGGGGATGGATTGTGCTAAAAGAAACAGGCCTTGGCTCCTGGGCCGACGAGATGGAGGATATGCCTTTGTCTGGTAAGTTGCAATTGTCGTCGATGAAACACACTTGAAAAATGATGGTTTTTGCTGATTTGAGGACTTTGCAGCCGGTATGTACTAGGCGCTCTATCGTGATACTTTTTCGTCGATAGTCTCTTCCACCTGCGATAAGGATGACAAGGCTAAAGATGCAATAGCTCCTCCTTCCCAGCTCGGCTACGGAGGTGACCGCCGCGGCGCTGGCCCTTTTTCCGCTGGATTCGGCAATGGCTTTAATGGTATGGCTCCCGGCTTCAATCGGTTAAGAATGCAGTCTGACCCTAGAGTGACACAGACCGCGAACGTGGTGGATATGCGATCAGAGAGCCTCTCCCACTTCCTACTCAACCCCCTTACACCGCTCACGTTGGAAACCTTTCTTTTGAGGCGACCTCGGCCGATATCAACGACCTGTTTGCTGGATGTAGTGTGACGAACGTCCGTATCGTTGAAGATAAGTTGACAAGAAGCCCCAAGGGCTTCGGCTATGTTGAATTTGAGACTGTCGACGGCTTGAAGAAGGCCCTTGACCTCTCAGGTACCACGCTTCAGGGAAGAGCGATTCGTGTCAGCATCGCTGAGCCCCGTAAGTATCTTCTCGCATGTTCGACGCATTTTGTGCGCAAAAAATCTGACTGCCCTCAACAGCCAAGGAGCGAGATGTTAAGGAGCTTGACTGGACTCGCAAGGGCCCCTTGCCCGCGCCCGAGCAATCTTCCCGTCGTGTGCCCGACCGCTCGACTTTCGGACGGAACCTCGACAACCTCTCCGATGCCGGCAGCGAACGTGCCGGTGGTCGTCGCAACTTCGAGTCGGATGGAAAGGTGCGCGATTTCGGCAACTGGGAGCGCAAGGGTCCTCTTTCGCCGGTGACTGGGCCAGTCAGAGAAGGTGGCCGTCCTCGCAGCAACGAAGGCCCCGTCAGAAGAAGCTCGCCCGCTTGGGGTGAGGGACGCTCTCAGGATGGCTCGAGACCCCCGCGCCGCGAATTCCAGGAGCGCGCACCCACTGCCGCCGAACTCGATAACTCATGGAGAGCCAGAATGCGCCCCGATCAGCTTCCTGCCAAGGAACCCAGTAACCCTCCCTCTCCTGCCGCCGCCCCCGCCGCCCCTGCTGCCCCCGCCGCTCCAGCCTCTCGCCCTAAGTTGAACCTCCAGAAGCGGACTGTCGCCGACACTCCGTCCAGCCCCGCTGCCAGCACTGACTCGAAGGCTAGCCCATTTGGTGGTGCTCGGCCCATCGATACTGCCGCCAGAGAGAGACAAGTTGAGGAGCGTCGCCAACTAGCGCTCCGTCAGAAGAAGGAGGCCGAAGAGAAGGCCAAGGCCGAGAAAGCCGAGAAGCAGCGCCAATCCAAGGAGCAGGCCAAGAGCGAGAAACCTGTGCCAGCCGCCGATCCCAACGGCAAGGACAGCATGGACATCCCTAAGGGCGGAACGAACTTCGAGATCCTCCGGCCGGCCGGTGAGGATGAAAGCGCTGCTACCGAACAAATCCAATCGGAAGAAGCTCCTGCCGCTGCTGCGGGTGATGAGGCCTCGAAGCAGGCTCCCGCCGGCAAGGCGAACGGTAACTGGCGGAGCGGGAGTCCTGCTCAGCCCGCCGACGCTGCCGCAGACGAAGAAGGCTGGAGCACTGTGAGCTCGAAGCAACGCAACAACCGTCGTGGACAGTCTGGACGTACATTCGCATAGATTTCTCGATACCCTGATTCATGTCATCGTTCATAGCCGAGTACTACTACGCTGGTTTCAGGGAGAAGTAGGGTTCGTCAGTTGTCATTTTTTTTCGGATGCCACAAATCTTGACGGTACAGCCTCCATGCTCTCAGCATTTGCTTCTTGGTTAAGTCGATGGCCAGCTTTTTTTTCCTCCTCTGCCATCCTCTCTACTCTCCACCTTCTCTTTGGTTCGTGATATCTTTCGTCGGGCTAGATTCCTGAACCACGTCTCGTCACTGCTGACGTTGTCGGGCACGTCGAAAAAGTTCGTGTTTATTTTCTCGTTATGTCTACCCATTTCCTTGTCGTCATCTGTTTTCCCCTTCCCTTCTCTGAGCTAGCTATTCCCATGTTGTGTGGATTTAGTGTTGTGCACTCACGACCCATCACGGCCTATGTGAAGGAACGGGCTATGTGACTTCCTGAGATGTTTGTATTTCTTCCTTCTCCTTTCCTCGGCAGAATTGGTCTTCTCGCCGTCAACGTATTCCCCCCTCTCATTGTCTATCTTGTTTCGGGATTGGGGGAGATGGAGTGTGGAGTCCTATTCTACTTGTTCTTCTAACGGAGCCATGTCCCTTCCTAGATGACGAGACAGCCATGCGAATAAGATTATGACTCAGAAGATAGATGTATGATCCGAAGCTGGGAAGAACATATAATGCCGACGTAGTTATTGGTGACAGTAAGTGGGAACTACCAGCTTCTCTGACCGCTCCTCCCTTGTTAGACGCTGTCCTTGACCAGCCGTGTGAAGCTACATTCCTGTGCCGGCCCCTGGGAGATAAATACTCAAGCAAGGGAGGGACCTGAGCGACACGAAGAGAAGAGTAGTAGCAAGTATCGACGGGGTAGATAGCTAATCTTTCACAGAGAACCTCTACGTTGCAAGGGATACAGCTAGAATGGCTGGTGTTTCCTTGGCGATCAGCTATGGCGATGCTGAGATACTTCATTCCTTGCAAGGGACTAATGTCGATGGCAGGTTGAAACAAGATCCACGAGGTAAAGAGTGGTAATCCTGCATCTCTCTCGATATTGATCGATATTGATATACTAGGAGACTGGTTTATTTTATATTAGTTCCTGGAGGTGACCAGTCAACTACACTAGAACCCACCAGAGGCGGAGACTAAAAGTAGTCCACGATCTACACGTTGTACCTTTTAATAGCCGACTTTTAACAACGATCAAATCATATTTCGTTGAATATTCTTGTGAATGGTGACCCTTCAGAGATTGAGGATTGACATTTCAAGAAAGATTTTGAATTGCAGTTTGCAGTGTTCATTGATGGGAGATTCCCTTGCCTTCAGCATATAGCCCAGAGAGGCATATTTATAGAATGCGCTAACCTTAGACTTGACTGACTGTAACTCCAGCGTGTAAGTTGTAACACGAATCAAGATCCTTCCCCAGCATTTGATAATAATAACTCCTAGTCAGCCTCCCTTTGACTTCACTTCCTTACCTCCTTGACTGTTCCAGTAATTACTTATTGTGAGCCTCATGAGACATCTGTTCGGTGCCACTTCTCTTCTTTGTGCACTGGATACTTCACCGATCAGCCCCCCGCTATTTAAAGGCCCGGACTGGACAACTGGACGACCTGCGACGCCGGCCCTCCATCCTTTCATTTCCGCGACCCCAGGTTCAGCTTCGTTTCAGGTCTCAATGCGTTGAGATCGACCCAGAAGAGCGCTTCCAATTACTCTGGTTCATGCCTCGATAATGTCGACCACCACAACCACGACTGTCGCGGCTACGACCCTCGTGGGAATGCTTCCAACCATGACGAGCGCTGCCCCCAACATCTCAGGGAAGAATTGTCCAACATGTGGCCAGGATGGGTACATGTCGCAGGATCAATTAGTCGAGAGCGCCCGGAGGAGGGTGAAGGAATTGGAGGGTCAGGTCGAGTTGTTGAACGCGCACGCTGCACAGATGGGTAAGCGCGTTGCTACGAACAAGTCAATTACCTGACGGTGGTGCTAATCTGGTCTACGTCTATAGCTGCACAACTCGCCGAGTACGAAAAAGAAGTGCGCCGTCTCCGATCGCAAACCAACACGCACACTCCCAGGACGGGCTCCGCATCGTCCACATCATCCGCGCCCTCGAACGAGAGCGAGCATTCCCGGTCCTCGCCGCCGCAGGCCCAGCAACAAAGTCGCCTATCGACGCTGACGTCGCTTCTCCCTTACCGTCGCCCTAGCACCGCATCCCCCACCCACACCATTACCCAGCCAGCACAACCGGCCCTTTCTCCCGACCATGCTACGACAGAGCTTCAGACGGCGCTCGAGCGAGAACAGAGCTTACGCAAGGCGGCAGAGAGCCAGCTCTCCCAGGTCAGTTCAGAACTGGAGGAACTGACGGCGCAGCTGTTCAGTCAAGCAAACGAGATGGTTGCGCACGAGCGCAAGGCGCGGGCGAAATTGGAAGAGAGGGTGGCGGTGCTCGAACGCCGGGATGTCGAGAAGAGGAAACGTCTTGACAGACTGGAAAAGGCGATGGAGCGCGTCGAGCGGCTTCGAGCATTGGTCGGGTAATCCCCGGATGTATAGTCTTTTTTCTTTTTGCTTTCCTTTTCTTTGGATCTATTATACCCCAGTTTTGGTTCCGGCGGACGACTCCTGCTTTGGATTGTTTTTGACACGATACGGCCTCATGAATGGGCCATGAGGAACACGACCAGCATTGTTATGACAGGAAGGCGTTTTGGACAGCATTTACTCCGTTGTTATAGCTGAAGCTTCAGCAATTTGCACTCAGTGGATCACTACATACTAGGACGGCCGTGGAAATAGTACAATAGACACTAATGACCTCCTTTCCTTAACATTTCGATCCCTCAAGTGGCTCATTAGATAGCACGGTTTGCCCACGCGGACCGTGTTGTCATGGTTTAGGCTAAACGCTGTATGTCTTCACCGGGTCGTTTCCACTTCCAGGTTTCCACTCTCCACCCCGCCCAGCGCAGGGTCTGAAGATCGGGACGCCAATGAAATGCCGCCAGAAGCATGGCAGCTGGGTGCTGCATAACCGGATTTCTAATCTTATTCCAAGGTATATAAAGTCGTGCATCTGTACAGTCTCGATTGTCAATAATATCCGTGTATCTGTTGCATTTGAACCATCGATATGTCTGTCGGAGTGGCTATCATTGGAAGCGGTATGTCCCACCATCTATATCCGTGATCTAAAGCTGATAAAAATCACAGGCATCTTCGCTCGCGAAGAGCATCTGGTACGCCATCCCGCTTTGTCATTTGATCTGACTACCCTGACTCCAGTCATAGCCCGCAATCCAAGCAGCAAAGGACTTCCAGCTGAAAGCCATCTATTCCCGATCCCTCAAATCCGCCCAGGATCTCGCAAATGGGACTACGGGCGTTGATCTCTACTCCGAGGACTCTGGCGCCGGAAAGGGCTATGCCGATTTACTCGCCCGCGAGGACATCGCGGCGGTTGTCATCGCGTGCGTCTGGCCCTCTGCCCCTCAACGATCAAGACTCACTGGCTAATCAAATCCGGGCAGCCTCCCCATCCTGGTGCAGCCGGCTTTCATCCGCAAGGCCCTGACGGCAGGGAAGCACGTCCTGTCCGAGAAACCGATTGCCAAGGACATTGCCACGGCGCGGGACCTGCTGCAATGGTACCATGCCAACATCGACACCAGCAAGACCCTCTGGGCCGTCGCTGAGAACTTCCGGTACATGACCAAGTTCCTGCGCACGGCCGAGGAGGTGCAGAAGCTGGGGCGGGTCAAGAATTTCCGGGTGAATTCTCACGCGCTGATCTCCACGGACTCGAAGTATTTTAGTAAGTTATATCTACTTGCTCTAATCTTATTGCATCTAGCACATAAATCTAATGAAGCAGAAACTGCCTGGCGCCAGACACCCGAATACCAGGGCGGATTCATCCTCGACGGCGGTGTCCATGTGATAGCAGCTCTACGATTGATTCTCGGGTCGAGCGACCCTGTCACTACGATATCCGCGCAGTCCTGCCTCCAACAGCAGTATCTCGCTCCCCTGGATACGGTGGACGCGGTGATGAAGACCAGATCTGGCGCTTCGGGGGTGCTGTCCTTGTCGTACGGATCAGCGTTCAACGACTCTGTTTTCGAGTTTGACTGCGAGAGAGGCGTGGTCGCCTTGAACTTTGACCGGCTAACAGTCAAAGGCGAGAGCAATGAGCTCGCTTTTGACGGCCGAGGTGTTAGCCGTGAGGTCGCCGTATTTGCTGCGACCATTGCCAGCGGTGGTTCCATCGACAAGCGACAGAGTCCGGAAGAGGCGTTGGCTGATTTGGAGATTATGGAGAAGATGTTGACCAGTGGTGAGAGAGACGGCGAGAGGCAGAGTGTGGAATTACAAGTGTAGATACTTATGAGCTTCATGACAGTTAATTCCTGCCTTAGTTATACTTCAATCTGATAGGTACATCCATAGAGAAATCATGTCTTGGCGAGGGTTAGCCGCCCAAGCCCTAAACACCCGTTCTCGCTTAGCGATCCACTAGCGTCCCCGCTGCACTCAGGCTCGCTCGCTCAGGCGGCCAAACCTCAGCGGAATTTTTGAGATTGAACTCGAATCGTCACGACAACTCTCGAGCGCCAGCCAGCGAGACCCAACGATACCGACAAGGTATGTTCATTATCTGCATTTTCCTTTCTTTGATGCATGAGATTGTACTGACAGTTTCAAGATGGTCCTCGCAAAGAAGCACGTCCCTATCGTCAAGAAGCGTATGTTCTAGCTCCCTCTGCCAGCCTTTCCCTGCCTCAAGCACACGCACAAAATTCGGTTCTGGAGAGATATAAGGAATGGATGTTTTGGTTTGGATGTGATGGAAGAGACGGTTTCAGAGAAGAGATGGATCAGCGACCGGATCAAGACCTTTTGTTGCGAGCGTTGCATGAATTACTTGAAAATTCACACACACGAACACATGGAATATCAGGAGGACTGACACGGTTGTGAACAGGCACCAAGCGCTTCTTCCGCCACCAGTCCGACCGCTTCAAGTGCGTGCCGGAGTCATGGCGCAAGCCCAAGGGTATCGACAACCGTGTCCGCAGACGCTTCAAGGGCAACATCCCCATGCCTTCCGTACGTTCAGTCCCTCCGACCCTAAGCCGCCTCAGATTCGATCATCTCGACGAGAACAAATCTGGAATCGCTGTGGCCTACCTTTGCGAACTGCAATGCTGATATTTCCTGGACTAGATCGGTTACGGTAGCAACAAGAAGACCAAGCACATGATGCCCTCCGGCCACAAGGCTTTCCTCGTCCACAACCCCAAGGACGTCGAGCTGCTGCTCATGCACAACCGCACCTACGCCGCTGAGTACGTTGCATCCGTCTGAACAAAAGCAACACCATACTGATTGATGGAATAGGATCGCCTCCGCCGTCTCTTCCCGCAAGCGCGTCGACATCATCGCCAAGGCCAAGGCGCTCGGCGTCAAGGTCACCAACCCCAAGGGCCGTGTCACCGTTGAGGCGTAAATGGTGGAATAGGAATGATGAAATAATAGAACGAAAAAATTTGACCCTAGCCTTTTACCTCTTACAAATATACCATGAAGGGGGGCCGGATGGTGGACGTCCTTTTTATTTTCCTCCTCTTTCCTCATCCTTGTGGCTGAGTGTCCGTGGCCGTGTCCTCTGGCGGGTGCGGAAAAGGGTGTCGATTGTCGGTTCCATGTATGGTCGTGAAATCCTCGTGGCAATGACGATTCAAGATATGTGCATCACGCATGCTTTGTTAGGACGTATGGGGTGTACGGGCACCTATTATCGTAAATGTAGATCTCGTCCAGGCCATGCATACGTTCCCGACCACTACAGTATGTGCGTAGCTTGTACATCATGTCAATGTGCAACGTATAGTCCATATATTAATGCATCTATTGCTAAAATCATGCCATCTATGTATCATGCAGTATCATACCGCCTCCTGAAACTCCTGCTGCCGCGCAGCAGAGATATCTACAAGCCCGACTCCCCGCAGCAGCACCGGATTCTCCCTCTTCTCATCAGAACCCTGGACAACCATGCCCTCGGGAATCGGCGTCTGGCCGATGACAATCTCCTCCTCTTCCGGGACAGGCACCCAGCCGGGTGCCTCACGCGGCCCATCCAGCCCCTTGGGCGGCATGGCCCATGAAGGCATCTTGCTGCGATACTTCCACTGGCCCTCCAGATCGGAATACGCAACCGCATGCAGGAAGATGCCGAGCTCATGGACGCCCGGGTCAGTGTAGAGCTCCGTGCCGCAGACGTCGCAGACCTCGCCGGAGAGGCGCTCGCCCTTGCGCTTGTGGTAGTCGTGCACGGCGGCCTCGTGCTCGCGCGACATGATCTCCTCGACGACGGACGGGTGCGTGCCCGGCGGCACGGGCGGCACGGTCGTCAGGTGCGTGCGGTACGTTGTCGTCGTGTCAGCGACCTCTGTCTTGCCCATCTCCGAGAGCCGGTCCATGATCTCTTCGTCGCGCTCGGCGGTCGCCTCGTTGCGGCCGAGGTCCGGCCCGAAGACCCGCCGGTTGGAGTAGATCGGGTCGTTGGTGATCGGGTGCCCGAGGAACTGCAGGTGCACGCGGATCTGGTGCGTGCGCCCCGTCAGCGGGAGGCAGTGCACGATGCTGTAGCCTTCGGATTCGTTGGCGAGGAGCGGTGGCGGCGTGGCGGGCCGGTCGCCGCTGGCTGTCACCTCGTTCTCGTCGCGCTCGGGGGCGGGCGAGGCAGGCGGGTAGTACGCTAGCCGGCGGAACTTGGTCTTTGCGTCTTTGCCGGTGGCGCGCACGCGGTTGAGCCCCAGCTTGGGACTGACGGACATGATGGGCTGGTCGCAGACCACCACGCCCTCCGGGAAGCGGCCCTTGACGCGCGCAATGTACTCCTTTTGCACGGTGCGCTGCTTTAGCTTGATGGTGATGGCGTCCGCGGCCTTGGGGTGCTTCGCGATGAACATCACCCCGGAGGTCAGGCGGTCCAGTCGGTTGCAGGGCCGTGGGACGAACTCCTGCCCGCGCTGCGAGCGCAGGATCTCGACGATCGAGTTGTAGTGGTATCGGCCGGCGGCGTGGACGGGGACACCTGCGGGCTTGTCGATCACAAGGATATCATCGTCCTCGT
The DNA here is from genome assembly GCF_018404265.1 of Aspergillus viridinutans. Taxonomy (NCBI): domain Eukaryota; kingdom Fungi; phylum Ascomycota; class Eurotiomycetes; order Eurotiales; family Aspergillaceae; genus Aspergillus; species Aspergillus viridinutans. The sequence continues at coordinate 768,003 of NW_025091217.1, forward strand.
GAATGATTCCAATCTCGTGGCCGGTGACGGGGGGCTCATGGCGGTGGAGGGTATGCGAGATGATTTCGCCGTTCTTGATCACGGTTTCGGGAGCCGCGGTTTTGCCGTTGACGGTGACCTTGCCATCCGCAAGGGCTTGGACCTGCATTGCATTAGCAACCGCTTTCAATCTGATACAGTCTGGAGACCCACGTAGTACTCGGCTGGCCGATCTCTAAACTCGGACGTGAAAATTTCCTGCAACTCCCGACCCCGCCATCGCTCCTTGCAGTAGGTGTTGTATGTGTAGTAGTAGGGCTTGACCCTGCGCAGCCCGCCTTCAAAGTAGTATGGGATCGGCCATGGATCGCATGGAGTGACTGCGACTTTCGGGGGTTCTTCGACGGGGTCCGGAGGAGGGACTTTGAGGGTGGTGTCGACGGGAACGACAGCCATGCTGGACGCAGGTATCCTGCCTCGTCGCAGCAGATATGCAGTAATGCGAGGAGATGGAGCCAGGGGTAATGTATCAACGATCTCGTAATAGTGTACGACCGAGTAGGTTCGTGTACGCTCGTGTCCTGGCGAAGGCAAAAAATAGCCACCGAAAAAAGATAAAAAATAAATTAGCGTTGCGGGGAAATCAGATTGAGAGGTACAGACATCAACAACTGGATAAAAGCGGCTATATACTGTCCGATATCTAAAATGTTTATATACCGTCCGATAGCGATATATTTACCTCTCTAGAATACTCATATTCAATTCAATATGGCAATATCTTGGCTGTCAATCATGACTGTTCGCGATCACATTCCCCGCCTCAGACACATCTGCATAACTTATCCCATTACTAATATTGCATAAATTATACAACCAATCAAATGTTTTCATTTCAACCTCGGCTCCTTGGTGCCTGAGGTTCTGCGAGCCTCGACATCGACATCAACATCAAACAAATACAACAGCACTACAACTACTCTATAAGAGGCTAGAAATTACTTTGCATCAAGAGAATTGTATTGAAAGCGCATTTGTCCGGAATTGAATTCTGATTGCGAGCCCAACCGGACGAACAACAATATCATCGTCAGTTATATATTACTCCACCCGCATCCTACTATAACTCCACTACGTCGCACCAACAATGTCCCCCAAAGAGGAACTAGAAGCCAAAAAGCGCCGCAGGCGAAGCGACTACGTCTTCCACCAGGAACACCGCACCCGATGGCAAGCACCCATCCTCTCCCCTACCAACCACCAACTAATGCAGGCCAGGTTCGACAACGACATGTACGCCCACCTCAACAACACCGTGTACGCCATGCTCTTCGACTCGATCGTAAATAGCTGGCTCATAGTCGAGTGCGGGATGGATCCGTTCAACAGGAACAAGTCCGCCGACGGTGACACTGAGCGGAACATCTCGCAGCAAGTCGGGATCATGGTCAACTCGTACTGCGACTACTTCGCCTCGGTGTCGTACCCGGATGTACTGGATCTGGGGCTGCGGGTTGCGAGGCTGGGGTCGTCGAGCGTGACGTATGAGGTTGGGGTGTTTCGGCGGGGGGAGGAGGATGTGAAGGTTGTCGGGGGGTATACGCATGTGTTTTGTGCGAGGGAGACGATGAGGCCGGCGGAGGGGGGGATGGAGGAGAGGGTGCGACGGGGGTTGGAGAGGTTGGTTGTTAGGGGGGGGGCTAAGTTGTGATGTATTCATTTATTCATCAGTGTGAGGGTGGGTATAATTGTGGTGAAGCTGTTGCAGATGATAGACTACCGTCTAATCCTACATACACCCAGCCATGGAAATAGAAGCCAGACTGGCTATCTGTGACACTGGCGGTGTGTGTTCGTTCATAGCTAGTGATTCCCCAAGGTTGGGTTGATTCAAATAAGGACCGAATTTTTGTGTTCCATTACTCCTACTGATAGCAGGCTGTAGTATCTAGCAATCAAAGTAAACCCAATATGTGAGATATCAACACGCTGTTTTATAGATCATGGACAAAGCAACAATAGCAAGAAAGTCTATCCTTCTAACCCAAACCCAAACGCCATCGCTAAATCAACCATTGCCGATATACACGTCGTCCGATGATTGTATCAGCAAGTTATTTGCGATGGAAACAATAACAAATATATAGACACCCGCTGAAACGCTGTTGGCGACAATTATGAGATAAGGTAGTCGTCGGAGTAAAGAGGTGAAACGAGTTGAAGAGTGATGAGATGATGTGCCCAAGGTACAGCCAAGCTAACCCATCTTGGTGGGGACGATGCTGCTGCACCGAGAGACGTTGGAGCTTTCAGGAGACAGGACGCGCTCCATCGTCTTTGTGCCATGGTCGTAGTGCCACTTTTGATACGGGCCAGGGATGAACTTTCCTTTGGCGTCCCAGCCGGCGACCCAGGTGTAGCCGTCGTCAAGGAGGAAGAAGAGCAGTCTTTCTGGCTTCGCGCCTTCGTGCAGAGTCACCGACTGCCAACGACATCTGTCTTCCATTTCGTGCTCAAAGATATATCGGTGGAGGATGCGGCAGTAGACAAGTGGGACGGGGACCTTCTCATCGTATTCGCTGCCGTCCTTGTGGACGAGATGCCATCCCTGACCGGGGATGTATTTGTAGATGCCAGGAACAGGGCTTTCCCAATGTTCTTCTTGGTAAATAGATCCCTGAATGCGCTGGCCCCGTTGGAACCAGTACGTCGGGCAAAAGACAGCGCGAAGGCAGATGAAGAGATTCGGCGCCATGAGTATTAGATATTGAACGAGGACGAACAGAGAAGAGGACGGATCAGGACAAAATGGAGAAGAAAAGTAGAAATCCAAAGGAAGCGCTCAGTTGCAGAACTTTTTTCGATTTGAGAAATGAGATAGGGAAAACAGCGTGGTCATAAGTCGATATCCATCGTGACGGTCGTACTTCGAAAAGGATTCGTAGTGGATGGAAGAAGATGAACAGGGATAGACGGTGATGCTGTCACTGGCGCGACACCAATGTCTGAGGGCCAAAGTCCCGGATGATTAAGAATCCGAGTGGGATTCGTCCAAGGGATCTCGACCGCTTGTTACTTGGCTGCTTCCGAGAGCAGGATCAGAGTCAGGATCAGGAGCAACGATAACGCGCTGGCTGCAATGATGCGGTGTGTATCACAGCCCAGGAGGCGTGACGACTGACGGAGTTCGAATCTCCTGGAAATATCATGAACAGAAACAAGAACAGGAACACAGTGATAGTCTGATAGAAGGCAGCTATGGAGAAAGCCGATCGAGACCCGAATGTGACAGAGAGCAGTGCAGCAGTCACCCTGTGTTACAGCTCGTCAAGAGCGCATGGGGGAAATCTCGACTCTGACTGGACGATAAGGAGAAAAGACATTATGCAAGAGGAGAAATCGAGGTATTAGAAGGAGTGTTAAGGTCAAACGCCTTTAAATGAAGATCGTTGTGTGCGCGTTTTCGCACATTTCGAGGCGGTCTGAGGTCAGCCCCCCCGACGGCGTAAGAAAATTTTGATAGTCAGGATCACTGCGCTCCTAAACAGGGACTCCACCGAACCAGGCTAGAAGAACTAGACCTCCTCAAAGAACGGATCCGTCGTGATAGCTTTGCGACAGTCCCATAATTCCGGCGACTCTGACCAACAAAATGCTGCGCCGGTTGAGCTGCAAAGGGGAAACTCTGCGCCGCGGGAAAGCCGAGACCCACACGAGCAGTAAGTAGTATTTTTATCGTGCCGTTTTTTTTTGCTGCGTTTTTTCCCGTCTTAGATTCAACTCTAGATCTCACTCATCGTCATGGCTGAGTCAATTAATTCGACTTTTACTATCGAGACCAGGTGTGCCCAGTCTCGCTAGTTCTCCGGGGGTCCGGGAGATGCGCTTTTTGCTTTTTCCTTCCGTAGTCGTGGGTTTAGCAGGTTCCAACTTCCTGCAAGCTAATGGGATTAGCCGTTGGAACTTAGCAGGCCGTCGGGAAATGTCGTAAAGCAGCTGAAGAGTGAGCAGTGAGCACTTAAAAAAGAGTAGTCAAGCCATCTTCGCAGAAGACTGGGCATCGGCATTGCATTATCAATTGCTATCCACTTCGATACAGGAATCTTGATGCCTGATCATGCCGTTTCCATCTTCGCAGTAATCAGGGCTGGAACGGAAAGGGGTGTCTTCCGCTGATACTCCATCTCTGAGCTTGAAAGCATTTTATCAACTCGATCAATAGGGGTCTCATGTTTTCCATTCCGGCACGATCCTTTGAGAAGTCAAAGCCCGTCGCCGATAACAGGAGCAGACATGGTCGCGTCGATCGTTTTGAATCCGGCCTGGACAGCAATTTTTATTCTTCAGATAGAGGAAGCCCAATAATTTGCATGAGACGCATAATGAGTTTGAGGGACTGTCGATGGAGGTGGACTTCCTCCGAAGTTCAGTGGCATATAGTGGATGATCTTCCAATTGACCTGTCAAAATGCCGCATGTCGTCCGCAAGTCTTCCATCGCCATTAATCAGGTTCCTCGAAGCTGGACAAATCATCAGGCGTTTCTATGTCCTTTCAGAAGAAAGGTCAATATAGTGTTCAGAGGGAGAAATCAGATATCTCATCTTGTGGATCCCCGATCTGCGTTCTGCAGCTCAAGTTCTTCTAGCAGCTCTCTTATCAACCAATGAAATCATGAGGAACCCAGAGATCTTCACTCATGCACGTTTGCCCTGGTATTTAAGCGGCTTGTTGCAACATCTGGATCCTCTCCCTTTCTGTTCTTCTTCCTTGCAAAGACGACGCCACTTCTAGGTCTCTCATGGTAGAGCTCTGGACCTAAATCCTAGGACGTAAGGAGCAATGACTCTGTCAGTGATTCATCAAGCCTGGGCCCCTCAGATGGACAGGATTGATAAGGTACAATCAATAATGTTCATGATCATCGGAAGGAGACAGCACCGCCAGAGATGGCCTGGCGCATGAGGGCACAATGGGGCCGCAGTCCTGAAGGAGCCCAAGTTGGGAACCCAAGAACCTTTCTCACTTGTTTAATATACCGCCTTCGAGACATCCGCGCAATTAGAATATTGGTATGGATTTGTCTGACAGCAACGTCCTGGTCACAAGCTCGAATCCAACAGCTCGGTACTCGTGGGTAATCGCCTCAGGCTCACTGATGCTAGCTATTGCTAGGTTCACCGCTATATTGTAGAAGAAGCCTTCTAGAAACTAGCACTAGTGCATAAATGAACTGCTTTTCTGCACCTCCCATTTCATTACCCAATATGGGTGCTGCTGCTCTTGAAGGGCAGCATATGTAAGCTCCTTAAACAAAGATCACATGATCCCACCTGAGTCGTGTCACGGCTATTTACTCTGCTTCTCTTTCAGGTATGTCAATTCGATTTCCATCGCCATAAAATATGGGGATCCTCTCAAGGTCTTTTTCCCGGACACGCAATTCAATGACGCGAACCATCACCTCGTGGAACAAGAATCACAATTTATTCGAATATACTTCCGGCCGCTTCCTGTGAGCCTATCTGCGGCCGTGGCCCGTCACGACAACAACGATCTTACTGATGCGATATGATGCTCTAGGTTCAACGAGGACATTCGGCGGACCGAACGTCGCGTGCAATTCGACGTGGATGCCCTCGTCAGCGCTCTGTGCTGTGCCACCAAGCGACCTGCCAGTGACCTGGCTGGCATATCAAAACTAGCCGAAGGGGGTTTCAACCGCGTGCTTGAAGCTACCTTCATCGACGGTTATGAGGTGATTGTCAGACTTCCATACAGGATAACCGTTCCGAAATATCTTGCTACAGCGAGTGAGGCGGCTACACTGGATCTGCTTCGGCACAATGGTGTTCCAGTGCCAAAGGTGCTTGCGTATTCCGCGGACGAATCAAATCCTGTCGGCACAGAATACATTATGCTCGAGAAGCTCGAAGGGACACCCTTGAGCGAACAATGGTTTTCTATGAATAATAAAAGCAGAGCCAAAATTGTGAAACAGATTGTGGAGGTGGAGAAAAAACTCATGGCGATCCCTTTTCCCGCAAGTGGAAGTTTGTTTTATCGCAAGGACCTCGGAGAGTCGCAATTGATCGTCCCAATCACTGGACAATCCGATCAGGTCGTCCTTGGTCCTACTGTGCAATATGAGTGGTGGTACCGTGAGCGCAGTCTATTGGATGTTGACCGTGGCCCTTGTATGTATCGTACCTCGCTCCCTCTCTGAGATTCATTGGCGTACAAAATGCTAATCAAGGGACTAGGGAAAACTTATCTCGCATGTTTAGAGGCTCCTGCAAAACGTGAAATAGCGTACTGTCAACGCTACGGCAAACCTCGTCTTCACGTTGAACGCTACCTACGGGAGCTGCATCAGTTCAAAGCAATGTCGCCAGCCGTTCACACTCGTCTTCTCTCTGATTACTTAAAGCTAGCGCCTTATCTGGACATTCCGTCCGACCATCCTCTGGCGCGGCCGGTCCTTCGTCATCCAGATTTTTCGCCGAATAATATATTGGTCAACTCCTCGAATGACATCGTAGGAATCATTGACTGGCAACATGCCGTGGTCCTACCTCTATGCTTATGCGCTGGTATACCCGATCACTTCCAAAATTGGGGTGATCCGATATCAGAGACCCTTGCAAAGCCAGAAACCCAACTACCAGAGAATTTCGAGTCTCTTGACCGAAGCGAGCAAGAGCTGATTCAGGAGACCATGCGAAGACGCCTTGTCCATTTCTACTATGCTGCACTAACCATGCGGCAAATGCCGGAGCACTTTGACGCTCTGAGAGACGAGAATTCGATGCTGCGGGCAAAGCTTTTCAACCGTGCGGGGGCTCCTTGGGAAGGCGACTCGCAGTCTCTGAGATATGCGATCATGCAAGTTTGTAAAAACTGGCCCATGCGTATTGGTAACTCGGGTCCGGCTCAACCAGTTGACTGTCCTGTGCACTTCGCGGAAGAAGAGATGCTGCAATGCACGAAAGACCATGATCAGGAGCAGGAAAAGCTGCAGGAGCTTGCGGAAATGAGAGAAATCATAGGTATTGATGCCGTGGGTTGGGTCCCTGACGACGAGCATCTTGAAAAATCAAGAGCCATCGCACAGTCTATTAAGGCGGGCTTGATGGAACACTCGAAGAGTGACCTCGAGCGGACTGCCGTACTCGATCATTTTCCTTTCGACGATCATGACGAAGAGGTTTGAAAACTCTACTAGCAGGCTTTGGTTAGGCACTCTTAGCCTCGATACACATAGTACTCAAGGTATCATAGGAGTGACTGTATAGTTAAGCTGCGGAGAGGGGCACATTGCGTCGAGGAGCCCGGGACCAGCCTGGCGAGCCGCACCAGATCAAGTCCCTCGCAAGGGAGCATCCCTGCTAATGCGCTGTCCTGCCCGGCAATCTAGACGCTGAGGGAACTGGCTCGCATGCCTTCCAAATCCAGGCATTTTGCTCCACGGTATACCCAGCACGTGGTTTCAGTGACCACCACGGATTTGAGATACAGTCTTTGCATGGCACACATTTCGGCCAGGGTATAGTCTATGTATGAAAGAGAACTGGCAAAGTCAGGGGTTGCCAGAGATCTGACTATCTACCAGTTTCTTTCAGACTTTGTCTGTGGGACACATTGTATGTATTCACTGTGATACCCAATGCAACATCGCCCATCAGAGAGACAATCCCGCCAGCTTATCCGAGCCAACATCACCACCGTCGTCCGCTCCAGCTCCAGCTCCTCCGTTTTCATCTCCATTAGCTGCGTTATCCTCAGAGTCTTTCTCTGCGACCTCCTTGGTGTAATCGTCCGGGTCCCAAGCCAATGCCCGAGTATTCATCTCTTCGAGCTTTATCGCCACGAGTCTTTCGATATCAGCTCTCTCTTCAGGCTCCAAGAAATCAAGTCTCTGCTTCCAAACATCGTCGATGGGAGAAGAGGTCGGCCCAAAGAATCGCTGATCAATCTTGCGCCAGTATATCAAGTCAAAGGCAAAGTTATTCCTTGCCGCATATGCAATCCAGAAGTCTCCCCCCTCCCAGCTCTCTCGCATCGGGCCAGAGAGTCGCTGCGTACTCTTCAGCCAGCCCTGTTCAATTGCCTTGTCCTCTTGGTACCTCATCGCGCTGAGAAAGGTTCGAAGGCGTCGTTCATACTCGCTACACCAGTCATCAAGGCCTCGAGGCCAGTATTCAGGCTTTTCAATCAAAAGCCACCACGGTGGCGCAAAGGAGAATTCGACCGGGGCGGCATATGTGAATTCCCAGTCTACAACTCCGACGATTTTCAGCTCCTCGTTCATGAGGATGTTAGCTGGGCGAAAGTCATCGCACCAGAGCCTGAACGGGCCTTTATCAAAGGATGCCGACCGCTCTGTTAGGCGATGTTCTCTGGCGAGTTTGCGGAAAAGATATCGAGCAACAAGCTTGCGCCGACAGTCTTCGGCTGAGTCGATTGCATCATTGCGCTGGTTTATGAGGTGAGCGAGGTGCAGCTCCGCTAGGGCTTCAAAGTACGAGGACGCGGTGTCGAATGTCGTGGTCGGTAGTTTCCCTTGGGGTAAGGATCCCAGTTGAATCAGATTATTCATAGGCATTGATAAAGGTCTACGTGTCACTTTCCAGGTGAAATCGTCCACCTGCTCTAGTGACCCTATCTGGGGTAGAGCTGGTTGAGAAAGCTGAAGCAGAATACTCGCGACCCCTCCATAAAGAACCTCTAATTTTGCCTCGCTGATATTCGGGTCAAGGATTCCACGATCTTCCTTTGGGCACCCAGGCGTGTTAAGAGCATCATACATGCTCGTATCATGGTCAACATAGTCCATAATAATAAAAGGACCTAATCCCAGAGGACTCTCCTCCCTTGTCCCCCAGTGGTGGACAAAAGGAACAGGGATTGAAGTCTGATCATAAATGTATCGCATGGTAGCGACTTCATTCCGAACCTTCTCTTCGGGAAAGATGGTGGCACCTGGCTGGGGGAAACGGATTACGGCAGTGTTTGCATTCTCGTACTTCATTTGAAAACAGATGTTGTATGCGCCTTTCTCGAGGAAACTGAATTCGACAGCATCGCCAGGACGATGGTGTCGGTCCAAGAAAGTGCCAACCGTTCGTAGGACGTCGGCTTCAAGAAACTGGCGAACCCATCCATCGGCGATGGCCTCGCTTTTCTCCCAGGCGACATCGTCGTAGCGCAGCCGTGGTTGCATACTTGGGGAGCCTCAGGGGGTGTGGGGGGAGGGGCAGGGGGGCGAAATCTCGGTTTCAGAATGCAACATAGTCAAAGGGATAGGATGGATGATCCACATACATGATACGTCGTACTGGGGCCAGCGTTCACTAATCAGAATCGCGATCGACACAGGGAAGATGGAAATATCTACTCCGCAAGGCGGAAACGGTGAGTAAATCGAGCTCCAGGGGTCCGGTCATCTCCGGCGATCTGTCCGCCAAAAGTCAAGTTTGCCGTATCCACAGCCACCAACACGACACAACTGTCGCATCCATCGTACTTGTCTGCCGAGAGGAGGGTGTCTAGTAGCTGACACCATGGATATTATTATCAGTTCATCTCGTTATGCGAGCCTCGCGGATAGTCGCCGTCTCGCGTTCAACAGCCCTGTTTCCGTGTAGGCCATGGCCGAAGCCATCCTTGAGCAGCAACATAACCTGCTAGCTCAAGCAGAGCAGATTGCTCTCGAGTTTGACCTTAGTTCTGAGCACGTCCGACGAGTGACGAGACATTTCGTCCGCCAGCTGAGTGAGAATGACTGAAATCTCCGTGGTGTACACGATGCTGACGGCTCCAGGGGATGGCCTTGCCAACCATCGCGTCTGGCAGCTACCCTCCTACGTGAGAAGCGTACCCACAGGCAAGGAAAAGGGCCGATTCCTCGCCGTTGATCTCGGCGGTAGCAATTGCAGGATATGCCTTGTCGACTTGCACGGCGACTCTACCTTTACCGTGACACAGAGCAAGCACAGCGTCCCGCCGGATGTCATGGTTAACAGCAGCTATCGACCTCTCTTTGATTTCCTTGCGCAGAAGGTAGCGGAATTTCTCGATGCGCATCTGGATCCTGCCAGTCAGTCACCGTACAGACTGGGTTTCACGTTCAGCTTCACCTGCGAGCAGACGTCCCTCGCTGGCGGACGTCTCATACACTGGGACAAAGGATGGGATATCCCCGAGGCCATCGGTCGAGATCCCTGCGTCATGTTGCAAGAGGCCATCGATGAGCTGGGGTTGCCGGTTGTGGTGACCGTTCTGGCCAACGATAGTGTTGGCACGCTCCTGACAAGAGCGTATAGCTCGGGTCAGCAGACTTCAACACTCGGTGCGGTCATCTTCGGGACGGGGACCAACGCCGCATACGTCGAGAAGCTGGCCAATGTGCGTCGACTGGGTGTCAAGGCAGGCGCGGACGAGATCATGGTGATGAATACGGAATGGGGCTGTCTCGACGACAAGATGGAAGTCTTACCGCGGACATCATTCGACGACGCCCTCGACGCAGCGACGGTCGATCCGGGCTCGCAGATGTTTGAAAAGAGGGTTTCGGCCCTCTACCTTGGGGAGCTACTCCGGCTGGCGATTGTCCAACTGCTGCAGACGGATGCGTTTGACATGAAGGTCGACAAGACCTCGAAGGTCTTTCAGCCAGGCGGCATCGACTGTCCCTTTCTCTCCGGGCTTGCCTTGATCGATCCGGATGACGTCGACAGCGCTAAAAGTTTCATTCAGGACACATTGTCTGCGGAAAGTGTCAGCCAAGTTGATGCGCAGGCCATACGACTACTGGCCTCGTCCATTGCACGACGAGCAGCACGTCTAGCAGGCGCATCACTAGCAGCCATCATCATCCAAAGCGGGCGCCTCGAAATTCCCAACAAATGCTCAAGACAGACGACCTCTGTCTCCATCAGCAGCCAGCACCTCGTAACTCCCCGCTGGCGTCGAGTTTTGAGCTGCGTTGGAATGAGCTCGCTAGCCAGTAAGTCGCTACCACCGAATACAGACCTCCAGACCTGTCTGGACGAGGACATCATCGACATCGGAGCTGACGGCTCGCTAATCGAATTCTACCCGGGCTTCGAGGCCGAGATGCGTGGCGCAATGCGGGATGTACCCGAAATTGGAGAGGCTGGTGAGCAAAGGATCCGAATAGGTCTTGCAATGGATGGGTCCGGTGTTGGTGCTGCCCTGATGGCACAGGCAGCAAGTCAGTGTACAAGCAGTCCGAACTAAACCAGGCTAGATTGCATTCATCCCTTTAGGCTCTCTTTTCGAATATGGAACCAATTCGTTACTATAGGTAGACCTGGAATATCACGCCTATTAATGGACGGTGGAATACCTTTAGACGGCCAATTTATAGTCTATGAATGCACATTGCCGGAAACGCAAATCCCTGCATAACCTTGTCTACCCAAGAGTCTCGTCTGCTGGTAGCCTCATCCCGACAAGGCAGAGCGGAATGGTTCATAATTCTTTCCAACTTATATAATACCCACCCTATGCAATGGCAATAGCAAGAGCAAATAATTCTATACTTCCAGGATAGGCAGAACCAAGCTATCCAAATTGCCTACTAGTGAGTAGTGACCAAGTTTCCACTGACCAAGTCACCCCGACGAGAGAACACACCCCTACCAAGGAACAGTCAAACCTATACAGTGCCAGCAGCACCCAAATGTACAAGGGATATCCCACAGCACTCCAAAGAGTAGGTCAAGCCTCACTGCAAATAGGAGTCATAAGCCAGGTTGTGTCCAAGATGGACATCAGCTCATCTAAGGAGAAGGTAGGCCTTAAGGAAAGTAATATCATTCACTTATGACTAGCAATAGCATGAAATAGCTAAAGAACCTCATGGTAAGAGGAGAATCCTTCTATCTTTGGTGATGACGTTATTATCATCCAGTCGTGCACCTTGAGGGTTAAGCCCGACTCCATGGAGTAAGACCAAGCTTAGGGGTTTAAGCTGGCTTGATAAGTCCTTACGAGGTAAATGGCTTAGATTCTATATTAGTAGAATCAGAATGTAGCAGAGGACATTGGGGTTATCAGCAGTGATACAGACAGCCTTAGGCACAATATAGAGTAGAATGCTATTCACCAGCTTAGTATCTTATTATGGGATAATTGATTGAAAAAAAACCTCATGTTTTACAGATATACACCCAACATATTTGTAAGTCTCCGGTGAGGGTTGTGGTACACAACATTAAAGACATCCAGGGTACAAACCTTATAGGCAGTAAGGCACCATCAGGCCTCTCACTGTTCATAGGAAACAGGCGAGGCTACACCTCCAGTCAAGAATCTACAGACAAGTTTCAGCCCCTGAGCTGATAATTCTTAACAATGGCTACATTCTGTTTGCTTACCTAAACTTGTAGGCAACCAGGCAAAGTATCCAATGTAATTTGTCCTGAATACTTAAAGCATTGCAGGTTAAACATATGAATATAATCAGTGGTATGAAGATGACTGGCCCCTCCTCCTTCACTACCTTACCTAGACTAGATCCTAATTCGCCCCTTAACTTCAGCGGTTAATGTTGCCCTATGATTGGTGAATGATATTAACAAGGCTGAAGTTACCAACCCTCTTTATTAGCAACATTCTAATTTCACTATTCTGTCACTTCTCAGTCTATCAACCTCTTTGTAGTCATACTGAGGATTCGCTAGAGAATGGGCTATCCCAATAAAGTCTCAGCTTGTCACTTGTTTAACCAAGATCTGATGTGCATTCAATCACATTTACTACATGTTAGATGTTTAATACAAATATTATGGGAGCTGTGGACTGATAGGCTTGCATTAGCTGCAAAATTTGGTGGCTGCACAGCCCACTGATCGAGTTTGATATTACGATCCCATCAATTGGCTGGGTCAGTTGACTGCTGAGGCCTCAATACCTTCTCTTAAGGTAGGAGGCAGTGCCTACTTCTCTGGACACCCCTCATCACTGACCACTGTTAGGTGGATCACTAGGTAAAGATTTCAGTATTCACTGAATACTGGTCCTCATCGGAAGCAGTCTATCGATCTTTAATCAGAATCAAGAGGGCCTCACTTGCGGACGTGTATCAGTGGTTCTCCTTTTTTTTGCCCCCGGCACACGATGCGAGGTTTGAGTTTTAAAAAAATACCCTGGAGAGTCCGCTCAGAAAAAAGATCTTCCCAGAGAGTGGATAAGAGCCGGTCCGGCGATGGTTTGTCCAAGTCAGAGTTGCTTGCTACCGCGCCGCAAGACGATGATCTATGGTTGAAAGCAGAGCTGCTGCTAAAGAAGAATGAGAAAACCAGCAGAATTTTAGCGGCAGCTACTGAAATCCTCGAAGCCGATTTCCGCTTCCAAGTTCCGTCGAACGCATTGATCGCGCGTGACCAAATCTGCAGTTTCCTTGATGCTCAAGCCCGTGAGCTGGAAGAGAAAAAGTGGGTGGTTACGCTGGGTGGACACAGTATCGAAGTCGAGGACCGGCTCACCAGGACTTTCCGAAATGTGTTGATCGTCAAGGACATTATTCATACTGCAGCTGCTGCAAGCCCACCAGCTGCCGTAGCCTGTGCGGGGGTTATGGTTAGTCTTCTGGTACGGCCATTTCGTTCCTTTGACTCATTAATGTCCGTCCACCTTTCTGAATAGCACTTAGCTCGTTGTGCAAGCCGTCGAGCAACATGAAAGCCTCTTACGGGGCCTAGAAACGACCTCGGCCTTGATTCCCCGCCTTCACCTTATGGAAGACCTCTATCTGCAGCATCCCAACGCGAAAGTCACCGCTCGATTGAGGAAGGAGTTCAGCGGAACTTTGACATTATTATACTCCAAGGTCATTGAATTCCAAGCCAGAGCGATATGCTACCTACGAAACCACTCCGTTTCCCGGCTTTTCAGAAACATGTTCAAGCAAGACGGGTGGAATGACTTAGTGCAAGACATGCAACGACTCGAGACAAACGCACAGAGCTTCGCTTCGGTGATAGAACCCACGGTGGTGAGAGAAAAGCTCGATAGTATTGAGAAGGCATTCTTGAAGGACCAAATTTGGCGAACCACTTCAACCCGGGATGAAAAGGCGAAGCAATTCTTCAAGCTGCTCTACACCTGCCCGTACAGAGACCGCAAAGACAGGAATAGCAAGCGTGTGCCAGGTACATGTGAATGGTTTACCAGCCATTCTCGATTCCAAAAGTGGGAGCACAGCGATCAATCCGGTCTCTTGTGGGTGACAGCCGACCCAGGATGCGGAAAGTCAGTATTGACTAAGTTCTTGGTCGATGATTTTCTCCCCAGCCACAGAAGAACGGTCTGTTATTTCTTCTTCAAGGATGATTTTCCTGACCAGAGGAGCGCCGCCAACGCACTGTCAGCAATCTTACGTCAACTTTTCATGGCACAGCCACATCTCCTACCGGATTCGGTATTGGAGAAACAGGACACTGATGGGGATAAACTCGTCGGATCATTTAATGACTTGTGGGGTATATTAACCAGCGTCGCAAGCCACCTGAAAGCTGGGGAGATCATTTGCGCGTTGGATGCACTAGACGAGTGTCCGGAAGACGACCGGAAGCAGCTCATTCAAGCTTTGAAAATTCTGTATTCAGAAGAACGCCTCGAGAAGCACAAGTTAAAGTTCCTGGTGACAAGCAGGCCCTACGATCACATACGTCGCGGTTTCCAGGAATTGGAAGACAAGGTGCCTACGATCCATTTAAGTGGCGAAGGTGAGGTTGAGACCCAGGAAATCTCGCGTGAAATCGACCTCGTTATCAAAAAGCGGGTCGCGGACATCGGCAAACAGAACGACCTACGGCCGGATGAGTGTTTATATCTGCAGCAGCAACTCACCTCCGTCCGCAATCGGACGTATCTCTGGGTCAGCCTCACCCTTGATGTCATCGAGAACATGTCCGGCTTTACGAAAGGAAATATTCGACAGACCGTACGAAACCTGCCGCAAAATGTTGACGAGGCTTACGACAGGATCCTCAATCGGACTTCTGACAAGGCCAAGGCCAGGAAACTGCTACACATTATCACTGCTGCGGAGCGCCCACTGTCATTGCGGGAGCTCTCTTTGGCCATGGCATTTAGCACCGGACATCGGTCAATCCCAGATATCCTGGACGAACACGAGAAGGACGATAAAAGATTCGAAAGGAGCATAAGAGATCTCTGTGGTCTCTTCCTCGTTGTAATAGGTGGAAAAGTTTACTTGCTTCACCAAACTGCAAAGGAGTTCTTGGTGGGGAGCAGCCAGTCAGTACCACCATCGCCCAATGATTCTCTTCAGAGCAACACATGGAAGCATTGCTTGAAGTCAGAGGAGTCTCACAAAATTCTCGCACACACATGCATGTCATATTTGATCCATGATACCACAGCGGATTCCCTGCATTATTTTCTGGAGTATGCAGCATGGAACTGGCCGTCCCACTTCCGCAGAGCTTTTGCACAATATGACCATGAGGCGGCCGAATTAGGATCCAAGCTTTGCCGGTCAGGGTCAAAGGTTTACGAGACTTGGTTCCGGGAATATAGATGGCAAATATACATATTTCCAAGAGCTCCTACTACTCTTCTGATGGCTTCCTATTTGGGGCTTGCAGCAGTAGTGAAGCTCCACCTTGATACTGAAATTGTGGGATTGGACTCCAAGGATTCTACATATGGTCGGACACCTCTTTCATGGGCCGCATGGAATGGGCATGAGGCAGTTATGAAGCTACTTCTGGACACTGAAAAGGTGGATGTCAATTCCAGGGATTCTGAATATGGTCGAACACCTCTTTCATGGGCTGCAGGAAATGGCCATGAGGCAGTTATGAAGCTACTTCTGGACACCGAAAAGGTGGATGTCAATTCCAGGGATTCTGAATATGGTCAAACACCTCTGTCATGGGCTGCAAAGAATGGCTATACGGCAGTTGTGAAGCTACTCCTGGACAATAGAAATGTGGATGTTGACTCCAGAAGTTCTGATAGTCAGACCCCTCTGTCATTGGCTGCAAAGAATGGGCATGAGGCAGTTGTGAAGCTACTTCTGGACACCAAAAAGGTGGATGTCAACTCCAGGAATTCTACATATGGTCGGACATCTCTTTCATGGGCTGCAGGGAATGGCCATGAGGCAGTTGTGAAGCTACTCCTGGATAATAGAAATGTGGATGTTGACTCCAGAAATTCTGATGGTCAGACACCACTGTCATTAGCTGTAGAGAATGGGCGTGAGGTAGTTATGAAGCTACTCCTGGACACTGGAAAGGTGGATGTTAATTCCAGGGATTCTGATGGTCAGACACCTCTTTCATGGGCTGCAAAGTGGGGTTATAAGGCAGCTGTGAAGCTACTTCTAGATACTGGAAAGGTGGATGTTAACTCCAGGGATTCTGATGGTTGGACACCTCTTTTATGGGCTGCATCCAAGTGGCATGAGGCAGTTGTGAAGCTACTCCTGGATACTGGAAAGGCAGATGTCAATTCCAGGAATTCTGCTGGTCAGACACCCCTGTCATTTGCTATATGGCATGGGCATGAGGGAGTTGTGAAGCTACTCCTAGATACTGGAAAGGTGGATGTCAATTCCAGGGATTCTAAAGGTCAGACGCCTCTTTCATGGGCTGTAAAGAGGGGTTATGAGGCACTTCTAGACACTGAAAAGGTGGATGTTGACTCCTGGGATTCTGATGGTCAGATGCCTCTATCAGCTGCAGAGAATAGGCACGAGGCAGTTATAAAGCTACTCCTGGACACTGGAAAGGTGGATGTCAATTCCAGGGATGCTGATGGTCAGACACCTCTTTCATGGGCTGCAAAGAGGGGTTATGAGGCAGCTGTGAAGCTACTCCTGGACACTGGAAAAGTAGATATCAACTCCAGGGATTCTGATGGTCAGACACCTCTGTCATTGGCTGCAGAGAATGGGGATGGGCCTGTTGTCACACTGCTAGAGAACACTGGCATTGCATCACCCTGAGTGAAGTCAAGCACTTTGGTTCTCTGAACTTTGGCAAATCTGCGCAACAAATTTCTTTGCCAGACACTCACCTGTTAGCAGTTGTCCAAGACAGGTAGTATGAAAAGGGTGGGAAACCAAACCCTAACTAGTAAGGTATGAGTCTGGGACGGGCTATGCAACTCTCTATTAATGCATAGGGCGGATGGTAGAATAGTAGATTGACTGTGGTTGGATTTGGTCAGGCCACTATATTTGATCGAAAGATTGACATCCGTTCTATATCCTCATTGATCGTAGAAATTCTATTAGCTCGTTCGACAGTAACCGATCAACAGGCAGATTTCAGCCTTTCAAAGCGTGACCAATGTTCTAGCACGAAGACGTTCGCCATATCTGTAGAAAAGAAGAGGCCCCGGGACAAACGCAAGGGCAATGAACCCCAGCAAGGTATTGCCCCAACCGTAGTTCAAAGCATCGTACATGCTTGGCCCCGCCAGCGGCAGAAAGGTACTGAAAATGTAACGCAGGAGATTATTGGCGCCGAGCGCAGAGGCAGCGGCATGGGAACCAAATACGTCGATCAGATAGAGCTGCGCGGGCATCTGTGTGCATTTAGAGGGTTGCATCAAATTGGGAAAAAAGAGGTTGATTACGTACCATGACGAAAAAGGCCCCAAAGCCCATAAAAGCTGTGCCGACAATGGGTACCATCCAATGGACCTTGTAGTAGGCAGTCCAGCCGTATATGAAAAGGCCGAGGCTAACAAGCGGACTGGACCAGATCATAGGAAGTAACCGATACTCCGGCCGGGGCTGTTGCACCCCCTCGGCCTTCAATTGCGCTGACTGAAGGCGGCCATTCAGGATGTTGAATGTGAGCATGCTGGTGACAAGGGAGACTCCCAGACCGAGGTACACCAGCCCGGACGCGGAAGTGCTGAACCCGTACTGGCCCTCGAATACGCTGGTGAAGGTGGTAAATAGCAGGTACATCACTCCAAATACCAAGGCCACATAGAGGGATATGACGAAGAGGATAGGTGACCGGACGAGCAGCACAGTAGGTCGAATAAGTACCTGGAGGAGAACCTGACGCGGGGAGAGGGGCTTTCCCACAAGCTTGGAACGGAGACGGTGATTTCCGGTGTCAGCGCGGAGACTGGCAGTTCTGCGCTCGAGGATGACTTTAGGATGTGTTTCGCTCATGATGATAAAAGCAGAAATACCACAGGATCCTCCCAAGATGGCTAGCAGCCAGAAAGTCCAGCGCCAGCCTTTACTTACAGCGAGTAAGCCTCCGATAACAGGGCCAAGGACCTGGACGATATCAGACTGGTTATTTGAAAGTCCAAAGACAAAACGAGGACATCTATGGTGATACTTACCGGTCCTGCGAGTGGTCCCATGCTAAACAAAGCCATCGCAACTGCTCTTTGCTCAATAGTGGTGATGTCTGCAATGGTTCCTCCGCCCAGAGCCATTGGGGTACCGCCCGCACAGCCTGATATGAATCGGAAGACGAGGAATTGAGCGACGTTCCGGCTCAGCGCATTGCCAATAATGAAGGCGACGAAGATAATATTGGCAGTATGGTATACCGGCACACGTCCGTACACCTCGCTGAGGGGAGACATGAACATGGGCCCAATAGCCAATCCAAGGACATACAGAGTGATGGCGAGGGTGCCGACGGCACTGGAAGTAATTCCAAGGTCTGCAGAAATACCACTAATTCCAGGTGCGCACATTGTCGGAGCCATATTCCTACCTCAATGTAAACACTCTGACCCAGCACCTCACCAATAGAGGGACAGGACTTACGTGGTGAGTGCTAAAATGGAAATGATGACAATATGCGTCCATTTCTTTTGCTTAGGCCAGTTTTTAGGATTGGTAGAATCGTCAGGACCGTCCCAGTCGACAATATTGGCTTCTTCCAGCTCGCTGTCAATGCCTTTCTCCAGCTGGTTCGTAACCATGTCAGAGCTACACTCGGACTTGGACATAATGCCAGGTTTGGACGCAATGTGTGTTGAAAGCACTCGGAAAGCAAAGAGGTGACCTGCCAAAAAGAAGAAAAATGATTGAGTTATCCGCAAAAGATGTTGACAGAGGCATTGCTGCGTTTAAGAGACTACCACTGCGGCCAAGTCCATGTAAACAAATGCGAGGTAACACGGAGATAGGAGAGTCAATTCATTGACGTCCGGCATGACTACCATGATCAGAACTGGGTGATGCTGTCCAGTCTCGGTATTCAATTAGGAGGATCGGAGCTTTTGTAAGTCAACGTGTAGATAGAATCATAGAATGATAGAAGTGTCACCGGAGATTGTATGGACTCGTGTCGATCATCCGCCGTGGGGCGTCGGATGGTCGGAGGAGACCATCGGAGGATCGGGGATTGATCACAGTAACATAGTATTGACCTAAAGAGGGAGTCATTCGGATTTGACCTCTTTATCTTGATTTCTGCGTTCAATGCTCGGCCCATTCAGTACGGACATGGAGATTGAGATGGACATGCTACAGGAGTAGTCAACCAGTTTGTTTGTCACGTGATCTCCACTGCTATCGATCTTACTCGTCTTCTCTTCCCCTGTCGTCTGTTGTTCCCCAGCATATCAACATCGACTCTTGCGGCAGGAGGCCCGTCGGACCGTCATACGCTTTATGACATTATGTTGCTGGCATGTCAGCCAAAGCCTCGTAGACGATAATTCGTTCTCAGGGTGACAAAAGGGTACCTAGACAACGGAAGGTGTCTGTAGCCAGCGCCAATGATATCCACAAGTGACAACATGACTCCAATCGCACTCGGTACAACCTTGTCAACAACGGATTCAAGTCATTGCTCTTTGGAATCGTCATCGCAAACACCCCGGGAGACTGATTTGGCTATGTCACGGCCGCTTCCACATCCCAGTCGACGCCGAAATAAGCCTCAGCTGTCTTGTAACTCTTGTCGACGTCGAAAGTAAGTGGCTTTCATTTCTACCTGTGGTGTATTTCTTTGATGATGCGAGGCTGAATATTCATGTTCTGCAGATCAAAGTGTGACCGTCAAAGACCTTGCTCATTTTGCTCGGCTCGCGGTCAAATATGTACATACGCTGAAAGTCTTCCCACTACGGGCTCGCCAAAGCCGTCTTCAACCGCTGCCTCTACTGTACATGACCGGCTTGTACAGCTGGAGCGCTTGGTTACGTCAATGATGCCCAGGTCCTCGAATGAGAGACTCGATGCTAGTTCGTCTGCAAAGGTGTGTAGGCTACCAGTGCCCGCCCGGAATACTCTGGCCGAAACTATGCCGATAGATACATCAGTTGATGGACAGTCTGAGTGTGGGAGCATGCGAATCAGTGACTCAGAGTTCCGCTATGTTGGAGGCGGTCACTGGGTTGCCATACTGGACGGTATCGCCGATCTGAAAGACCACCTGGACCGCGAAGAACAGCTGCGGCTAGCTCAAAATTCCGACTTCGAGCATGAGGTCGGCCATAGCAGTGGACCATTTGCAAGGTCCCGGTCTAATGGCGCATTTCTGCTGTATGGGTGTCGCCGCGCGACGTCACGCGATGAAATACTCTCAGCACTGCCCCCCAAAAACGCCGTCGATCGCTACATCTCTCGCTACTTCAACTATTTAGATCTTGTATCGTCTTGTAGGGACACTTCCATTCACTGCTGCCAAGTCTAATGCTCATTTTCGCTGACGCGGTTCAGCTGCGGTTCACGGACCGAGCTTTCTGCGCGAGGTAAGTAGAATATGCTCTACACCCCAGCCACAACGACGCTGTTGTTAATAGATACAGTACGAGGCATTCTGGGCCGATCCGTCCAGTGTCCCAATAATTTGGGTTGGACTACTTTTCGGTATGGTCTGTCTTGCATGTCTAGCCTCTGACCCGCCCGATGGACCCGAGGCCGAACAACAGTCCCTCCAGGTCAATCTGTACCGCGAGAAGATTGTGCAATGCCTGAACATGGGCGAATATACCAAATGCGGGCCGTATGCCTTGGAAACGCTCATCAACTACGTTTATGTTGAATTCTGCATCCGTGCCGATGCCGACAAGGACATCTGGTTTCTGCTCGCCCTGGAAGTCAACCTCGCCCGGCGCATGGGTTACCACCGTGACCCTGGTCACTTCCCCGGCATTTCGCCCTTCCGGGGTGAGATGCGCCGGCGGCTATGGGCGACAGTGCTAATGAGTGATATTCTCATCTCCAACCAGATGGGCATGCCACGGATGATCTCCGACTGGCAGTACGATACTGCGGAACCGCGGAATCTCAACGATGCAGAGTTCGACGAGGATACCGTAGAGTTGCCTCAACCGCGACCCGAAACCGAGCACACGACGGCCCTGGGTATCATCGCGCGCAGGCGTATGTTGAAGGCGCTCGGCATCATTGCGGACCTCACGAGCGCAGTGCAGCCCTGCAGCTACGGAGAAGTCATGCGAGTAGATAGTCTCTTACATGAAGCGGCTGCGAGCATTCCGCTGCCCCTACAGATGAAGCCCATGGCAGCTAGCGTGACGGATTCTCCACAGGTCATCCTGGCCCGGCTGTTCATCAGGCATATGTTCTACAAAGGACAGATCATGCTGCATCGGCGATTTCTTTACATGCGGTCAACATCTCAGAATGAGGATGCTTTTGACTATTCCCTGAAGGCGTGTCTCGACGCCTCGCTGGAAACTCTCGCGATCCAGTACGTACTCGACGAAGAAACCTGTCCCGGAGGCCAGCTTCATACGATGCGCTGGCGAGTCACCTCCATAATGAACCACCAATTTCTCACGGCCACCATGATCCTGTGCTCGTTATTGTATCACAAACAGACACTACAGCGGGAAGATGAGATCCGTGGTGCGCTGCAGAGAGCGAGGACAGTATGGATGCGTAGGCCCTCGACTTCTAAAGAAGCGAAGAAGGCCGCTGAAACGATCAATATCGTGCTTTTCAAAACTGGAAAAAGTCGGGAAGGGGATGGTCGGCCTAAAGAAGACGCCAGCAGAGAGCCTGGGGAGCAAAACGCTCAAACGAGTCCTCCGATTATGCAAGACGCTCTTGGCATTACTTTTGGCGGAGAGAAGGGCGTAACGGATAGCATCGGCTTCTATGAGCGTGAGTCTCTGATTGACACACCCAAATAGGTTGGGCTGACCCTACTGTAGCTGACCCATTCATCATGCCCGAATTCCTGGGTACTTTCCTGCCACCTGATCTGCAGGGTCAAGATCCGAGCTTCCACGTCAATAGTCCTAGGCTATTTCCGGACGAATTGATGCCTGCAAACTGGCCCGGATCGTAAGTCACTGATTCTAAGTTCTATCTCCGCATTGTCACAGAGTATCGACGGGCTATCCGCGCCCGCAGGAATGGATATCTTTGTACGGCACATCATCATTCGTGCCTAAGAACTCTCACCGGATCTCCTGGTTAGACCCGGCGCGACTGTCGTCTGCTGCTGCGAACATAAGGACCGAAGAAATGACCTATCCTCGTCATTGTAGGGAGGCACGACTTCTGCCAGACGGCAAATCAACGGCGCCAACTTGACTCTGGTCAGGAACGAGCAGAAAAAAACGCTCAGGCGCAGATGCAGCATCTAGCTCGGCGTCGGTAAGCAGCGGTGCTTTCCGAGGCACAGAGAGTAAGCGACCCGGGTGTATTCTCTCCTCGGTAGGAGGGACAGGCGGGGAAGAAAAACGGCGTCGCGTACGACTACAATTGCATTACTCTGTTAAGTGCGGAAAGATGGGACTAGATCCCGATGAAGTGTCCGCACTCATGCTTCCGGGTATGATCAAAATGCGGAACTAAATAAAATGACGAGAAAAATCCATCGCTCCCTAATTCTTAGTCGTGGACGAAGTCTTACGAGGAATTCCCTGAAATATCCAAAAAATGTTCATCTGTGATCATCAATATACACTCAGTGAACTCAGTGATTGTGTCTGGGCTCCTCGAATCGCTGGGCTAGTCGTTGATACTTGACTGCCTCGCGGAGGACCATCCCCTCGCTCAGTTGCGTCGCTTCCCTCCTGAACAGATCCTGCCAGGGAGTCTGGCTCTCAGGGACAGCGTACCCGCCATTGGCCTCCAGCTCCTTCTTCCGTTTCTCCAGTTCCTCCGCGGGTACAAGGATGTCGACGCGCCGTTTGTTAAGGTCAACACGGAGTCTGTCCCCGTCTCGAAGAAGAGCCAGATTGCCACCAGCCGCCGCTTCAGGAGAGGCATTCAGGATCGACGGCGAGCCGGACGTGCCAGACTGTCGACCATCGCCGATACAAGGAAGCGAGTGGACACCTTGCCGTAGAAGGCGTCCGGGAGGATGCATATTGACGACTTCTGCCGCGCCCGGATACCCCAGGGGTCCCGCACCGCGCATGATGAGGATAGTCCTATCGTCGATAGGCGTATTGGGATCTTCAAGGCGATGGTGATAATCCTCCGGCCCGTCGAAGACGATCACCGCGCCTTCGAACGCGTTCGGATCGTCCGGGTTTTCGAGGAATTTCTGCCTGAACTCTGTTGATATCACGCATGTTTTCATGATGGCGGAGTTGAACAGGGTGCCCTGGAGGTGTAAGAAGCCGGCGTCTTTCATGAGCGGGTCGTTGTAGGCTCTGATCATGCGGCGGTCCCACGTGTGCTTTCCTTGAACGTTTTCCTTTACGGTGCGGCCATTACACGTTAGAATTTCGGCGTGTAGTTTGCCCGCGTCCAGCAGCTCGGCCATGACGGCTGGCAAGCCGCCGGCGCGGTAGTATTCCTCGCCCAGTAGCTCTCCAGCTGGCTGCATGTTCACCAAAAGAGGGATGTGGAAACCCAGGCGATCCCAGTCATCTAGCGAAAGGTCCACCCCAATATGCTTTGCGATGGCGCCAATATGGATTGGAGCGTTGGTGCTGCCACCGATGGCGGTGTTCACGACGATGGCATTTTCAAAGGCCTCGCGAGTCATGATATCGCTAGGTTTTCGATCGGCATGCACCATCTCAACGATCTGCAAGCCTGTGTCATAGGCGCATTGTCCTCGTTCGCGGTACGGGGCAGGAATGGCCGCTGACCCCGGCAACGCCATCCCCAGGGCCTCGGCAAGTGCGTTCATGGTCGAGGCGGTTCCCATTGTGTTGCAATGTCCTACGGATGGTGCTCTGCAAAGAGTCAGAATACATGAGTCGTCTGAGACTGATCGTTGACATACCCTCGGGACACGTAATCGATGAACTCCTCTCTACTTATCTCGCCGGCGGCATACTTCTCCCTGCCTTTCCATACCACCATACCTGAGCCGGCGAGCTCGTTCTTCATATAACCATTGAGCATGGGGCCGACATTGAGACATATCGCGGGAATGTTCTGTAGAAAGATGTCAGAAACCGTTGGACACCAGAAAGCGCAAGCAAAGGTCACATACAACCGTAGCAGCAGCCATTAGAGCAGCCGGCGTCGTCTTATCGCAGCCAGTGAGCAGCACGACCCCATCCAGGAAATACCCATGGAGAATCTCAACCAAGCCAAGGTACGACAGATTCCGATCGATAGCCGCAGTCGGCCGCCTGGAGCTCTCCTGTATCGGATGCGTAGGAAACTCAAAGGGAATCCCGCCAGCTGTGCTGATGCCTTCGCGTACCCGCTTCACCAGCTCGAGATGATGGCGATTACACGGCGCCAAATCCGAGCCGGACTGCGCGATCCCGATAATCGGCTTCCCCGACATGAGCTCCTCCTTGGTCATCCCGTAGTTCAGATACCGCTCGATATAGAGCGCCATCATGCCGGGGTCGCTCTCGCAATTGAACCATCTGGAGGACCGCAGCTTCCGGCCAGCTCTGGACACCTTCGCGGCGCCAGTCGTCATGGACGCCAACGACTTCTCCAGCTCAAGCGTGCGCCTCCGGAGCGCAAGCAGTTCGGCCTCGCAGTCTTCGATGTTCACCGGCGCGCGATTCGCACCGGCATCGCAGGAGCAGCCTTCGCATGAGGCCGAGGCCTGCGTGTTGCACGGCATGATCGAGTGCCTTTGGTGATCTGATCTCAACCACGAGCCTGGTCCAGAATATGGATATGACGCTGAATATGTACGATGGGGACAGGGAAACCTTAATTGGGGAAATGCCGAGAATAGCGGAGATGCTCCGACCGGCGTGCCGAAATCCACCTTATTGCTGATGCAATGATTATCAACAGATCGAGGGCCCGAACAAGGACCAGGGGAGATGAATGTTTATTTAAATCGCCGCGAGCCTGGATCAGGTTCTCAGAGGCTCAAATTTGAATGATGTATGACTGATGGATCAATCCCAGTCAGTCCCTGGAAAATGGATGCGGCCGGTTCAGATACCCCACGCTACCAGAAACGGGCATGGGGGTCGCATTGGGCAGATGCTGGAGATGAGGATAACACTAGACTATCAAGCAGAGAGAAAGTATGATGATGATGATGTCGATGATGCCGGATATACGGTCTTTTATACGTACTCCTGGTACTCCGTAGCAGCCACAGACTGGGGAAAAGCAATATACGCCAAACAAAGCGGCCGTTTGTCGCGGCGCAGGTGACCGATATTGCTTTTTGTTTGACCATAATTCCATTTCTTGTCAGATTCCCTGGCAAACAATATGGAAGAAATACAAAGAGGTAATGAATTGAAATGCTTATTGAGGCAGTATTGAAGATATCCCACTTCCTTTCTGCAATACTGTAAAATGTCTCATCCCACTCTCTGGTGGCATCCCACATTGTCTACCCCACGCTCCACGGCGCCCGCGACCCAGCAACTGGTCATGTCTCCTTTTGAGGCCTTTTCAACTCCATTGCAGGTCTATAACTTGCCCCTTTGGGTTTGATTCTAGTACGGTGAAGCAAAATTTCTTGGAATAGACAGGAACGACAAGGTCAATCGTAGCTTTCCCATAAATCAATTTCCGGAACGCCTGCGATGCCAGAGAAGGGAAGCTCGCCTCAGCTTGGATCGAGCATATCTACCAGAAAAGCACAGAGCAGAGCAGGGAGGAAGGAAGCGATACGAGAAAGAATCTACTGAGGCGCACACTGCGCGGGCTCTCCGTCCTCGTCCTCGTCTTCCCACGAGGAGCCGCCGTGTGGATCGCGGGCTCCGAACTCATCCAGGTTTCCTTTCGGGTCGTATTCGACTTCGTCGACAGTGTCGGCCTGGATCAAGGGATCCGGTCTGGGCAGCATCTCTCGGAGTCTTTCCAGGACGGCTGCACTGGGCTTCCACTTGGAATCCGGGAACTTGATGTTGACAACCAGGTACAGGTCGCCCCGGGCGTCGCTGCGCTTGATCGGCATGCCTTCTCCGGGCACCTTCAGAACCTGACCGGGCGATAATACCTCCCCGGGAGTCTTGGGATGAGTGATTTCGATGCCGCGGCCGTCGAGATGTTTGACGACCACGCGCGAGAAGCCTGTCAGCGCTTCGGCCAATGTGACATCGATGGTGGCTGTGAGATCTGAGCCGGCTCGTCGGAAGGTTGGGTGTTCCTCTTCCACGATGTGGAACACTATGTCGCCAGGTTCCTGGCCCGGTGACTGGTCCGCCTCGCCTTCCAGCACAATTCTATCTCCTTCTCTAAACAGATATTAGCCAGAGGTTCTTATCATAGAGATAAGATTGCAAGTGTCACTCACTTTGCTCCCCGGGGAATGTAGATCTCCAGCATTTTCTTCTCCTCCACCGTCTTGTTGCCTTTGCACTTCTTGCACTTGTCCTTGGGACTGAAGAATTCTCCCTGGCCATTGCAGGTCGAACAGGTCACCGTTGATGGGGTAAGGAACTGTCCCATCCGCGTCAAGATTTGCTTGAAACCTGTGTCCAAATCAGTTCGAGGTGTTCATGAAAAGTAACCACTTGTGCCTCATACCTTGTCCATCACACGTCGAGCACTTCTTAGCCGTCGCTCTTTCCTTGCCACCTTTACCCTGACACAGACTGCAAATGACATTCTTCGTGCTAGCAAATTTGACCGTCTTGCCCTTGTAGAGGTCCTCTAACCGCACCTCGTACTTTGTGTTCTCGTCCGGGCTCCGTCGGGGCTTGGGAGGCCGTCCGCCAGGCATGCCGCCCATACCGCCCATGCCGGGCATCCCACCACCCATCCCGAACATCTGCGCCAAAATATCATCCAGATCTGGTCCTCCTGCCATGCCGGGCTCGCCGGAGCCATTGAAGGCAGACATGCCATGGGTATCATAAAGGTGTCTTTTATCTTCGTCGTAAAGGATATCGTAGGCTTCTTGGACGGCTTTGAATCGTACCTCGGCGGCTTCTCGTTCGGCCTCGGGGACCTTATCGGGGTGACTTGCGAGGGCGGCCTGTCCGTTAATCATCGAGTCAGCAATCTTTGTTCTGCTCCCGGCTGGAATGAGGACGGTGTGCGTTTCCGACCTTGCGATAAGCCTTCCGGATCTCCTCTTTTGTTGCGCTTCGAGATACCTCTAGGACCTCTGCATGGGTACGTTGCCGTCAGCTATTGTTCAAATCATGAAGAGCAGGAGAAATACCATAGAGGTCGATCTCGACACCAGCCATCTGGTAAATGTAAGCGATTGTTAATGGTAGAGAGGCTGTCCAACACAAGCATACTGGGCAAGGCTGTCCCCTCCTCCAAGCACTCCGAGAAATCTAACAGTGGGTTGAGGGTGCTTATCGCGCAGAAGACAGGCACTCCGGAAGAGAATAAAGGTATTTGCTGATGAAGGGGATGTGTTGTGTTTGATCGTGCTTGATACGATGCGGAACCCCAGAATTTTTAGCCCGCTTTTTTTCGCAGTCGGCGGTGATTTTTTGCAGATCTCCGATTTATCGTCCTGCGCTTTGCGGCGGTCGAATGACAATCCGCGGATTTCGGACACTGCCCAACAACAACAATTATAATCATTGCTGGTGTCCACGAGTACCGCACGTCTTCACGGATAGCATTCCGCATCATGAGACATTCTCATCTGGGCCTTCTGGCCCGTCGATTGTGGATCTGCACGCGATGCAGAGCAGCCAACTACTCCTCCGTCGCGCCAGCCCGCGCTGGCAGCAAGTCTAAGAAGAACCTCCCCGATGCACCGGCTAGAACCCGGTTCGCACCGTCGCCGACCGGATATCTTCATCTTGGCTCCTTGCGGACAGCATTGTTCAACTACCTCCTGGCGAAACGGACGGGGGGCCAGTTCCTACTGCGAATCGAGGATACAGATCAGGTTCGACCCTGGAGCGAGCACGGAAGGTTGGAATGTCGTGATCAGGGCTAACGGAGGGTGCAGAAACGGACAATACCTGGTGCGGAGCAGCGGTTATACGAGGATTTACAATGGGCTGGGTTACAATGGGATGAAGGTGCGAGGTTTTGCGCGGATTGAAGGACGGAAGGAATGGAGGTGCTGATGCGGGCTATTTTTACAGGTCCACTGGTTGGGGGTCCATACGGTCCATACAGACAGGTAAGCGCTCAAGGAGATGGAAAATCAATGCTATGAGACTGGAGCTGAGACGGTCGGTTCCAGTCGGAACGGACGGCCATTTACCGCGAACATGCCAACCAATTGGTCAAGAACGGTCACGCATACCGATGTTTTTGCTCTACAGAACGGCTCGACTCGCTCGCGAGACATCGCAGTCAGGCCGGTCTCCCTCCCGGTTACGACAGACAGTGTGCAGACATCTCCGCCGAAGAATCAGAGGATCGAGCTGCAAAGGGCGAAGCGTATGTCGTGCGCTTGAAAGTAGAGGGCTATCCCATGTTCGATGATCTAGTCTATGGCAAGACCGGACAGAACCGCTCGAACAACAAGCTGGATCTCATTGAGCGAGTCTACGATGACCCTATCCTGCTCAAATCTGACGGACACCCGACCTACCATCTGGCAAATGTGGTGGACGATCATTGCATGAAGATCACCCATGTGATCAGGGGAACCGTGAGTATATAACCCCGGGAAACAAATTGCAGATGTTGACTCGCACAGGAATGGATGCCCTCGACGCCAATGCACGTCGCACTGTATAACGCCTTCAACTGGACGCCTCCCCGCTTCGGCCATGTTCCTCTCCTTGTAGACAAATCCGGCCAGAAGCTTAGCAAACGAAATGCAGACATCGATCTTAGCTTCTTCAAGGAGAAGCAAGGCGTGTTCGCGACCACACTTATCAACTTCGCCGCTCTTCTGGGCTGGTCGCACACCCAAAAGTCCGACGTCTTCAGCCTGGAGGAACTGGAGCAACTCGTAGGTTGACCTGGATCCCCGTCCACAACCGCTCTGCTCACAAACACCTAGTTCAACCTCAAAATCACCCGCGGCAACACCGTCGTCGCCTTCGAGAAGCTCTGGTTCCTGCAAAAGGCCCACGCGCAGCGATTCGCCGCCAGCGGCGGGCCCGTCTTCGACGAAATGGTCGCCAAGGTTTCTCAGGCCGTCAAAGAAACCTACCCAGCAGACCAACTGTACGTCCATCATCCCAACACGCCTCCAAGAACTACCAACTCACCCTCCCACAGCACTACCATCCTCGATTCTCGCCCATTGGCAGAATACATCCCTCCGCTCCTCAAAGCCGACGCAAAATCCTACACCAACGCCCCGGAATTCGTCCAGCGCAACTCAACCTTCTTCACCACCACCCTCACACGACCACCCTACACGCCCGTTCCCACCCCGGACGGCACCACCATCCCCATCACAGCCCTCCACACCGCCGCAGCAGCCCTCACCCTTGTCCCAGCCTCGCACTGGACCATCGAGACGCACCGCTCCAACATCGCCTCCTACGACGGCTCAGCCGCCGTCCTGCCCACTTCCACTTCTCAGGGAGGAACTGCACCGGGGAGCACAGACACAGACGCGGAAAAGGCCCGGGTAAACGCAGACAAGGTCTTCAAGAAGGAGTTGTACCACTACCTGCGTTGGGCTTTATCGGCCGGTGCGCCGGGCCCCGGCATCCCCGAGACGATGGAGATCCTGGGCCGGGCAGAATCGCTTCGCAGGCTTCAAGAGGCAAGGGAGCTCACGGCTGAGGCGGCGCCTGTCCGTGTGCCAAAGAGAGCTCAGTCGCCGCAGGGCGAGGATACAACCTGGATGGGCTCTCTTGCTCCGCGGTCCTAGATGGTTTTTGTCACTGATTTCTTCTCCTCAACATTGGTATATTTTGCCTCGCAGGATTCTGTACTATATTACACATTATACGGCAAGCATGCACCGCTGAATCTCTATTCGGCAACCAGGTGCCATGTACAACCGAAGTATTCTACTTTTACCATCACTACAAATGTAAAGAGTAGACCGAATAGTGAACAAATATCTCATTAAAAAGCATATTAACAAAATACGCTACGCTGATATCATAATCCATGAAAATAGCATGCTATGCGACTTGTACAATACCGAAGAAATCCCAGGCAAAAGACACAAAACCCAACCAAAGCAAGGAGCAGGGAACCAGAATGTGATCACAAGGATCGGGGAATTCAAAAGGGAAATTAAGCGTGAAAGCCGAACATAAGAACTGGCGCCAGCCAAGGATCTTCTTGCACTTCCTTCAGGTGGGAAGTTCAAGATTGATTATTCAAACGCAAACGAAGCATAGTACACGAAAGCCGTCGGTCTGTCTCTTTTTTTGGACAGTGGGAGCCGGAAAGGAAAGCCACCGACCTATCGCCTCCTGCGGGGAGGGCATAACAGGGTTGCAGTAGGAGTCATAGGAAGAAGCCCACGACCTGGAGAATCAAATCAAGAAGAAAGTCACGAACGTGGTATAATTCAAATTTTGGCGCAGAGAATCAAAGAGGCTGTTTTGGCGCAGCTTTGGTGTCACCCGCAAGGCCAAAAGCGAGTGGACCCTGCTCCGCGCAAGGGGGGATTGAATTGCAGTGTATCAACCATAGTCAGGATCATCGCGGGGTCGTCAATGTCAAGCAATATCGTTATCGCATCTGGCTTGAATGAGTAGACGCTGCAAACGAGCTGAAGAAATGGAGCTTCTAATATGCCTCCATGTCATCCGTCCAACCAGCATCACTGCCAGCTACTCTGACCATCTGGCCGTGATGCTCGTCAATCGCCTCCTGTGGGCTAACGCTCCTGATACCCTTGGCCTTTTTTCCTGCAAGAGATGGGTTGCTATGAGCAGCACGAAGTTTGGCATAGTAGACATCACTAGCATCGGCTTCGGACTCGGACCCGTCATCGAATGTTTCCCAGTTTTCAGACCCCGTGTTCGCCGTGTCAACAGTTGAGGAGTTTGAAACCTGTCTAGGCGCCGGTGGAGGAGGCGCATGTTGCAAGTAAGGATTTGGTCGTGGGAAATTCGGAATAGATGATATCGACGAGGCCGAGGACTGAGAAGACTGAGAGAAGCCGGTAGATCGCTGAGAGAAAACAGAGGAGCTCATGAACGATCGCTGGTTGCGATCGTCATAGACGTCCTCGGGGCTGACAGGCCGAACGAAGGCATTAGACAGCGCGCTAGCACATCTCGGAGGATCCATCGAATAGGGCCCTCTTTCCTCTTTTGGGTCAATCGTCAAAGCACGCATCCTAGGTGGGGGAGCACGTGGTGCTGGCATCTTGCCCAGGGTGCTGGAAGAATAAGAACCTGGTGCTGCGCGATGGCCGCCGGAATTGTTTCCGTACGGCATGTTACTCAGGGGCACCCGGGCTGGGATCTTTGAGGGTGACTTCGCGCCGGCCCTAGATGGGCCGATAGTGTTGTATTTCGTCTGACCATTTCCGGTGGGCGTTCTGGTGGCGGAGCGAGGAGGAGGGGGCCCTCTCATGACACTCGCTGGACGAGAAGGCGGCTGGGTCCGTCCAAAGCTTGCCTTTGAATTCGCGGAAGGTGGAGCGGAGGGTGTCTTGGAGCGTGGAGGAGGTTTGGCAACGACTGGGGTGAGGTCGTCAAGATATCTCTCACCGTGCACAAGGAATGGCCTGCCATACTCCTCCTCCCATCTTTCCAACTCTTTTCGAAGGTCTGCTTCGACTTTGGGCAACTCTTTGGCGATCCTCTTTCTCATCTTCTCCTCTCTCAAGAGCTTACCAGGATCACGCCGCTCTCCTTTGTTGCCGCGCGCCATGAGACGTGAGGCATCTTGACTCGATGCAGCCAGGGCTTCTCGCTCCGAAAGAAGACTCCTATGCCTCTCGATCAGCTGCAGCGTTGGGGCACGTTGCTCCTTCAGCGCCTCCAGCCGGGCAATTTCCCCCTCATGTGCTTCGAGAAGCGCGTCACTGTAGACATCAGAAAAGGCAGGTGTAAAGTCAAGCATTTCCTCCTCGGAGAAATAGAGCCCATCCCAGAGTTCCTGCAGTCGGCAGCGCGCGTCCTCCACGAAAAGGTGCAGATTCTGCCTTTTAAGTTCATTGAGACGTGCCAGTTCCTCTTCGAATTCGTTGATCGTCCGCAATCCGCACCCCCGATTGGCCGCAAGGAAGGCCTTTCTATCGCATTCCTCGACACCAAAGCGCTCCCACAACGACTCCACAGCGGTTCGCAGCTCCTTCAACTTGCGCTCGCGCGATCTCTTTTCTTCTAGCAACTTCTCGCGCTTCGCCGTCAGGTTCGCCAAATCTGACTCGTGGAGGCCCAACTGCTCGGGAGACTCGCGGTAATACTTGACGATATTGGTATCCGTCTGCACCTGGGGTGTTCCAAGTTCGGCCCAAAGCTTGATGATCTCTTCGCAAGTCGTCTTGACAAACTCAAGGCGACGGTGGTATTCTTCATAGACTCTCGTAAATTCATTATCTAGCGCAGTAACATACGATGGGGAAAGGTCAAAGCTCGGCGCGATCGACGATCCAGGTGTTGTTGGGGGGAGTTCGATGGTCACAAAAGAGGACTCTAGATGGGAAGAGTATGACTCGAGGGCTTCAACGAGTTCTACTGCCTGTTAGCGAGTTTTTTCTAAACTGACCCATTTAGATCGGCACTTACTCTTCACCTGTTCAAAACGCTCCCGGTGCATTTTGCTCATCGTCCCATGCTTTTCGCGGAGAAAAGAGAGACAGCGGTTGAGGGGATATGTGACACGCAGATCGTCATGATTCAGTTGATAGTGCCCATTGGCTTTCTCATCCACTAGGGATTCCTCCATTTGTTGAATGGCAGTAATAAGTCGTTCCGCCTCCTCTGTCATGCTGGTTCTCTCACTGCAAAGTGCTGTCAGCCGAGAAAAGCGCGATCAATCCGGGTGCGACTTACTCGTCCACAATCTTGAGATGGTTATTCAGAGTCTCAGACAGAGCACTGAAGAGCTACACGGTTCAATCAATTAGCATCCACCTTTCGAGACAACGAGCGCAAGAATAAGACACCATACCTCCGTCTCTCGTGTTTCGCGCTCATGGCTCGGAACTCCAATATCATCAAATATGCCATGCAGCTGCGTAACGATATTGTTGACCTGAGTGGTCAAGTAACTCGTGTCGACCGTCATTGGGATTATGAGCCCCAGATATGGGGTTGAGATAGCGGCACTCTTGATCGATTATGTGAAATGAGGGCGAGACTGCACTATGCGAGTTCTGCGCTCTGAAATTCTCCGGCGACAGAGCGCCTCGATCTATGAAGGTAGCGACAGCAAATAAACACTCGCGGAATCCAAGACAGGTGGCGATCCACCATGCGAATAAGATCAACAGAGGCCGAATGTCATCTGCGAGAAATAAGGGAGGGGTGCCCGCAGGGCTTTATGTACGTCACGATCGTTGCGGATGTATGCAAGGACAGGGAAAAGGTGAGGTTGAAGGGAAAAGCAAATAGCTGAAAGATGGGGCAGTGGAGTGAGGCAAGGAAGAAAGGGAACAATAATATTGACGCTTTTACCCTGCGATTACAGTTGTGCAGCAGATGAGATGCAGCCGCAATCAAGATTCGCCCGCTGCGGCTGTTGATGGCGCCCCGTCGCTCAGGCAACCGCTGACTCAGCCCTCCACCGCCCGTTTCTGCCACTAGGCCTCTCACTGCCTCTCCACTCCAGATTGTCAAGCTATCTCCGATCGATTCTAGAGCTCATCATCTAATAGAGGGACAAGATCATTTGATTAACCCCGTTTCTGTGTGCCATTGCTTCAACAATCTGTACTTCTGTGCCCAATCAGATATACCGGCATCCTACAACAAACATATCCATCATGCAGGCTGCACAGCAGTCCTGGGGTTCGTACTCAAATGACCCACTTGGCATCGCTTTCCGATGAGCTACTGACACCGAGGCTTTCTGCCCCTCCATCAGAGCTCGAAAACGCCATCAGCCTCATCGATCCTCAGCGAGACGCGCTCTATCGATACGATGAAGAAACACACAAGGCCTTGAGCGCCGCCCGGCCATGGGCCAAAGACCCCCACTACTTCAAGTCGATACGCATCTCCGCCGTAGCATTGATCAAAATGACCATGCATGCTCGCTCAGGCGGCTCCCTCGAGGTCATGGGTCTGATGCAAGGGTATATCCTTCCCGAGACTTTCGTCGTAACAGATGCCTTCCGCCTACCCGTCGAAGGCACCGAGACCCGCGTCAACGCCCAGGAAGAAGCGAACGAGTACATGGTATCGTACCTGCAATCTTGCCGCGATGCGGGCCGCATGGAGAACGCAGTGGGGTGGTATCACAGTCATCCCGGGTATGGATGCTGGCTGTCCGGAATCGATGTCACCACGCAAGATATGCAGCAGCTCGGCGGGCCGTTCGTTGCTGTCGTCATTGACCCGGAACGCACCATCTCCGCCGGCAAAGTTGACATTGGGGCCTTCCGCACTTTCCCCAAGGATTATACACCTCCAAAGGAAGGAAACGAGGACGAAGATTACCAGACTATTCCCCTCAGCAAGGCCGAGGATTTCGGCGCATACGCGCACCAGTATTACTCCCTTGAGGTGTCGTTCTTCAAGAGCAGCCTCGACACAGAACTTCTGTCGCAGCTCTGGAACAAATACTGGGTGGCTACGCTGAGTCAAAGTCCCCTGTTCACATCGCGGGATTACGGCAGTAAGCAGATGATGGATCTCAGTCAGAAAGTTCGGCGGGCCGCGCGGGGGATTGAAACCAGCGGGTCGCGAGGGGGTACCACTGCAGCTAAAGATCAGCAGCTGGAGAAGGTAGTACGCGATGGGCAGCGGATTGTTTCTGAGGAAGTAAAAGGTCTCTTGGCAGCTGAGGTTAAGATGAAGCTCTTTCAGGGCTTCGGAGAGGGGACGCAAACGGGTGCACCATGATCTCTTTTCGCAGGATAGTAAAGCTCTTCTACGATACGAGATGGGTCTGGTTACCTCATCTTACTTAATGGCGCGATGAAAAGGAATTTTTTTACTATCATTTATACCTGCACGCAAGACCTCTGGTCATCCAGGCGTAGTGTTCTTTGGCTATTTCGGTAAAGAAGTCCCTTGTAGAAAAGGCTTGGAATAGAAGAGACAACAAGTACACCGAATTGATCATTATCCGTCGACTAAAGAGCGGACAACAGAGGCTGTGTCATGGTAGATCATCAAATTTACTATAAAGAGTATATACCTGTTGGAGCAGACCCAGAGACTCCAGATAAGCTAAAGATACACCAGAATTCATACAAAGAAAATAGTGAAGGTCATTGTACAAAGTAGGCCAGTCAGTGCCAAGCGCTCAATGATGTTCCACAACATATACAATGAGCGATCAGAATAGGTGCAATGAAAGGTGGGCGGAAAGTGTTTCGTGGAAGAACCGGGTCGCACGAGACAGAATATCGATGCCAGGATATTAAGTTCTCCGCTGTCGATGTGAGATAGGAAAGAGCCGTCAGGTATATAGAGATCGAAAAGAGCGTTGGGAATATCATTATATCATGCGAATACATGCGGCCGCCGACATCAAACTGGCCTTCATTTAGTTGGCGTTCTGAGTCGATCATTCATTCTTTAGCCCTTCCACGCAGGCGAACTCTTATCAGCGAGTTTTTTCAAATTGCGATAGGAAGAGGAAACTGGCCCTCTTGAACTTATGGACGAAGTATCATCAATGCCTCTTTCGATGGCGCGGAGGATGTCGCCGGACGAAGGCTGCAAATCACGGTTCACTGTCCTGCAAGAGAGCCATCTCCTCTCGTGATCAAATCCGTCACAAGGCCGTGACGTGGAGCAACCGTACCGAACCTAAATGACGATCGCGAACGCCAGCAGGGCATAGCCGTCAACCAGGAGGGCGGAAAGAAGTGGGATGCCAATCGGCTAATGTTCACTTCAAGGTGCGATCAACTTGATAGGAGAATGCGTAAGCAACCAACGCAAAGGACACTTGACTGGCTATCGAGCAAATATCCGGGGCTTTAGGCTGCTGCCGCTACCAAATCATGACGCTTGGATCGCTGTGGCGCACTGCTCGGTTTGTTGTACCATGTGACGCTAAGAGACGGCACGCGACGCACATGCAACGCTGACACGAACACCCAATAGGGTAGCAAGTCACGACGATGCAGTGGGAGCGGCCAGATTATAGAAAGCCAGATTCCGATAGTAATCTACGGATAAAAAGAAAACCAAAGTTAGTCTTCAATCAACCAATCGTTAGAAATGAAAAAAAAAAAAAAAAAAAAAATTGAAGCAGAGAAAATCCTCGAAATGTCAATCGCGGGTATCATTGGGGAATTTCAACGCCCGGAAATGCAGAAAATAAAAAGGAAAAAGAGACGGAAAACAAGAAGAAAGACAAGCCGACCTGATCATCGCGATGCGATAACCGAGCTCGCGATGGCCATAGTACTATGACTTCTTAAGTCTCTACTCGATGCAGCAGCAGCATACCTCGCTATTTTTTCATCCTCACGTTCCCTCGGCTCCACCTCCAAACTCCGGTCGTACATGTCGTGGACGTCACCTGCCGCTTGAAGATTACTGAGTATGTAGTCCTGTAGTTCCGGGACTGGTTGAAGGAGATACGGGACGTTTTGATACTGTTGAATATCCCGAATGACTTCCGCAGTCTTGGCGCGTTTGTTGAAATTAATAAGCTCTGAAGGCGTAAGAGATGGGATACCGTCTTCGATGAACGTCAGGTCCGTTAGGTAAACGCCTGATTGAAGTTTAGCCAATTGTCACTAAAAAGCGCGTACAATATGAGGGACTCGAGCTAGTCGTACCAAAGAAAGGAATGCAAGGTGGATTTGCGAGATGCAACGTTTCCCGATACTCGCCAAAGTTCTTCGTGCTGGCCATGAGTCTGCGCATCTGCTCCAAAATTGCAGACGTACGGCCACTGACTTGAGACCAGGTCCGACCGAGTCGATGAATCGGCGCCGTCCCGAGAGCAGAGATAATGGATGTGAGCGTAGAGTAATTGTTGAGCGCGCGGCATCTCTGTGCGGAAAATTAGCGGTTTGCATGCAAAGGATCGAAGCAGGAGAGGGTGGGAGAAGGTGATCAGCATACATCTGCCACGTTCACGAAATGCTTTATGACAACAACTCGCTTCTTGACATCGGATTGCGTGAGAATCATCTCCGCAACCCAATTGGTCAATTGATTTGAATGGAGAATCAGAGCCTTCACATTCGTAGCAGGTTCCGGCTCATCGGGGCCAACCTTCTTCTGCCAAGTCTTATTCAGACACTCAATGGGCCTGATTTTAGAGTAGAGGCGTGATTCGATAATGGTAAGCTGCCTGGCGAATTCCGTGGGATCAATATCCAGGAATTTAAGCTTCTTCATATTCTTAGGAAGGATGGGGGGAGGAGCAGCGGTGGCCTGTGTAGGGACGAGGCGCTTTACTGTGGTGTCTTGACCTTTGAGGCGCTGCTCGATAACTGCCATCAGTTGAGGCGAGCCAGGTGTCTTCGTCGTCGCAATGGAGTCCTTGGTAAATGCGTGAACGCGAGCCAAAAGATTCATATGCGCCTCATCATTCGGCTCCATCCAGAAATGCTCAAACCAGCTTTTGAGGATATTGACAACTCGGAATCGGATAGGCTTTTGCTTCCTGTCTATCCACATCTGCATTTCATCTGAATTCAGTCCAAATGGAGGCTGGATGTTGAAGCGCTCAGCGAGCATTTCAAAGAGCTCCGACGCAGTCGTGAAGGATCGATATGTGAGGAGGAAAGTGTTATTGAAAGAGGCGTCCAGTTTATCATGGCGAGTTAAGTGCTCCACCAAGCCCGCCAATGTTCCACATTTCAAGGTGGGTACATCGGCCTTGGTGTCGTAAAACACTTCACCTTCGTGATCCATGTTCAAGAACCAAGGCGTCTCCTCCGGTTCCCGGACAGGCTCCCGAATAGGCTCCCGAGTGATAGCGGCTGGTGGAGCTTGGCCAAAGAACCTCTGCGCTTTATCCATGTTGCGACGAACTTTTTCAGATGGCGGATCGACGGAATACGAGGATGGTATCCCGATTGTCTCTGTCGCAATCCTTGCCTGAGAATCACCACGACTATGGATGCCCTTATAAGCTTCCTTGTCGCCCTCCAGACGACTTTCGCTCCTAAAGGTGGAAGAGGGCTCAGGAATCTGTTCGAGAAGAAGCGATAGGGAGAAACCAATCTGAGAGACAAAGTTTTCAAGCTGCCTGGCGATACTCCTCACGGCATTCAGGCGGTCTTCAAGAGAATCTCCGCGAAGTTCAGCCCACTCGTCGCCCAGCGGCGCGGAAACAGCCTGGCAGCTAATGACAAAATCTGCGATGGCATCATAGGCTCTCTGCTTCTGTAGACTGAAGTCGACCAGCTGAGGATTCTGGAAACTTGTTCCTAGCGGTGCGAGATTGATGGATTCAACAGCAGAAATCCAAGGACGAAATTGTTCAACGACCTTGATTGCAGCTGCAGCAACTGAATCACTGATTTCGCGCTGTTCCGCATATGTAACAATCTTCTTCTGGTTGAGTGACAATCGCTCCTCTAGTCGCCGTATAGTCCCAACAAATGACCTCCTGAGAATGTCGATATGGTCCAGGAGAGCAGAGTCCAGAGGCACCGAGGGTTCCACGCGAGAATCTGCGCCATCCTGGTCCAAAAATGATGTCGGGCCCGAATCATCTAGAGATACACCATTGTTTTGCCAGCCGCCTCCCGAAGAGCTTCCGACAACGAACCCAGGAACGATACGGCGAATGGTTTCACCCCGCTGTTGTCTCGCAACTTCGACGTAGCCGTAGACTCCTTGTATAACGCCGTCTGCCTCCTGCAAACACTTGTTGACGGAATCTGGCCCTGGCCAATCGGCAGCTGCAACATGCGACGAGAGAACGAGTTTCGAGAATTTAGACATCATTTCTCTGAAGTGGGGATAGAGTGGCTTGTTTTGCGAAATAATCGACGGATTCCCAGAATGATTGTCTGTAGTGTCCGACCCAGCAGCAAGAAGCATGCGAAGATGATCAGATATGTCTTCCGCCTTCCTCACATACTCGGAGCGATCTCCATTCAGTAGTGTCTGGCGATATACTTCGATAGCGTGACGCATATTGTCAACCAGCATCGGCCAAGTGACAGGAGCCGTGAGGCCGTCATCGACGAAGCGGGAAGGAGCTTGGGAAGAGACGGACGGTCTGTGAATGTGAACGGGCCCGGACGTATTGCTCCCGGCGGTGGTTGTCCTCTGCAGGTCCCGACTGGATTGGTGCGAGATCTTGCCTTCATTGATCGATTTGGTGGCGGATGGAGGATGCAATGAGTCCATGGACGTAGCAGGAGATACACCATCAATATATGAGCGACGACGACGAGACATAGAATCGTGGGAGGCCAGCATTAGAGACTCTCCCTCCGCCTCAGATGCCGAGCCATCATAATCATCCTCGTCGCGCTCGAAACCGCGAGCCATCAATTCGGGTGGTGGCCGAGTCTGGTCCGGCACGAAAAAGTTGTTTCGGTCGAAGGGTCCGCTTTCGTTCGCAGAGGGATTCTCAAACGGCAATTCCATGGTGCTGTAGCCGGTGAGAGTGTTGAAGTAGAATAAACGGCCATCTGGCGTCGCTTGAGGGATCCAGAATGCGGCTTCTTCCTGCTCCTTGGGGGCTGGTACACCTTCGATAGGAAGTATCGGTTGTGAATCGCGCGGGTTTCCTGTGGAGTCGACCTCATCTTCATCGTGCTCGTGCTCTTCTTCATATTCGTCCTCACCGGTAGCCGATTCCGCGCTGATCTCGTCTTCGTCGCGAGGATGTACCACCTGACCCTCTAATTCGCTTGGATCGGTTATAATAGCGCAATAGTTACTGGGGAACCAGCCCCGGACGCTGTTGTTGATGACACCATCCCACCAGCCAGTCTCTAGTTGATTGAGAACCTGTATGATATCACCTCTGCGAAAACTGAGACTCGTGTGGTCATCGGCATCGTAATCGTACATGGCTCGCACGAATAGTGCTGGCGCCGGCTCCGGGCTGGGCGTGTAGCGCCCATCGCTGGTGGATTTCATGGGGGGCCTGTGTCGCTCCGGCGACCCCTTCTGCTGGACGGAGATACTGTTTCCACGGCTGCGACTTCGAGGAACAGATGTAGGAGTGGACACTTGCTCGTCGGTAAACTCAAAAGTAGTAGCGAAAGTCTGGGTTTTGGTCGCCAGTGCAGATCTGGTGTCGACACCCAACGGCTCGGTCATCCGGGTTTCGTACATCGAGTTTCGAAGCAATTGAAGAATCTACAAGAAATTTTAAAAAAAAAAAAAATATGGACATCGGACGGCTGCGTCGCCCTGCGATTAATGCTGGCGAGCTCAAACAAAGGCGTTGCTCATGACTAGACAATGCAGGTATCCGACAGATTCGATCGTAGCGAGCGGTGGTGGTGGTGGGTGGTGGTAAGGGAGAGGGGCGGTAAACGGGAGACGGACTGTGGTGGGTTGGAGATGGTGGCAGGTCAGATTCAATTATTGGTGGCAAGAGTCACTAATATAGACCAATACGAAAGGACTCGATAAGGAGTGAATGCACTTGAGAGCGTCAGCCGATCAAAAGGATTGATGGAAGCGTTTCATTTTCCTCTCTCCAGGAAAGTTGAGAAAATAGGAAGAAAGCAGTCAGTCAGTCAGATTGATCCGTCGAAAAGGAGGAGAGAGAGTTTCCCAGAGCACCTTCTGATAAGTGGTGGTGGCCTCAGGTGGGGGAAAAGCTACTACCTCTCCCTATAGTGGATAAGGTAGACTCAGTTGAGTACCACGTTACTGTACTGTACTGCTCAAATACCAAAATTACAATATGGAACCAGAGCACCCGGAGCAATTCGGTTGGCTTTGAGTATCTCAGCCCTTTGATTCAAGGTTCATAGCGCCATAAATTGAGGGCAATATTCATAAGAACGGATGATATTATTGACGAGAACGACTTTAATGCATCCACATCCTCAGTGAGCAACCTGTATATGCTTCAAATCGTAGGTATCTGCCTATCCTTGAAAATGGTAGTGATTTGGTCTTGATACCGTCATGGAATTTCGTCGTGTAAGTTACAAGATGGCACCACCTGAACCACCCACTGGCCACTCCCAAGGTCAGAACAGGAGTGTGTACACCGATCACCCGTTGGCTACTTGACAGACCTCTAAGCATTATGTTTGCAATGGGGAGTAAGCCGTATAATATCGTTGTTATGAGCGATTTGTATGGACGGAGTTGCTCGGGAAGTGGTTCCCAGTTGCTCTAACGGGGCTGACTTGGATGTTCTTTGGGAGTTGTTGGGGCACGCTACGAGATGGATAGGCTTGGATCTAATAAGTAAGTCGTCTTTAGAGCTTAGGAAGCCCCTCTTCGCGTCAGGCTACAGAAGTG
The DNA here is from genome assembly GCF_018404265.1 of Aspergillus viridinutans. Classification (NCBI taxonomy): domain Eukaryota; kingdom Fungi; phylum Ascomycota; class Eurotiomycetes; order Eurotiales; family Aspergillaceae; genus Aspergillus; species Aspergillus viridinutans. Next base: position 809,738 of record NW_025091217.1, read on the forward strand.
CGGACCCTTTCTGGGTCCAGAGATTGATGGAATCAGCGTCTCGACTGACTCTCGAGTCTCGACCAATATATGGACCGATATTTTTTCCGTATTGTAAATCGCGCAATGAAGAGATGAGGTACCCGCGTAGGCACTCCGTAACGTACACCTTACAGTACTAAGGTATTATCCCGTGACAGTGGAGAAAAGCAAATGTATTGACAACCGGGATTAGGCCGTTTGATCGCGTCGCAATGAGATAATATTTCATGTTATTGCATCTTTCCAAGACTTCAATGATACATTTCTTGATACAGTATTAACGTTCGTCGTCATCATCATGATCATGATGATCCTCAACCCTTGAGCACCATCTGTTGAGCCTACGGAGTTACCAACGGAGCCCTTCTGAGCAAGGCCCCCAATGTTCCATCAATGACCATGGCAGTCGGCACACCATTGGTGCAAACTACGGATGTGTCTTCAAGCATATAGAGCTGTAAACTATCGCAGTTGGATGAGTCGATCCGGGTGATACGAGGACTTTCCGAGTGATTCGCGTCTGTTTGCCTATTGAAACGCGTTTGATAGATACTTTCGGTGGACCGGCTCTTGATGGTTGGACAGTGACGGTAGGTCGCATAAAGCATCCAATGAGCCAAAAAGGCGCATCACCGTAGCTGTTCAATGTCGGATAAATAATGCTCAGTGATCATCGCTTGTTGACGGCCTTGTCTCCCGGCTGTTCCTTGGTCCTCGGCGTCGTTTACGTATGCTTGTGATTTATGCTAAACATCGAGTCAAGAGAAGCCACAAACCAACAATGCCATCGTAAAACAGGATAAGCCTAAATGCACATGGAAAAAACCGGATATGTTGTTCGAAACTCCGTTCGTCTCTTCAGTGACATCGTGGTGGGACCGACTCCAAATATGTTCCCCAGATTATCTACCCCATACTGTCAGGGATGTAAATGGCAGTTCATGGACTCCCCAGACACCCACGTTCAGCCTATTCATGCTGTTAATCCCGCAAGAACTACGAACCGACCAGGGATGGATTAGGAACGGAGAATCACAGGGAAGAAGAGGTCGGGCCGGCCCGTCAACAATAGAACCAAGGATTCCTGTAGGGTAAGTGATCATATGCATTCATTATCTTGACACACCTGCCTTCAAGTTCCCTCATCGCCCCGAACCCCAGAAGTAGCAGAGGCCCTGGTCGATGTGTGCGCAACTGATCATGTCACTTGAGACGGGAAGCCAGACGACCTGCGGGTCATCCTGACAGCTTCTTGGCCTGTGGCGCTCGGCGTTACTTGCCATGACCTCGGCTTGATAATGGCTGTGAAATGAGCTACTCGACAGTAAAATTCTTCTTCATTTATGAAATATATGCACCCGCGATGCTTCCGGGCGTACTGTACTGCTGTATGAGTCTTTCCGATGTCTGTGATTTAGACTCCATCTTTGGTGCACTGACCTCGAGACGTCAGGTAAAGCTTGGACATCCTTTGCAGGCTCTTCGCTCGAGGGACGGGTTCCAACTACACACCTCGGTAGGCTGGTTTTGAACTCGATGTTCCGAGTTTTGCATCCTCAACCAGGCAGGAGACGATCTTGGATCTCAAAGACCCATGGTTCCTCTCAAAGTCTGTTGGGTAAAGGGACGACAACTCTGGGTGTTGGGTGGCCTCGAGCTCTATAGTGGCACCGCAGAATTGGCGCAGGCTGCCTTGTACAACCCTTCCAGAATGAGTGCCTTGATTACCTTGCTTCAGATCTGACAGTGCCCTCCGGCAGAGGAATGGATAATTTTGGTTTGGATGAAGCACAGGCTGCCGATGCAGGGCGGCCTCGGTCTGATGCTCATCATCACCTCCACATTAATTTCGGGGGAGCCACATGTCGGGCATCTGGTTGGATGTACAGTGACTGAGAAAAGACCAAAAACTGTGCACGGAAGCCAGCGAGTCTCCTCACTGACGACCAAACCATGACATTATCAAGCGTAGCACTTGGACGTTCGTGCCTTCATCGCCCTGTTCTACTGTTCCAAGGGATATCATTATCAGATCCTCCGTGTGAACGAGACAGGTGGCTGCCAGCGTAGCGGAATTCCACACAGGTCCTATATCCATCTGAATGTTCAATTGGAATAGGATGAAGAGCCTTGCAAGTGCCGGTGTCCAAGTTTGCAGCAGAGTGTACATTGAGTCAGGTTCTTAGACCAATATTAGCTCTAGCCGTTGAAACGATATTGAGATCTGTTGAACTTGAATCTATATTTCTCTCTCCTTGTCCAGCTATGGTGTGAGCCCACTGCTTCTTGCTGTATTTATATCTCCTTGTATTCAATCCTAGTAAGTCATCCCTCTTTCAACCAGTATCGATCAACAATTCTGCAGTTATATACATACGGCACGCTTGGACGTGATGGCAGTTCCTAGAGTCCACATGCCATAAATGCAGCCTTTGCCTGTATCACCTGAAGCCGCTGGTACTCTCTCTGTCATACTCGCTCATACTGAAATACGCCTTCCTAGTAAACAGTCCCAGAAACCAATCTGATCGACACATCCAGATTGATCGGAACAAGAGCTACTGAACCACAAGCATGGTGTCTCAGGCGGCATACCACCCATGGATAGACATTGTGCAGTTGATGATCAGTTTCCTGACGCTGACGGCCTGTCGCCCTGGCAAGGCGTCTGACCTCGTCGCTGAATGACTGTGGACTGATATATAACTATTATGCTCAGCTCAGGTGTAATCTTGATGCGAAGAGAATCTACAGGGACACAGAGATCTCACTACCATAAGGATATGTTTTTGTATGAGAAATCCGCGGTGTCCTTTTATTATAATCAAGTATTCGCTTGGCCAGACCTCTAGCAGAATGCTGATGCTCTGTGAGCCAGGCAAGACGAGATCCATGACGGAACTGCTAATGTAGAGATTGAGAACCCTCAAGCTTGAGGAGCTTTTCTGCTGCATCAATGACATACTGAGAGACAATTTATTTTCATTGATGACTACCTTTGCTGAAGAGGATGGATACAATGATATCGATGCCTTCATGGCAGACAACTTTCGTCCATATCAATCTTCGTGCCAACCCCTACGATGTATATCAATCAGCCGGCATGATATCTGCTCTCAGTATGCAAAGTTCGCAGCAGTGCTCACATTCAATACTTCTAAAGATTGACTACTTCCATACTCCCTTTATTATGGTGTTGAATGACAGCGTCGTGACCCCCAAGGTACCTGTTAAGCATCGCACAAGAGGGTAAATTAGCATGTGGAGTGGTTGGATTACACCAAGATGTCCATTTCTAGAATAGGATGGAGTAGAGGCCTTTCATATGGCCGTGAATCTCTACATTGACTCGTCATGCAATGAGTCGACGCAGTATCGTCTTCTTGACCAAGTTGCAATCGGAGGTTTTCCTGGCACAATAGATCAGCTATAGCACAATCAATATTCTGGCTTAGGAGTAGACCGACGGGCTGCAAAATAAAGTCTACTAACTATGATAGCGGTACATCTCTCTATTGACCCGGAAACATGAACTAGAATGGAAGTAGGTTTTTATTCTCCTTTTCGGTTTCATCGCGAGGAAGCACAGATTGATCCTTTGGACTCCATACGTGTCAAAAAGGACAAAAATCAGATCGAAAGAAGAACAGGAAGAAGCAAGGAAGACAAATCCTAATGCAAGCATCCCGCTCCCCTGTTGCATCTTGCAATCGGACCAATCCCCCGGGGTTCCCATTTGTGGCTCTCAAAGTTTGTGCTTTGCACAAGCCTCGCACTGATTCGTTCTCCTTGATGATAGACTGTCGAATATGTTGACGCAGCACTCCTTCAGTTTCATGGGATAGTCTGGTGTGGATGGATACTCCGTACTGCCGTTCGTAATAAAAAGTCAAACAGCCACCTCTTACGGCTCCAGAAGGCCCAGAACTCTGGACCCCAAAAAAAGCAATATGTAGTCTAAAGAACTAGACTAGCAGCTTAGCCAGGCAATCCTTTATCGACTTCTGCCCCTCCCCCTTTTTCCCGCATATCCAACCAGCTGGGACAGCGGGAGGCGGATGCTGTTCCGGTAGGCCACGCTGGATGTCGCAGAGTCAGACCTGAGACCTGGCTTCTTCGGTTTTCCAGAAGGCTTCTTCGAATCCAATCAGATATTTTGCAGTGGGGTGGTGGAGGATTTCTATCATTTCATGACTTTCATCGTCTGGGATGTTTGATTAAGGGGATCCGGCTGGTTGGTGCTGGAGTTTTACGGAGCATAGAGACCGGGGATGAAGTGCTACCAAGCATACCATAGTCCCTAGTGGCCGTATTCTGTATCCGTCCTTCTGTCCTCTGGTTTTCTTTAGGTTCCAGAAGAATACAGAATACGATATGTACCGTCCCGTCTGATGGTACGCAAGGCATGCGAATTGTTGAAATACATCATCAGGTCAGATCCTTCCCGCTCAAGCATGGACAAAATAGGCAGGTAAGAAGCCTACATCGATATCAACTGTGGGTAGACTGCAGCATCTTCAATGATCTTCAAGCTATGAATTATGCGACTGAGCGGCTTGAGCCACAAACCTCTCATTGACATACTCAGGGACAGAAGAGGCGGTCACCACTCATCATGATCCCAACAAATGCATCTGTAGCCGATTCTGGCATTCTGCGTCTAGGCGCAGGCGCAGGTACAGTTCGTATGCGACACCGCCTGTTGCGAGTCCTGTGTAGTGCATACCTACATAGCGGTCATGAAGGATAGCCTAGGTCATTATTGGTATTTATCAGCGTAAGTAAACCATTGGTTACAGGATAAAGATGCAATTCGGTTTGGAGGGATCCGTGAACATATACTTGCAGGAGTAGTACTAGTATCTACTACAGAGTGGTGCTCTACCTATGCAAATACAGAGATGACCTACAACTGCTTAAGCTGATGTAGTCTGAATCTCTCTTCTATTCGAATCTTACAATGCGACATTCAAAAGACTGTAGAAGTCTGATGGAGTCAACATGTTGTCTGGATATCATTTACCGCATCCAGTAGTTGACAGTCGTGGTTCAGACACCTGCTACGGGAGAGTACCATGGAACAAACTGGCCCCCTATGGTAGATATCAACCGCAAGATCTTGTACCAAGGCGGGCTGAATGGACTAGACGTCAATGGACGTTGAGTTGGGACAAATTATTAGTTACAATAATAACAGTATGATTAAGTCCGTCTCTCCTTGAAGACCATTAGGAGTCTAGGACAACCTGCTCCGAAATAAGCCTCGCAGCCCCATAAAAATGAAAAGCGAGTCATATCACGCAGCGTAACCATGTTGAGCATCAGATCGAGTCCATTCGCTAATTCTCAAGAACTGCGAGAATTGAGCCCTCGTTTAGCGAGAACACACAATGGAGGTCGATCCACCTCTAACAAAGGAGAAATTCGAGAAAGAAGCAAAGACATTGAGAGCGAAGAACGGCCTAGAACATGAGATTATCATCACTGTCTTCGTGTGACCGTCTAGGAGTGCAAACTGGAAAGTCTATCTACGTCGAACTCAGCCAGTTGTAAAACCTGGCGGTGGCGATTATGTATTTCGCTGTCGTCTATCGTCTATAGCCATCTAACGACCCAAACTGTAGAAGCAATCGAAACGAATAGCGATAGGACAGTTGTTCATCCCCAGCTCTATCACTATCAGGCTTCACCGATTCCCAAGTAATGGCTATTTTGGGGAAGTTCCCGACAGAAGCCAAAGTAGCGGTACACTGGACGGCAGAACAAGGACAGCAACGCAGTACGCAGGGTCGGGACATACCCAGTCAGCCAAGACGACTTACGACGCTACCGATGGCCACTAGCTTGGGAAATGGGCCCCGGGGAAGCTGTTCCTCGCTTCCTGCAACGGTACCTAGTGGAGAAGAATGTGATCATAAGTGCTTGGTAAGTTGGTAGATTACAGCGTAGTAGGTTATTGATTGATGCAGTGGATAGATCAACTACCGCTATCATCATTATTAATGGAGGAGCATACCATTTACTAATTCTATAGATTGGAAGTTTGAAGCAACCCTTTCAAAGATCTATCTAGTTTGTCATATATGTTGGAGAAAGAGTGTTTATAGTTTACACAGAACCTATTGGGACAGCTGGTGTCTCAGTTGTTAGAGTTGTTTGGAAGAATAGCCCATTGGCTACGGAGTACCCGTCTACGGAGACAGGCTGCAGGTGTCTTGTACCCATCCTTGAACTCTGATCCCAAAGCGCAAGTCCTCAGTCAAGTTGAGACAGACGGTTCCACCGGACTCGAGTCAATTGAGCCTTCTGAAAGCCTTTCACGAAGTCGTCTGTTAGCAGTCTTAGAACAGTAGACTAACACTCGAAGTAAGTCTTCTCTCAACCTGCCGGCTGCGCTGGACCTGTTGAAGTCATCGCCTGTCTCCTGAAGAGCAGACTCACCACTGATAGGACGTTGATATGGGTCGGACCGCTGCATGGCGGTTCACAGGGGATCGGAAAGACCCCAGCCAACTAGGGAGTACAACTGCGAGCTTTGAATTAAAGAGTAAAGTCCAGTTACTTATTCCAAGCCGTCTCTCCAATTCGTCTTACTGAAAAGCGTAAGCTCTGCGGCTCACCGCTCTCTTGGGACTTGCCTGGCCTGGCAAGATGGGGGCGGTGTGAGCGAAAGTACATTGAGTGCTGCAGATTGAATATCGTGAAGGAGAGGATGACGCGCAGAACGCCAGGTTGAAGTCCTACTGAGGTAGAAGTATGCTGCATAACTGCATAATAGTAATCTCAGATAGATGATCTCGCTGATAGTGATCTGTGCATCTTTCTTAAACTATTCAATTCATGTCTGTGATTGATATGATTATTGCTCCAGGGCCAAGGATCGAAGAGGCGCATTGAGATCTGAGACCCAGCCAGCAAGGTAGGTATGGAGTAAGTACTCGCGTATTTTCCCAGTAGGGGAATAGATTATCAAAGCGGGTCATGTGAGTTACCCTAGTAACTCCAGAGACTTTGACGAGTATGTACCTCTCTTCTGCGTATTTATGATTCAGACAGAGGCCCACCAAGAATCTTCGGGATTTCACGGAAATGCCTTCCACCTCTGAGAGATTGTCTCTGTTTGGCTTGTGACATGTGTGCTGCAGCAGCAATAACCACATGGTGTTATTGACCTAAGAAGTCACCTGACTGTCATCCTGTTAGCGAGACCCAAACAGCTCCAGCTGTCCATTGTTGTATCCATGGTTCCAGCCTGATAACCCGGCGGATGTCAAAGATCATGCGGGGTATAGCCATAGCCCTCTATGGAGGGGCAGACAGAGGGGCAAACTGAACTTACTGAAGATATGCGACTACGCCGTCAAACATGGAAACAAAATAATAGGCAGCTATCAGCTGCGTAATGTGTTTACACATACGGGTATGTTTTATGTATTGCTAGGGCGCCTCATTTTTGGATGTGGAACCGGAATGAGAGCGCGTCTCCGAGTGAGGCTGGTAAGTGCAGGCAGCCACAGTTTTCGACGATCCATGCCGCCCCCATGCCACTTATGCAGAGTGTAAGGATGATACGACCAGGTACAAAATTAGGGAGTTGCTGCATCTTGGGTTTGGGCGCAGCAAGCACCAGAATTAAACAATAATAGTTTATGTAGTGATGATGCAGACTTGCATCCTAATGGGGCTTTAACTATTTAAGTCTCCATCATAAAGAGAAAGGCCCTGTTTTTCGAATTTGTAAGGTATGTTTGCATGTCTGCCATGGTTCTCACCAGCCTGACAACTGCAAGTTTCAAAGAGAGAAAGATGTGTGGTTTGTTCTATATTCGTCCGGTTTGATGCTGCAATTTGCTTCGCTGTCTATCTAGGCCTGGGGGCAGCTGACCGCTGAACAATTCGCCATGGAGCGGCAACCCATCTGTACAACACACCACTTCTTAGACCTTGTGGAGGTTGCGGGGGCAGAGGATATCCTGTGTGAGCTGTATCTACCAGCAAGATATGATCTTTCAGCCACAGAGTCCCATTGAAGCCAGATCTATGTGTCAATTTCTAGAATAATTATCAACGGCGGGTGGATGCCACGGCTTATTGTCATTGGCGACTTCAACCAAAATACTCGACTCTCTGATGATATGACAGCCATGCGCATGGCGGGATAATAGTACATACCACAGTCTTCCTGATACTATGTTATCTGTTCCTCAGAATTATGAACGAGTCCTGTGATCGATGTCCAGCCTTCGTCATAGTGACAGATCATGGGCCTCGAACAACAGTAGGCTCGATCAAACGACGATCAACAAACTAGAATCATTTATTTATTGAAACTACCTTAGCATAAGCCACTAGTGCAATTATGTTGATAATGAAGCCGCAGTCAGTGGACAAGGAGAAAGGCACTTAAATCTTGTTATTTGGTGATTACCAAGTAACTACCGAATGTCTGGATGTCTTAATCACTTGAGGCTGGTTACACGTCGTAACCATGGTTGCAAAGGAGGGGGTTGAGCAAGTCAGACAATACGCATACATCTTTCCCCAAGACCTATCTTGATAGAGGGGAAGATGAGGACAGGAGGGGACCGAGGGGTAATCATTTGATAAGTGGGTGGCGGGTTCTTGGAGGGGTGTCTTTGTTTCCCCCTTTCAGACCGTGATTGCAAATAATGAAGTGATAGTCCAGAAAATAATAATGGGAATAATAATAATATAGAAATAATTAAATATGAGTGCTCTGCGACAACCAGTAACATCATTAGAAATTTAACTTGCCTGGAAGGAATTTTGGTGGAAATGAAAGGAACAGACTATGAATACTACTGATAAGTGTGGCATTTTGATGGTCGCCGAGGAATCCTGGCTCGGTCTTGGAGGGGCCAAGGGGGGTTTGACGAGGGGAGGGGCCTTCGGCTTCCGGCTTTGGTGTCTGGAGGGGCTAAGGTGCGTGTGATTACTGCCTAGAATGCCTAGGTACCTATCTCGCTTACTCCATATTTACAACACCGATCATGGATGCAGTATGTCCCAATCAACTCCATAAGTGTTATGGAATATGAAGTAGTAGAAGATGGCAGATTGGCCTATTGGTCTCATGACCACGATCAAAGGGATCTATCTATCAAGAGAGGGATGATGATAGGGATAAGTTCCCCGTAGATAGAGCGGTACACATCTATACAAATCGGAGGAGTATGGTTCTATGAAGCGACTTGTACCCCACCTGTACCCGTCATACCAACAAAACAGCCCACATTGCGGTCAGACTCTCGATGAAGGGGATCGATCATTCTTCTCCATGGACCGAAATGAAGCAGCTAGATCGATTTAGTCCACAGAGCAGCTACATATCAATATCTAGTAGATAGATAGATCTCGCAGTTGCAGAAACAAGTCAAGGTATCCTCAGGAAAGGGGCTCGGCAGGGATGATATATCCAGCTATTGTCAGATATGCACCATTATCTACGTTATGCCAATCGGATCCTTAAAAGAGGAAGGAATTGTTATTAGATAAGGAGAATGCTACTGGTCATACTTGCAACTCCACCAATTTGCAAACGGTCGTCAATACCAGGTTCATGTTGATGCAGCTGCCCAACACTCTGTGCTGCTCGACTTTTGAGCTAGGCGATTTCCACTACATCCAGAGAGGTACAGGAAAGATCAAGAACGTAGCTTTGTGGTCGCAATAGCGCCAAGATATAGAAGACGGGGATGATGATGATGTCTCTGATGATATGTGCGACTGTGGATACAGAAAGCTGGTGCTAGCGTGGATGTCTTCTCTGTAGGCCAAATCAAGCGAAAAGACCCCGGTTGAACCGGGTTGACGGGATGGCACTGTGGCTCACTCGGGCCCCTTTTGGACAGATGGTCCACAGAAGGAGTGTCTTTTGAGAGAGCTTCCCTGTCTGTAACATAGCGCGTCGGGGATGTATTTTTGTATGTTTTTGTTTGTATTATCAGAGTACTTAGGTACGCATTACCGCAGTACTTGGCTCAGAGGACATGGATGGACGCGTTAAGCCTAACTTGAAAGCGTATAGTCAGTCATTCCATTAGTCAGAATAGCATTTTCTAAAATTTCTGATAGGTCCACGCGGATTTTGGCAGTGGCAGAAGAACTCCTAGTGCGTGGTTGTCCTGGCACTACGGAGTACTCCATCCTGAGTGCGCTCCGTGAATCCTGTTTGGAGCCCCTGCTTTGCTGCTTGGACTGGGCTACTGTAAAGTCTGTAAGACCCGCCTCACTGTTGCGATCCAGCGATCGTCCGAATCTCCCATCAGCTTCTTCTGCACACGACCTGGCAGTTGGTTTCCCACTCTCTTCCTTGGCCCCCTCTATGGTGTACCTCTTCCCCCTCCTACCAGTCTACCACCACCACCACCCCTCGCTCCCTTTCAGAAACGCAGACCCTCCTCCCAGAAACCTTCCCACTCTTCTTATTCTACCTCTTCTCGTAACTTGCTTATTTTCCTCTCCCTCTTTTTTTTCTCCTCATCCATTCAACATCCCCCTCCTCCCTCTCTTCTTTTCCCTCTTACCTCCCCCCCTCCTCTCTTCCTCCCTTTCCAAATCATTCAACATATTTTCTAACACGGTTGTGTGAATCAACCGTTTCTCTTCTTCCCTCATACTTCTTCTCTTATTATTGTCGAATCTCTCTCCGTCTTACGTTTTTCCCCTCTTGGTCCGCCTGTGGCTGGAACCCCTTCCGAAATCAACTTTCGCACAACCATTTACCCCCCACCCAAGGAATGATCAGACATCAAATCGATTTCTTGTCGTCAACCCGCCTACAGAACCGGTGCGAACTCACAAAAGGCACGATACCGCAATCTTCCTCGCCGCTCCTACTTTGCTGAGAAAGAACTCGTGGTCCTGCTTTTTGGCTGCCCCGTCCTCTTCCGACATGGCTCCAGCAGCATCCAACCAGGCCAGCAACACGCCGGCCAAGAAGACTACCGTCCCAGAGAAGAAATACAAATGCCAATTCTGCAATCGTGCATTCAGCAGAAGTGAACATCGTAGTAGACATGAACGCTCACGTAAGTCATTTCCCTCCCGTTGACCTTGATGCGGGGAGGACCGAATCCGCAACCAAACTTTATCTTTTTGTTGAGCCTCGACTGATTTCTCGTCGCTCAGATACCAAAGAGAGACCCTTCAAGTGTTTGAAATGCCGGAGTACTTTCGTTCGTCGAGATCTTCTCCTCCGCCATGATCGTACTGTTCACGCCAAAGATGGTGGGATACCTCTTGTTGCTGAGGGACGTCGTCGTGGAGGCGCAGGTGTTCAGAAGTCCTCCCCTGCACCTGCTCCATCCAAGCCCTCGATCACAATTGATCCTACCACATTAGAACAGCTTGAGGCAAGCAGTGACGGTATGGTCGACCTTGAAGCCGCAGCCATGTTGATGACAGATTTCCAACATAAGGCCGCAGCCGCCGCTACTGGTCAGGTCCACGATCGTGCTGAATCCGACCGCTCTTTTTCGCCCGGTCGGGGTTCATTACTGGAACCTTCCGCCGCGTATTTGTCTGGAAACGCGACTCTTCCTCAGATGCCCTGGGATACGTTGGTTTCTCCTGCCGACATGAAGCACCACATTATGGGCCCTACTTTCGGCGGCCAAGGCAATGGATCGGACTTGCGTCAGCTGTCAAACGTACTGGATCGGGGCGACACTCTTGCGCCCTCGCTCCACTCCCTCGTCAGCTCGCTTCCGATGTCGGGAAATTCCACGCCTAACGCGCTCTCGCCATTCCCCTCAATGACCGGCCCTGTCAGTCCCGTGAACTACCGGAGGTCCCCTGGACCTAGCCAGGCTCTGACACTGCCCAAGGCACCCCAGATCGCGAATGACATGGAGCGGAATATGGTTGTGGAGCGCATCAGAAATGCCGACTCCTTGGGTGCGCTTCCCGAGACTTTCCAGCTTCCCTCGACTGCTGCTCTGAACAGGTACCTGACAACGTACTTCAACCTGTACCATCACCATCTGCCGTTCTTGCATCAGGAGTCGTTCAAGCCCACCATGGCTTCCCCTCCGTTGTTGTTGGCCGTTCTTTCCATCGGTGCTCTGTACACGTTCGAGCGCGAACATGCATTTATGCTCCACGTCGGATCCAAGATGCTCGTGAACCAATTCTTGCAGCACAAGGAAAATTTTGATTCGAGAAAATGTCCACTGTGGTCCATGCAAAGCACTCTGTTGAACATGATCTTTGAGAGCTGGAGTGGTGATCCCAAAGGTCTCGAGTGGACCTGCTCGATCAAGAGCTTGCTCGCCAACATGGTTGCTGGAAACCGTTATCAATTGAAGGTCAGAACGGAAGCTCGAGAGGGCCGTCAACCAACCAGAGAGGAATGGATCGAGGACGAGTCCTGCCGCCGGACTTACTACGCCGTCTACATCTTCTTCGGTATGCTCACTCTGACATTCAACCACACCCCAGCAATGAGCTTCGACGAATTCGACAATCTCGAGCTGCCGTCCTCTGAGTCGATGTGGAACCTGGACGTCAATGACGACGAGGCCTGGCGTCGTAGCCTATCCTCTGCGACCACACTTACTGTCCGGGAAGCTCACGACTGTCTTTTCCAAGGCGAACAGACCCGTTACAGTGCCTTTGCCACTCGGGTCTTGATCAACGCCCTTTTCTTACAGGTGTGGAACCACAAGAGGACCTTTGAGGCTCTTCAGGACGTGGTCACTGAGTACAAGCTCCGTCTTGCGCTGGAGACATGGGAGAGTTCTCTGGAAGTTTGCGAACCAGAGACGATCGTCGTGCCTTTGAGCACGCCTCAGAACGGACACCCGTTGATCTTCAACTCAATGGCTGTCTATCGTAACACGCGTGCTCGGTTAGAGGTCGACCTCAAGTCGATCCAGGAAGCCTTGCGCTACCATTCTTCCTACGAGGTTGCTGCTGCGATGACTGTGGCGCGTGAGAAGGTGAAGCGGTCTGGGGAGATGAACAAAGTGATCCAATCATGCTTCGAGTGCATCGAGATTGCAGCAGTTCAAGGCATCAATTGGGTTGCCAAGACGTCGGCAACGAATTGGAGTGTCGAGCATCCGCTCTGCGGCTTGGATCTGATGGTCATCCTCAGTCTCTGGCTCTATCGCCTGGAACATGACGAAGAGCCCGCGACCGAGGCCGAGCTGGCCATCTACAACAAGGTCCGGAATCTGTTTGACGACGACGCCGTTGACGCTTTTGGTAAACTCAGCTCCACCGTGGCCCGTGTATGGGGTAACATCCTGGACGGCGTGGTAGTCTGGGGGTGAGTTGCTTCTCTATCCGAAGGGTGCAGACAGTTGATTGCTAACGTCGTTTTCTGGTTTAGAATCACCAAGCTCATGGGCGAATCGTTCAAACTTCATGCTCAAGCCTTGATCGGCTATGAAGACTCGTTGCGCGTTGCCAAGGATCAGCCGATTCACCCAATGCCAACCAAGACACTTGCTAGTGTCGGGACTGCCTACTAGTCTCGACAGGAGGCATTTGGATCCTTTCAGTGTACCGACAGTATATCTTACGTATTGCGGTCCTCACTTCCTTTCTGCTTTCTTCGTCTTTCATTGCGTATACTCTCGTTACTGGGCACTCATTCTACTCGATTTGGATACTGGCTGAATTTCGGAACTCGGGGTCGGGAATGAATTCGCAGCAGGTGGGCGGCAACTTGTGTTCTTCAACGATGGAATACGACGATCTGAACTGCCGCATAATGCTACTTGCTGGTGATTCCCGACTGATATACTACTCTGTTGTTTTTCTGTTTTTGCTCTTTCTCATCTCCTCAGTTGAGGTGTCTTTCTCTTGCATTTATCATGGTTCATCCTGTTGGTTTTGGCAAGAGCTCACAGGAGTCCGGTGTGGTCATTTTTTGCTTTTTGTTTTAATGGGTTGTTTGTCCCAGGCAACATCTCGACACCCGGCTGGTCCTGTGTGTTCTCCCTCTTAGCACTCGGTGGAGTTGTTGTTTTCGACATTTCGTTTCGAAGAACCCTTAATTCCTAGTGCGCATCAGCATGTTTGGTCAATCTGCCGATTTGATTTGTCCATTGACCATATTGATACCTTGTTCGTTATATACTTCACTGGCCTCTTTTTTATTCTCAAGTTTCTCTTCAAGTCACTCGTTCGACCACTATTGATTATTATTACTTTCTATTCTTTGACCACCCTTTCTTGGATTTTAATGCCTGTGCTGAGTTAGAATCGTTCTGAATCGTTATGTGTTTACGCCATCCCCGCAGCATTGTTGATGTCTTTTCGCGTCTCTCCTCTCTATGTCGAGTCGTTCTTCATTTCTGCGCTTGCATGTTTGCGTTTGTGCATTTTGGCTTTCTGCCTGCGTTAATGTTTATTTGTTTGTTGTCTTCCTTGACCTTGGACATGCTCTATCGTCGTAGTACCCCTGTACTATAAGTAATTTCCGTGCAAAAAGAAAATACATCGTTTAGCGGGGATACCTTTTGAGTCTGTGTAGAAGCCTGTCTATCGTAAGAATTGAATAGATTTGCCCTGATTAGATATACAGAGAATATCTGAGTGGAATATATACAAAAGGGCCGCCGATGGTTTAATTATGTGCAAACAGGGTCGACGAAACCTCGAGTCCAACCGAGCGAGCCCACGATCACCACGAAAAACCCCAGTGCAACGGCGACGCTTCCGACACCATACACATACGCCTGCCGCCGTCGACTGAGCCCATTCAGCTCCGCCACCCAGGTACTCACCGTCGTCGCGCAGCCACAAAAGCCATCCATGACACCCTGGAGCACCTGACAACTCGTGAGAATCGCATACGGCGCCGAGCGCGCATCCGCCCCGATCGCCGTCCCGACCCCGTCCACCCGCTGCAGATCAAAGCACATGGCCAGCACGACTGTGCCGAAGATATTCACGGTGAAAGTCCCCAGCGGGAACGCCGGCACGCGCGGGTTGAGGTACAGCGCAAGATAGTACCGCAGGAGACAGCCGAGCGGGGCGAAGACGATGGCGAAAACGGCGCGCCCGCGCCAGGTGTCTGGAGCGTTGGTGCTGCTGCCGTTGTTGTTGTTGCTGGCGGAGCGATCCGGCGGCCAGATGGCTAGGAAGACGGCGCCGAGCCAGCAGCCCCAGCCGAGGAGGACGAAGAGCGGGTCGAGGACGCGGCGGGTGAGGCGGAAGGGGAAGGAAGGGGTGAAGCGGTCGAGGGCGAGGGCGAGGGCTAGGTGGGCGCCGCAGATGAGTGCTGAGAGGCTGAGGGCGACGGTGGTGAAGAGGACGGCGAGGAGGGCCATGAAGCTGTAACCGCCATTGCGGGGGGTTATTGATGAGACGGAGGGGTCGGGGAGGTCGTTTGTCAGGGCGAGGAAGACGTCGCGGATGAAGGAGGAGAAGGAGGTGAAGCTGCCGCAGAAGCCCGTGGTGAGGCCGATGTAGAGCGGGATGGTCTTCTTGGCAGATTTGTGGTTCTCTGTGCGTTGGCGCACAGCGTCGCCGTCTTCGCTGCGGCTGTGAGCGGGTGGTTGGCCCCATTCTTCGCGGAAGAGATTCTTGTCTTCGAGGAAGAAGCCCATCAGGAGGGAGCCGCCGACGTTGGGCCATAGGACGCCGGTTACGACGGGCGCGCCGGGATAGAAGGTGAGCGCTTGCAGGCCCAGCCGGGCCAGGGTGCCGAAGATGGAGAAGAAGACGAGGTATGAAAGTGTGAAGAGGTGAGTGGCATGTTTGGAGAGCGGTTGTATGCTGGGAGTGCGCTTTGCGGGTGTAGGTTCGATGGGAGCTGCGGGAGGTTTTTCGGTGGTGGGAGGCAGCGCATAGCCGGTGGAGGACCAGGATTGACGCTGAGGAGGATTCGAGGGCGTAGGAGGTGGAGCAGCACTTTCAGAGAGACCAGCGGGCTGGTCTTGGGACGATTGCTGCATGAGGATGATGCTTGTTCAAGCTCTGGCTGAGTACGCCCAATGCCAAGAGGACTGGAGAGACTTGGTGACGGTGCAAAGAGAGGTGGGTCTGTTGTTATCAGCGAAAGCACTCTCCATGGAGATGTCTGATAAGACCTAAAGATGTCATTGATCCATATCATTAGCATGTCAACAGAGATATACTCAATAAAGAAGAAGAGATAATGATGCATGAAGGAGAGATGAAGAGAAGTGGATGAAGGGGGGCTAAGCAGCTGTTTCTTCCTGCGGCATGCTTAAATGCAGCTCCTTCAAGTCCCCTACAGCGACACAACTCATCAGCCCCTCTCTATCCCCTCTTCATCCCTTCGTCGAATCCCTCTTCTTATCTGTTTCACTTTTGCATCTTACAGTAACTATCTTCCGAATCTAAGACGATGCTCCCCTCCAATATCCATGTTTCCTCCCATCCCTGCCTCCAGGCCAAACTCTCCCAGCTCCGGTCGCATTCCACCTCTAGTCGCGAGACTCGCAGTCTGGTGCATGAGATTGCAACCATTCTAGGTGTTGAAGCCTTTGCCGCCGGGTTGAAGGTTGCCAGTGGTGAAAAGGTGGTGTATCCTGCTGCAATGCCGCAAACCGATATAGTCTGATTCCCTACCATAGGATAAAACCCCGCTGGGCATTGAGTATGAGACGAAGACAATCGACCCTGCCAACGTGGCCTTGGTGCCTATTCTCCGATCAGGATTGGGCATGATTGAGGGTATCCCTATATTTTCTCTTGTCCATGGACGTACTCCGAACTACTGCTGAACCGTGCTCAAGCTATCAACAACCTCCTCCCCGCCACCGTCCCCATCTACCACCTTGGCCTCTTCCGCGACAAGTTCACCCTCCAACCGGTCGAATACTACAATAACCTCCCCTTCCTGCGCCCCGACTCCCCCACCAATTCCACCGCCGCCAACCTCGCCATCCTGCTCGACCCCATCATCGCGACCGGCGCCACGGCCGAGGCGGCCATCCAGCTCCTCCGCGAATGGGGCGTGCAGCGGGTGATCATGCTCAGCGTGCTCGGTTCGAAACCGGGGCTTCGTCGTGCGGCCGAGTGCTGGCCCGAAGGCGTGGAGCTGTGGGTGGGCGCCGTCGACGAGCAGTGCGATGAGCGGGGGATGATTGTGCCCGGGGTGGGGGATATCGGAGATCGCTTGTTCCTTGCTATGGGCAAGTAGTAGGCGCAGCAGCGGTATTGTCCGCATTTCAGATCAAGTCGCATCGCATTGAAGCATGGTAGACAGACAGGATATCCCATTAAATTGACCATATAAGTACTCCGTACCATCAACGCCCTTGTCATATAGACCAACCAAACCGTAACACCTTCTCCCACCCGTGGTCCCATTTCTATAATCACACCATAACTCCATCACAATTACCACTGACGCCCCTCATCTCCTCTCACGATCACCACGCAAAGACGGAACCTCCAGCGCCCCAACCGGCGGCACAATCTCCCTACCCAGCATCTTCCCCCGCGAACCTCCAACTCCCCGGAAACGCTCATACCGGAACGCCCGCTGAGCAAGCTCCCTCTGCCGATCCTTATCGCGCTGCTTGTCGCGGCGGTCGGCGGCTTCATCGATATTACTCGTTAGCCAGATCCAGCTGATATGAAACACACACGTGGAGTATGGAATGTGGGGGCGGCGGGGTGGGTGGGATTGAGATTGCCATACCCCGCCAGAAATAGATGTATACCGCCATGATCAGCAGGCAGGCGACGATGAAACCGAACATGACGCCTAGCTCGTGGCCTAGGGAGGGCATGGGTGTGTAGGGGGGCATGTTGTTTGGCGTGGACATTTCTGGGATCGAGGAGCTGTTTCTGGGGGTTGTTTGTTACGGGAGATGAGTTGGTGTTATGCGAGGGTATAAAATATGAGATGGTTGGAAAAGAGTAAATGGAGGGAGTATTCTGTGGAGGTTAAGAGAATAAGGCTGGCTGAGGAGGTTGATCTGCAGCTCAGCCCCTTCTCGTGTTGTGGATGATGCTCCAACTCCAAGAACAAGCAAACAAAGAAACGGACCTCCCGTTTTGGTAGAGTGAAATGATTGGACGAGATGTCAAGTATTGTTAGCTATCATCATTGTAATTGTGCCTTGGTGGCAGAATTAAGTAGTAGTAGGTACATCATTGGGTGTCTTCACACCTGCAATCAGCCATATCAATATCCATGAAAATAAAAGAAGAAAAGACGCCTGGATATAACCACAAGAAGAGCAATATAAGGTATCATGTACACGTTCCGCCAATAGGATCGGCAACCCAGTCTATATCGAATGAGGGTATGTCAATGCAAGTGAAAAAGAAGAGAATATAAATCAAGAACATAGGCAACGGTTGTGCGCCTCGTCTTTGAAGGAGGCTCCCGCAGGCCGCGGCGAATGTATGCGACGCTTGTAGCAAACGAGCCAAAATCATCGGACAGCTCAGGTCTGAGAAAGAAGAAGAGAAAATAAAACTCCGATAATGCAGGAGTGCTCATGATGCACTGCACAAAGCAGAAAAGTCGGCTGTATGTATAGAAGAAACCGTTATCATGGATCCAGTCACCCAAGCATCACTGCGGCCAAGGCCGTACAAGTCAACCCGATGGCCATACCGATCCAAGGTGTTTGCCCGAGTGTGCCTTCACTCCGTGCTCTCAGCGACTTGGTCGATCCAGATGACGCTTCCAATGAGCGCAGTTCGATAGATCCGTGCGCGGGTTCAGATAGTTGACCTTCAAAGACAGGCATTGGGGCCCTCTGTTTACTGGGGATGACTGCCACAACAGGGTAGTCTGGACTTGAAGTAATATCATTCCCGAACTTATCGTAGACCCGTTGTTCACTTTGCACGTGTTCAATACTCGAGGGTGCCGTAAGTTCTGGCGAAGAAGCGGAGGGTAGGTTATCTGCTGAGGATGTGAGAGCAACGGCAGGCTTTTGCTCGAACTCGGCTGCCAGAGCCACGGATGGGACGAGACAGAGGACGAGGTTGGATATCTTCATATTGATTGTGACTTTCGGTGGATTGGTTGAGCGGCACAGGTATGTCGAACGTTCGGTAAGCCTAGCGATAGAGTCGCTCCTCCTGGCCTGTTGCTGATGCTGTTTCAGGAGACGACAAGTTCACACGGTGACGATCGGTTGAAAGGCTGGAAACAGGATAGATTCTCAGGTTGGATTGGTGAACGAGGTTGTTGTCGAGATTCAGGCCTGGGTGAGTCGAGCTCCGGGCTAGAGCTCAGGAGACACTATGTACTAAACGAGCGGCTGTGCGTCTCCTGAACGGGCGATACCCGAGACGAATTCGAAACTTGAGACTGTGAGGGGAAAGAGACGGACTCAAATTAAGAGCAACAGATCCCAACCAGGACGCACACACAAGGGGATCCGAACTTTTGTGAAGGCAAGGATCAGACAGGTGAAGACTGACGAAGGGAAGGAAGAGAAGAAAATCAAGGCAACGCGCAAAAACAATCGAGCAGCCAGCAGTCGTCCAGGAGGTGGACTAGAAAAGAGACTAAAACCACTCAAGGTGAAAAATGAGAGGCCAGAACCACAATATCCATCCACCTTTAATTAAAGCGAAATTAGCATTGTACGCATACTCACTTAAAGGGGGTGGGGGGGTTTTCGATGGGTGGGGTCCATCACCGCGAGGCTTCAATTTCCCTGGCTTTTTATTGGCTACTACGAGCCGTGTCAGCACGGTCTGGGACTAGTGACAGCCGATCGTTGCCTCGTGCAAGACTTGAGAAGCTTATCAGAAATTTGCGGCCAATGAGAGTGCGTGGGGCAGGGGCTAGTCTCTGCGACGGTGGCTGCGGGTCTATTCCCCATTGGTTTCGTGCCAAGGCAGCAAAGGGGCCAGTCAGGGCTGCGAGAGGGTCCACGCCCGTGTGATGTAATAAGATATCTGCCCGTCAGCTCGCCATATATAGAAATCATGAATCGTCAATAATTAAGCATCAAGTGATATAGATACAAGCAGGCAAGAGGGTATCTATGGTCCTCCACAAGCTTTCTGGCTGGATACTCTATATCATGCCTCCTATCAGAACTACAGTAAAAGAATAAAGTATTCCATTATCTTCATGGCTGCAGACAGCCACACCTCCAGTCAATTCCACTAAGTTCGACTAGCTGTCGCCTTTCCCTAAATAGCAGAAGTATGAAGACGTCATTAAGCTCGATAACCGGCGATATCAATCACTACCTCAGTATGCATATTGTCCTGCGATAGCGAAGTAAATCGGACTCCAGCGAGTCGGCCCTAGTAAAAAGGAAAATGCAGGATGGTCATACAATCTGACTTACTAATAACGTACCTAGGCAACAAGCCGATTCTCACCCTTACTGCTGATCTGATAATCATCCCCGTTCTGGTGCAGAGGCTGTTGGCGTCCAGTCTCTCGATTGACTACCTTCTAAGATCCAAACTAAAGCTCTTGAAACTCCAAAGGCCGTAATCATGCATTGTACATGTTCTAAAAATCGCTACCCTATGCACACAGTAAAGCCCAAAAAGACAAAGATGTTCGTAGACACAGCCATGGCAATCACAGACAGTGTCTAATGCTTTTTGTTGCGCCAAATCCCCATTCAAAGCATCTTCCCCCAGTCAGGCGTGACAGTGAACTTGCCACTGAGCTGCCCCATAGCCCATACCCGGTTCTCTTCCTCTGGGATACCCTCTTCCGGTGCCGAGACGATGAGAGCCTCCTGGAGGAAGTCTACCGATGTAGCCCGGTCGAGCTCGAAGCTGATCCCGCCCCAGTCCATCGTGACTCGGCCCGACTTGTGAACGTTCAGCTTCCCGACCCGTCCGGCGCGAAGCTGCCAGTCCGCCGCGGTGAGGATCTTCGACGGCTCTTTGTTTGTGGCTCCGTCCGCTTCGTCCAGTATCTCCACTTCGCCGCTCTCAAGCTTAACGGCGGCTTCGCCTGATCGCGTGGCCCCGGGGACAGCCTGTGTGTCTTCTGTAGTTGCTTCCTCCGTGCTGCCGCCAGTGCCCGGGACTATAAGGTTGGGTGTCATGGGAGGGAACTGCATGAGGAACAGTTGGCCCGCCAGTTTATCTTTAGTCTCATCCTCCGCTTTCTCTTCTTTCTCTTTGTCACTCACTGCCGTTTCGGGTGTTTCTGTCAAGTCCGCCGCCGCTTCGGCCAGCTCCAATCGCTCTGCGCTGGGCTCTTTGGGCTCGACGGAAAGGAGCTCCAGTATGGCCTCAAGATCCTTGGTATGTCTCTCATATTCTTCAATGTCTTCCTTTGTGCGCAGCAAGCTTCTCGGGTCTTTAGCCACAGCAGGTTTGGATGGAGGTGCGGGTGCGGGTGCGGGTTCCGACTCGGGAGACTTGGGACTTAGTCGTCTGCGAACTTTGACCTTTTGTGCTGGAAGAAAGCCATCATCGTGCGTTGCTTCACCGACATGGGGAGCGGCATCTGTCATTGTCTGGTCTTCGTCAACAGGTTCCTCTTTCACCTGAGGCTCAATCTCATCGTCGTCCCGCACGAAGAGAGAATCGTCTTCGGGCCTTGTCTTCCTCGCACGAACTTCCTCCACTTCATCCTCAGCCTTGGCTTCAGCTTCGGCGGGTTTACTCGTGCTGGACTCCATGTTGACACTGACCACACGTTCCTCGTGCTCACGGCGCTCAACACGAACAGGCCGAAGGCCCTTCTCCCGGTTCGCATACCGCAAGGGAACCTTTCCCTTCTTGCTATCTGCGACATCATCCAACTCCTCATCGCTATCGACCTCGATCTGGTCAATGGGAAGCATAGTCTCCGTATCACTCTCGTCCGAGGATACATGGCGACTAGCCGCACCACTAGCTATATCGATAACCGACCGACTCCGCGACATAGACGACGCTCGCGATTCCGGTTCAAACCGCCCACCACGGCCTCGTCGCCCGCCTCCAAGCGGAACCCCAGGCCCCCCGCGTCCTCGCCCG
Organism: Aspergillus viridinutans; assembly: GCF_018404265.1. Taxonomy (NCBI): domain Eukaryota; kingdom Fungi; phylum Ascomycota; class Eurotiomycetes; order Eurotiales; family Aspergillaceae; genus Aspergillus; species Aspergillus viridinutans. The sequence goes on from NW_025091217.1 coordinate 831,680, forward strand.
GGGCCTCCCCTGCCTCGCTGCGCATTTCCCCGTCCTCGCCGCATGGCCGCAACCTCAGCCAATCGCTCCCGATTCCGCTCCGCCTCAAGCTTCTCAATCGCATCTCGCTCTTCTTTGCTGCGCCGTCCCACGGCGCGAGGCTTGTATTTCAGCGTCGGCTTGGCCGGCTCTCCATTTCCCGGCGTTGTCGCGGCGGGAGTTCTCGCGGCGGGCCCGATACTGCCGGAGGGTGTGCGCTTTTTCAAAGTCTGGAGGCGCTGCACGGGTGCTCGTGTGGAGGGGGTACCGGCTGCTGTGGACGGTTGGGGTGTGGATGAGGCGGATCCAGTAGGAGTGTTTGATTCGGCTTGGCTGGTGGTTTTTCGCGAAGCTGTTCCTCCTCCTGCTGCTGCTGCTGCGCCTCGACGGACGGATTTGGGAGGCATGGTTGCTCAGCGGATCTGGCGCGCACGATGTGTGTGCTTGAAGGGAGGGGAGACCGGAGGAATCAGTACATCAATGAGGCACCAAAACAAGGATCCAGTTGTTCTCTCTAAACCTTCGTATTACTAGAAAATATCCCGATAAAAAAAATTGCAAATGAAAAAGCGAAAATGAGCGTGCTGGTAAGCTTGTTCGTGGAGTCTGGAAGATGAGTAAAATGATCCAAGTCTTCAGCGGGAAAAAAAAGAAGCGCGCGTCTAGCGCTTGCATGCGGAGAACCACCGCTAGTCCAAATACGGCAATATGAGAAAAGATGAGCTACCGACTATATCTGTACGACTCGCGCACATTGATAATCAAGCGTATAGTGCAAGATCCTTTGAAAGTGGATATCCATGGCTGAATAGTTGGAAACATAGCATGGGGCACATGTTTTAGAAGCTGCTCTTACGATTAAAGCTATCTTGAATCAGGTCTGAAAGCAAACAATATATATTCCTTACTCAACGACACTAGACCTCACACTCAAGCTGGAGTTCAAATCCGGCAAGGCAGGTAAAATAAATAACAACAAAAAACCGAACACACATAACTTGTCAGAACGCACTTCAGTGTAGATAAATGAGTGGAGGTAACCCTTGAGGCAAGGTGTCTGCAATAGAATGAAGCACACGAACGCCAAAAGATACAACAAAGCTAGATAATCAACCCGCTCAGTTCAATCGCTAGACTATCCATGATAAACAGCAGAGACTTAAACGCAGATGGCAACAGGACACGGACTGCGAGATGGAAAGAACGTAAGGAGCGCAAGCGCTCGTAGCACGGATACGGCAAAAAACCGCTGTCGAGTCAACGGTTAAATATCCAGTACCGAGTCCGCGCAGTGACTCACTTTTCGAGGGTTGTTCTATATGAATTGGGATGTAGGTGTTCGTATCGTATTTGCGGTAAAGGACTGGAGGACTTCAAGTTATAAGGGAGCGGAAATGTGTCGGTGAATGAGAGACGGGAGAGTTAGATCCTCTTGTTGAAGGAGGTCATAGCAGATAGCACGTCGAGAGCAACATCATCCAAGCGTTTTGTTGCTGACCAAGACAGATGCAGATGGTCCGAAAAGAATGAGATGCAACGAATGAAGACGGCGAGTGCAAGCAAGAACACATGCACTAACGCTTGCGCTTTTTGTTCTTGTCTGCGATAGCGGATGAGGAAGGGATAGCCGTAGTGCCGATCAATTGGGGCTCGTTGCTTGCGGGAATCGCGTCAAGGCCTTTCTTAACAGGTACGCCCATATGGCGACCATAACGACCTTTGCGACCGTTTCCCTCGTCTTCACTAACGCAGCCTTCAAGACCAATACCGGCATCCTTGCACCGACCACAGGGACGCTGGCGATCACAGCCCTTCTTGCTCTTGCGGCATCGCTGACAGCGTGGCTTCGTTGAAAGGTCCTCTTCGTCCGCAGCAAGCTGAGGTTGACCGTTGACGGAGGATGTAGAGGTCTTGCGGGCAGGGGTAGGGCTAACGATCTGCGACGGTGGCGCAGCCTTCTGACTCACCACAGTGGTCGTCGACTTGGCCTTACGAGCGACCGTGGTCGAAGAAGATTTTCCACTCTTGCCCTGGCGCGGGGGCGCTGTCTTGGACACACGCGGCTTGGCAGAAGTCGTACTGGTCGGTCGAGTCTTAGCCTTCTTCGGCTTAGGGGTAGACTCTCTGTAGTACGAATCTTCGTCGACCTCGCTCTTGACTAGACTATCATTAAGCTCTTCATGTTGGTAGTCCTCGTCCATACCGTCGTAGCTGGCGTCCGAGCTGTCGAAACTAGGCAGGATATCGTCAAGGCGCTTGTGAGTGCGTTTAGTGGTGCCAGGGGGGAGCATTGGGCTCGAATCGAGCTTCTGTCTAGACCGCGCCGGCAAATCATCGTCATCCTCACTGAAGTCTTCACCATCGCTTGTGGCGCCGGTGGAGGAAGCAGCGTCAGCAGCACCGCTGAACGCATCGTCCAATGTAGAAGCCGATGTTCGACCATGAGAGAAATTCGAAGCGTCTCCCAGCCGGATCAGCTGCATTGCAACATCCTCATCAGATATGCAGCTAGCAATGGTGGGATCAGGAGTTGGAAGGACACCTGGACCATTATACCGGCCGGCGGCGTTGCTGTACTGTCCAGACGACTGTGCGGTAGCGCGATCGCGCAGACGATGACCATGGTCAGGCACCGCCGGAGTGGCGTACATGGGGATTTGAGCGGAACTCATTGTATACGTCTGCTCAGTGTGGCCATAGCTTTGTGGAGATGGCAGTGGCTGTTGTTGATTGTAAGGACGTTGGCTGGGCCGAGCGAATGGCGAGATTGCGCCTTCTTGGCCGACTGATCGACGTTGAGGAGAGATCGACGAGGTGGAGGCTGTCAGAGGGACCTGGGGAGGCACAAACAAGGGCAATTCCTGAAAAGAAAAGATTGAGTCAGCAAATGTGGTTCGCATTGACAAGGAGAAGTCAAGTAGCAGGCATTTTCAGCTGTCTTACCGAGCTTTCAAATTTGGGTCGCTTCCGGCGACCGTCATGGAGTATATTTTCCATGCTGATATCCGAGCTACCAAACTGCTCGCTGCGGGCTTTCTTCGTACCGGAGACGGAGCCATAGCCGCCTTCGCTGTCACTGTAGCCGGAGGCTCCGTCATCATGAAAGCTGCCATGAGTGCTGGAACCCCTGCTCTTGTTGCCAGCTCTGGAGAGCTGCTTGTTCTGAGAGGCGCTCCGACGGCTTCTACCGGAAGGTGACATGCTGCGCTTGCGAGCAAGCCTGGAGGTAGGCCTGGATGGCGGTTGATTATGCTCCAAGACCTGCGCCGGCTGCATAGCCGGCCCCATCTGGAAAGGCTCGCCAAGACTGGGACGTTTGCGAGCCTCTACTGGGATGCCATAATAGCGATCCCCGTAGCCTTCCGAGTATGCTTGAACGGGAATCACCCGCACATAGACGGTCATGTTATTTCTTAGATTCTCATACCTTGCGATGAGGGTGATGCCATTTTCATCCTCAAAGCTGACACCACTGGCGGCACCGTCATAGATGCCATAGAAATTCTTCACTGTAGTCACGATTGAATCCGTCGTATCATGAGGATATATCTGTACCCTCATGGGTATCCGAGCCCGAACTTTGGAGTTTTCGTCAAGCAAAAGCTCAAATGCAACATTCTTGGGGATGGGAGCCTTGTGGGTCTGGCCCAGGGCCATATGTTCGGTATAGGCGGAGGGCTCCCCATGAGGCGAGGACTTTTCGTGATAGGTAGCCTGCATAATGGAGGGAGAACAGGTACCACCTTATTGCTACATCGAGAGATTTGTATCAATCGGCTGTTCGACCTGATGTGGGAGGGCCCGTCCAGAGGGTGAGGGTAGTGGGGGCAGAGAAAGGCAGGAGGAGGGAGACGAGAGTATGGGCAAATTCCGTCCAAACCTACCACAACGAAGGAACCAGATGGGTTTAGTTAGAAGACAGATCACCCGCGATCGTTGTACCGCTATGATTGATGCCGAAGGGTATCGTGGTTGGATGGGGGTGAGGGGGCCCCAAGTCGCAAGAGCCGAGAGCGACTGGAAAAGGGAAAAACCGGTTGAGAACCTGAAGGAAACATACCATATGGGTCAGCACAATTCACTCAAAAGAAGCCATCAAGGAAAGTTATGAATGACTGAAGAAGGCATTCGCTTGAATTTTTAGCGATGGCCCGTTCTAGTTCGAATCTTGATGAGTGCAGACTTGGAGGGAAGGGAAGAAGCCCAGGGTCTCTGGGAAGAGGATGGACAGTATCAATGACACACCTATCGCGAGTCAAACTTATTCATCGAGGATCGCACACATCTAGTGGTTCTAGAGGCAACGAACGATGGAGGCGATGGCTGTAGTCGAGTGTCGCAGTAGATGGATGGTGGATGAGTCGTCTACAAAGAAGCGCTTGGGCTGTATGTCAGCGGTGGCATCCGACAGGTTGATGAAATCAGGAGAGGAAGAGTCGAATCATGGGGGGAACGAAATGATTGCAAATAACACTCAAAGTAGACGATGAAGATCGGGGCTCACCTGTAAACCTATAGATGGATTGAAAGCAAGTATCGAAAGAAGTTGAGTGAACTGGTTGGGTTTCGAGATCAGCGGTTGAAGAAGAGAGAGAAGAAGTGGGTGCGAGTGTACGATGGTTTCACCTAAAGCGAAAATGGGCATTGGGGTCGGTGACCTGCGTTCGCCGGTAATCCACGAATTTAATACAAGAATGCCATGGAGGATGAATCTAATTCATGTTTTTACATGCGAAACTAGTTTCTGTCATTGATTGAAACCTATTCTGTTATTACATATGTTCTTATTTTGAGTCGCATTGCGCTGTGGGTTGTTGGTCGCAAACTGGATGCGCAAGACCGTCTGTCATCAGAAAGTCATGCGAAAGATATAATGCTATAGATATGGCTATTTACGAGTCGCTACCTTCCAATGACAATATGTAGAGGGTCAAATGCATAAAATTCGGTGTTATAACCCATCATTGACCATGACGATAGAGTCCGACTGATGGATTCGCCTCGAAATCGGATACTGGCGCAAAGGAAGCGACCAAGGTATCTGACTTTCAGTCGCACTCTCTCCTACCGGCTCGGTATCATCCACAGTTCTTCTCGACAGTTCAATCTTTCATTGTCCTTTCAGTCCTTTGCATGACTGGTTGGATTTATGGTGTGAGCAGAAAGGAACGAGACGGATGGGGTCCATCTGAGTGGCCGTCGATTCGTTGGCCGGCACATCCTCACCGCGGCCACGTCGAATGACACCCAGAAACTGCCCCCCATCCTGTCCAGGTACTATTAATTGAGGAGAAAGGGAGTATCTTTCCGGCACGGCGATCTGACTGGTAAACAGAAAAGCACCGATCAGTGCTTGTGAGCGAAATAGGACAGCTCAGGATAAGTCATCACCGGACGGATTCACACGGAGGGTTCTATCATTCTGTCTACATCATGACATTTATTCAACCATAGGATATCTAGAGAATATCTTCAGCTTGAAACTATAACGCGATGGAGTATTTCGGTCTTAAGCGCTTCAGCGCTTGATGTTCCTTTATGAGCATCGGACGAGTCTATCGATGCTCCGATGGGGATAGCGCATGAATCGATCTGCATTTATCTATTCGTAGCAGAGGAGGCGAGAGAAAGAAAGGACTTACAAGTCAAGGGTAAGAGCCCGGTTCTTTCTTTCAATCACTATCTAGTCTAAATAAGTGACGATGACTGCGACAAGGATAGCCACCACAGCCAAGCAAGCGACAAGGCCCAATTGTTGCCTCGTTTCATGATCTGCGCTTGTCCAGACTTCTTTCTACCCCTCCTCGGAACAGAGTCATTGCCAGAGTGGGCGACGTAAGGATGGACTATTATTGCAACAACCACCAAACACCATCCAATCGCTCAAGCACAAACGAGCTTGGAACCAGTTATCTATGTATGATCATTTATTTTGTTGTTGAGCTTTGCGAATTGTTGCGCCTACGGAAATCATTGTCTTCCCAAGGTCCTCGTAGGATTGACCACGAGCTCACTCGATTTGGGTAGGATGACTACTGAATCATGGCGGGATGTCTCTTTTTTGCGGTACTTGAGTTCATGAGCGAATGCGACAAAAAGAATTAGGTATCTTTTGACATATAATGATGTTGGTGGCAGTAGAATCCTTGCAATAACCGGATTGTTGAGCATCCAGACCATATGTAGCCGATCTATCTAATGTCTACCTGGGAGTCCCTTGCGAGAGCTTTTGGAAACCGAAATGACGGCAAAAAGGCAGACATCTCTTCTAAAATCGTCCTTTCGACAGCGAAAGCGGGGTTTTCAATGGTGTGGGTGATTATTGATTTATCTATTGTCAAGTCGCGAGTCCAAGGGCACACCGAAAGTTTGCGCAAATACTATTACTGTTTCCACCTTGTTCGCCATCCAGCTCTCGTTTGCAATTGGACTCGCTTCCCGCCACGAGACGAGCTAGAATGGCTGCATGTAGCTTCATAGAAAGAATCGCTTTGCGCTTGCGATTCTAAATTTTTACTTGCAGTTGCGTTTCAAGTCTAGCTGGTTGGGATTTCGCATTCTCTTCTCTGGAGTGTTCTTTGACAGGTACCTAGGTAGAAAAAGCTGCCAATCCCGCTTGTTCATGATAGGTACCGCCGGATCCGTGTCCCACTTTTGAAGAGGAGTCGTCAGTGGCTCTTGCAACGGGTGCAAACGGCGACGACAACTGAACAAGAGAACGGCCATGAGAACCCAAGAAGGATCTTTACACCTTGAAAGGAAACATCGCAGACCTCTCAATAATCCGTAGATGAACTAAGCTCAGGTCCATTTCAAGCTCAGCTACGGATAATGGACTCATCGGCGCTTTATAGCGCAGCTTGCATTAAAACTTGCTGATGATGATCGGTCATGAATATGGCCATAGATCTGATCGCAGCTGTCGAGTCTGAGCTTCCAATTCTATTTCATCCCCAATGGGCAGTTTCTTTGTCACAACCTGGTGAAGAATGCCGAATCCCAGCGCGGACATTGGAGATGTGGGATCATGTGACTTCGCGTTCAGTAGCCGAAGATTTCGTGTCTGCCGGCGTGTTGGTAGGCGTGCGGTAATCTGCTACTCATTCTGCACCAACAATGGAATTTAGTCGACAGGATATGTAAGAGAATATGTCGCTTTATATCAAAGAATATAAAAACTAGTTAGTAACTGTGTTTTTCTTGTAGTTGTCTGATTTGTGGCTATCATTGTCACGAGGAGGGTTGACGGGGGGACGTGTCGCATGATGTCATTGGAGCGTAGAAAAGACCCGAGAGATAGCAAACAGTGCAAACTGATCGGAATAGGAGAATCCACAATAAAGCCATCTGACATAAGCATGCCGCAGCAACGAGGTTACCGAGCTAAACCTAGGATAGTTTAGCCCCTCCCTGTAAGGTTGCTGTTTATTGTCCACCAACAAATGTAGGGCAGGCCTTAGGTAAGGTACGGTTACTGCAGCAGTAAGGTATCCTGTAGAAGGAGCTACAGTAAAGGCTGACCCCCTCCTCCCTCGCAATTCTTGAGGTCTTTGTTTTGATTTTTCTTCTTGATCCCTTCGTCTCAGCTCAGTTTCAAACTTTCTTGTTCATCCCTTATGGTCGAGTTCGTCCTCAAATCTTAAGGCGCGGTTTGTTGTTTGTTTGGGACGAAGGGCGCTTTAGTACTTCCGCTATAATTTAGCACTGCGACCACTGTGCAGCGACAAGGGAAAAAGGTAAACAAGCGCCTTCAACGCCCCAAACAACCACGACACTACATAGTCTGGTGAAGGATCTTATATCCTTCCCTGGATAGAGTTGTTTCGGTCAGAGATGGATGCAAAGGTACGTCAAAATCTCTTTGTTTGTCCATCAATAGCTTCTTGTCTGCCACTACCAAGGGTACTGTTTTGCAGACCTAATGGCGAGACTCGACACGCGACGAAGACTTATGATCCCTCACGAAGAATACGTTTGCATGCTGACAGATTCTGATTGTCTACAGCCCCAACGAATTCGCGTCCGTACGGACGAGAATGCTCCCGTCGCCCTGCCTGGCAACAAAACGATCCATCACCGAAACAAGTCCACTCCCGCCTTATCTGCGGCCTTTCAGAATGGCACGACTAGAAACGGTTTTAGAAGGGCTGCATTTGGTGACGTCAGCAACACTGCCAATCTCGTCAAAGGAAGTCGAGATGATGCCTCCCTTGCGGGGAAGAAGCAACTCAAAGTCGCGGAGAAGGCGCCCGCAGTTGTCCCAGCGAGAAGAACGACCATTCTCTCGCAACCCGCTCAGCGTCCCATGTCGATGACTAGTCTGAAGGGTTTGGTGAACAATGTCTCCAACACAAAGCCTCTTGAGCCCTCTGCCAAGCAGACGGGTATCAACCAGCACGCTCCCAATACCCGGAAGCCGCTTAACAAGCGCAACACTGTCTTCAAAGACACCCTAGAGCCATTGGCCGAAACTAAGAAATCTGCATCCAAGGAAAACGTCACCGAAGTGACAGACGAGAACAAGGGTACCGCCGCTACCTCATTGCCGGCCACAGAGCAGGACATCACCAAAGACGATGCTCGGTTGAACCAGGCTTCGAAGATACAATCAGACGACACAGTGGAATACTCCATTGTGAACTCTGACGACATCGACGGGATCAACAGGGACTTATACAAGGCTGATGACGACAATTGCAAGGTGCAGGTCATAGAGCAGTTGCATGAACACGCAACCACCAACGAAGTCGACGACCTTCCAAAGGCCCACCGCGAATCTGCCTCAAGTGCTCATCTAGCCCAGTCGGAGCCAGAGGAGTACTGGGATGAGGAAGATGACGAGAACGAAGAGGATGATGGGTATGTCACTGCACGCTCCTACCGTTCTCGTGGCGATAACACGACCGGCGGAGCGACCACCATTCTATTCCCTAAATACAACCCTCAAGTGCGTCGCGAGCTGGCTTTAGCCAAGCAGGTCGTCGAAGCCACCAGAACAGCGGAAGACATCGAAGATGAATATTGGGACACTAGTATGGTCGCTGAATACAGTGACGAAATTTTCGAATACATGCGGGAGCAAGAGGTATGTTGTTCCAGGTCAATTTGACGTATCTTGCGTCCTGACTGACCCGCTTCTAGATCAGGATGCTGCCAAACGCACATTACATGGATAATCAAGCAGAGATACAATGGTCCATGCGCTCTGTTCTCATGGACTGGCTTGTACAGGTCCACCACCGGTTCTCGTTGCTCCCAGAGACACTTTTCTTGTGCGTGAACTATATCGATCGCTTTCTCTCGAGCAAGATTGTCTCCCTGGGCAAGTTGCAGCTTGTTGGTGCGACGGCAATCTTCATTGCTGCGAAGTATGAAGAGATCAATTGCCCATCAGTCCAAGAGATTGTGTACATGGTTGACGGAGGCTACACCGTGGACGAAATCCTCAAAGCCGAACGTTTCATGCTGAGCATGTTGCAGTTCGAATTGGGTTGGCCCGGCCCGATGAGTTTCCTGCGAAAGATTAGCAAGGCTGATGATTATGACTTGGAGACTCGCACGCTGGCTAAGTACTTCTTGGAGGTGACTATCATGGATGAGCGCTTTGTCGGAAGCCCTCCAAGCTTTCTGGCTGCTGGTGCTCATTGTCTTGCCAGGCTGATGCTGAGAAAAGGAACCTGGGTACGTTCACTCGCACTTGCGCGGTAGTGTCATGTCTCTACGACTAACAATCCATCGTTAGACCCCGTCCCATGTCCACTATGCAGGCTACACCTACTCTCAACTCTATCCTCTGGTCTCACTGATCCTCGAATGCTGCGAGATTCCACGCAAGCATCATTCGGCCATTTTCGAAAAGTACACCGACAAACGTTTCAAGCGTGCTTCTCTTTTTGCCGAGGCGGAAATCAAGAAGGGATTTTGTCTGCCTGAAGTGTCAAGAGAAGCTACCTCCAACGAGCGCAGCTCTCATAATGAGCCAGCTCACCACTGGAAACGAGTCTAGGCTGTGCTCAACCTCTATTTCTCGACACCTTCCCTTTTTTTACCTATTTGAAGCCTACAATTACTTAACGTCCGTATCCCTCTTTCACAGGGTTCTTCTCGCCACATTCCACTCTCGACCACACCCAACCCTGCGTTGGTCGTTCCCGCGGCTACAACGACATCATTACGTGCATGACGATATCGACATCTGACATGCATAGAGGCAAGAACCACAGAAAAATACTGTTGAAGAGAAAAGAAGATGGCAGAGAGATGATGCATCCCACGCTGTTCAACAGGGCTCCTCGTTGAGACGCTCACCTCCACGTATTATCTCACGAAAACCCGAAACTTTGCTTACGCACAATTCCTCATCTCATCATAGAACATCGCCTGCGACTGGAGAGATCACAATGTACCAGATGGGTGGTGTTGTTTCCTTCAAGGTCTATTTGCTTAATGAAACGTACGACATGAAAAACATCCACTCAATCAAACCGGGAGAAGGGGTGTTATGGTTCAGGGTCGCCATTGTATGAGTTTATCTTTTCTGTTCTGTTTCTCTGCCACCATGCATTTCCTTTGTCTTATTCATCGGCCTCCGTCTTTTTCTGACTCCTTCCGTCAATCTTCTTTCATGACTGTATGCCCTTGATATGTCCACTTTGATTCCAATATGGTTTATGAAATGCTCGGTGGTTGAAGCACCCCCAACAGAATACTTCTCCTAATCCCACTTCTCCTTTGTCATAATTTTGGCCCCTGAATCTTCTCTTACTGCTCATGATTAATTGTCTGGGATAGAGGCGCGGCGATTAGTGAACACAATTGGACTTGACTTTCTGAGTAGCTTTCCAATCTCTATAGCACAGAATCTCCAAGGGAAGAGGTTGAACACATCGATGCATATCTATTGGGTGATTTAAATGTAAGTCTATCAGAGGATATGTCGAATCAATCTATATGCACGGCTTTTGTATACCTTCCGACCAATCCCAAAGACCAACGCTGAAAAGGATACCCAGCAAGACTCGAGCATCATAAGCAAAACTACTGATCCAATCCGTTAAACTCGACTAATTTCTTCACGATCTCAATCACCCGGTCGCCCAGCTCATCCGATACAGGACTAAAACCAGGGTTGTCAATGCGCACCGCTATGATCTCATCCAGCATGAGGCGCAGTCGCGAGACGAGGACGCCGATGCGGGCCCAACCGCGCAGCCGCAGCCAGCCGTCCACGATGAGGCCGCGGCCCATGGTATCGAGGGTGATGGATCCGCAAAAGAGGAGGAGGGAGTAAGGGTTGAAAGCTGGGCAGGCTGTCAGTATTGCTTCTATTTTGAGGGACAAGGAGCAAGGGGCGGGGAATGCGTACGGGTCAGATCCCGGATGAACACTTTGCTTGTCGCCATCTTGGTGAAGTAGCTGAGGTACGCGGCGGCACCGGAGTAGCTCTGTGCGGAGAAGAGGAGGGAGCTTGGGTGGATGAAGACGCGGCCGTTTTCCCGGTTGAAGTACTTGATTGTCCGGGCGTCCGGGTCGATTTCGACGGTGCCTGTCATGGAGCTGGCGAATTTCTTGTCCGGGAACGAGATCTGAGCTACCTGCGGCTGGAAGGCGCCTGCGATGATGGCGCGGAGGAGGTTTCTGTTCCCGTTGTTGCGGTTCCAGGCGGAACCGGGTTCGGAGTCTGAGTAGTCGACTGGGAGGATGCCGGCGTCCTTGAGGGAGCTGATGAATTGGGCTCGGTTGGAGGAGATGTCGCGGAGGGTCTGGTGCGAGAGGAAGTTGGCGGAGCACCAGGACTGAGTCTGCCAGTAGCCCTGTGCTTTGGCTCGGTCTGACCACTGCTGGTATGCGGCGAGCTCGGTGAGGAGATCCCCGTCGCCCTTGGAGAAGGATGCTTTGGCGGCGTCGGCTTCGTCGCGCTTGTCGCGGGGTGATACGAATGGGCTCTTCACCGTCAGTATAGCTGATATAGTGACGCAGGCATCTATGCAGCCGAAAATGGAGCCGTAGACCATGAGTTTGGCGCAGCGTAGGTCGGCGGGGATCATGGATAGGTATCGTCCGAGTGCCGTCAACCTGTCATGATCTAGAGCGCCGACGCGATGCAGGAAATCCAGGGCACCCTCGACAGCGACGCTTTCAGGCGGCGTGATGGTGTTCGCCAAAAAGGTAGCGACATCGTCTATGCTTTTCATGGCTTTGACTGACAGGCACAGTTGCTCCAGTGGGACTCTGCGAATTTCAGGCTCTGGTCGCTGGGGCATACTCGATTCGGCTTTGCGCGTGTACAGCTTGTAGCACGAACCAGCCCTCACACGACCGGCACGTCCTCGTCGTTGCTTGCACGCCGCCTGGGAAGCCCAGACTTCCTGGAGGCGCACCATGTTGTCCTTCGGGTCGTAGCTAGTCTCTTTAACGCGGCCAGTGTCGATGACCGCGACCACATCTTCAATGGTGATAGACGTCTCGGCAACGTTAGTGGCAGCAATGACCTTTCTCTTGCCTTTAGGAGGGCTGAGGAAGACACGCTTTTGCTCTGCCGGGAGCAGGGACGCATGTAACGGGAGCGGATAAACATTGGGTATCTTCCGCACTGCATTCAAACATCTGTCAATTTCCATAGTTCCGGGTAAGAATATCAGAATTCCCCCTGGCAGGTCTCCCAATTGAGAGTCGATATATCGGACAGTGGACGCAATCAATTCGTAATTGATACCCATACCAAGGCCGCGAAGCAGCTTGCCTAAGGGTTCATCGCCTTGAGGAGGAGACATGACGTCTTCGTCAAGACCACGTTCGGCCAGTTCCGGTGCAAAACCAGTGACCCGGACGATATCATCCAGGTAATAGTCGCTAACTGGGAATGTTCGACCTGGAATGTTCACTAGGCCAACTTTCTCGCGACCCCCGAAATAGTTCATGAAGATCTCTGCATCCAGAGTAGCACTCATTAGGATGACTTTGATATCTGGTCGGTATCTGAGCACGTCCCTCAAGAGAGCCAGGAGAAAGTCAGTGTCGAGACTTCGTTCGTGAACTTCATCTACTACCACATGTGTAACATCCGCCAGAGAGCCTGCGACATTGCCATCCGGCCCACTCCCAGACTGCAGGCGACGAAGTAGGACACCAGTAGTGACAAAGGTGATCTTCGTTTCGCCAGGCTTCACCTTGGAGTCTCCACGAATGATATATCCAACTTCTTTTCCCACCGAGGTGCATCGCTCATCGCTGACTCGATCAGCTAGACCTAGTGCTGAAATTCTGCGTGGCTGCGTGCAGATGATATTCGCAACGCCGCCTAAGCCACGTTTAATCATATCATCTAGTACAAATTGCACTGACTGAGTACTCTTGCCGCTTCCTGTTTCACCTGAAATAATGATGACTTGATGCGTATTCACGGCTTGTATGATAGCATCTTGCATTTTCCAAGCAGGCAGAGACTCGCGTTTCCGAGTCATTTCTTGCTGTGCCGTTGTTGACTGCCTGGCCTTCCAAGCTTCTCGAATAGAGGCGCCTAGAGGCGAATCCGAGTTCCAATCAATCTTTCTGCTTTGCTTGCGTGACTGACGAACGGGGAGCCTTGAGAATGAGCCAACTGCAGGTGAAGAGGCCGTTACTGTTGAAATGTCTCGCAGTTTGCCTGGATTTTCTATGATCCCTGGTAGATGTGTTTCTAGCCAGTCCATTATGTTGAAAATCATTGACTCTCCCAGGAAGTTTTCCTCTGCGAATTGTACAGCTTGCCGTATCGCGCTGAGCCGTATATAAGCCGGGATACCAGTTCCCTGAATGGCGATAACAGGCACAGAAGATGGATAACCCCTAGAAGGCTTCTGGAATCGAAAAGATAGAGATCCAGGAAGATTTGGTGCCTCGCTCTTGATTTCACAGACTTTGGACGATATACGTTTGTAGCGTTCTCCGAAGATTGCTTCCAGTGTATCTTGCTCCTCTGCCCAGGAGTCTTCGTTCCCTGCGGACAACGAGTCGAGAGAATGGTTTTCACCGTGCACTAGAGTGCTTTGCAAAAATTCTGCAGCTGCGAGCTCATCACCGTACTTGCTATCCAGAGTTTGAGCGCACAGATCAGCCGAATATCCAAAAGAGGCAAGCCGTTTCATCTTGGCCTCCCTTGCAAGATCATCGCTGGCGAGGGTCACGCCGGCGGTATATCTCTCGGGCAGACACCACCGTGGGAGGTCATCCTCCGGGACGTAGATAAGAAGCCACTCAAGAACCTCCTCCCGATCTTTACAGGCAGCGGTAGCCTCTTCAACATGACTGCGTCGGAAGCCCAAACCAAGAAACTCCTCAATGATAGCTCCGCGCTCAGCCTCCGATATCTGTACGTTGTAGGGATTCCAGATCGTATGCTGTCGCAACAGTTTCTCAAGTTCACGGCGAATTTTATTTCCCAGATCAACTTTTGGAGCTTGTGACCAGATCCTTTTCCCTTTGTTTTCACCACTTGAGCCTACACCCAAGTCGACAGCGGTATCCTTCTCTTTCGCCTGCGCCTTTTCTCGCTCTTTTCGTTTCTTTTCTAGATCTGCAGCAGCATTTTCCCGTTCTTGCTTCGCTAAGAATGGATCGGCTTCGTACATCCACCCTTTTCCTTCCTTGGCATCCGCGTTCTTAATGTCCGTGAAGTTCTCTTTCCACAACTTCTTATAGGTAGGCGGGAGCATCATATGTAGGTTCCTCATGTTGCAGACTCGAAACAGGGCGTACGCCGCAGCGAAATGGCGAGCTTCCAGCGCGGTAGGCCGAGCCGCCAAATGCTTGTGCGATGGTGGCGGCTTCATGGGAGGAAGTACGGCCATTTCTCGAGTCTTGGGGTCGATCCGTTTCAATATGACTGAAGAGACATAGCCATCTGAAGTTTTGATCTATGAACGTGCGATATCCTGTCAGCATCGCTACTGCGCACAGCAGACGAAGGCGCCCTAGAATCTTTGCGCTCATCCACTCACCATTGTATATTCGGGTTTCTCCCATTTCTGCTTCTGGCAATGCTCCGCGAGCATATTAACCGGCAGCTTTCCAGTCCATGATGCACCCCCAATGACCTCCTTCACAGATGGTTTCTTCGGTTCCTCCGTGGCGGCCTGCGCTTTCTTCGCGTTTTCAGCCGATCGCTCTGCGGCGGCTTTGGCTTGCTTTGTCCCGGGCTTGGGAACTCCACGGGCGTCGGGCTTCTTCTTGGGACCCATTGTGCGAGTGTTGCTTTATACTAGGCAGAACGCCCGAGGAGCAAACACTCAGTGATTGAATTGCAGGGATGCCGAACGGCGTCATTGTCGCGGTCTTGATCTGCGGCAGGCAAAAAAGGCTGTCCCGCACTAGAACCACTTCCTAGATAGTTTTGTCTCGTGTTTGTGTTGGTTTTTGTTGTCAAATAAGAACCAATATCTTCAACAATTGGCCGGTTGGAGTAGCTGGTTATCTCGCATCGTTAACACCGATGAGGTCGCCGGATCGAGCCCGGCACTGGTCATTACTTTTTGCCTGTCTTCCTTTTTATATGCCCCATCAAATAACAGTAACCTAAGTTCAGGCTAGTTCATTTCCACTCAATGAGAACTCAACCTCGTGTCTCCAATTGCGGAGCGGATTCGAAAAATCCCTCTAGGCTTGTAGCGTGGTCCAAAGTGGAGGTGCAATCAAAGCCCTTCTCTTGACCTCACCATTCTAAACCTTGTAATGAGGCCCGTTCAACATATTGTCTGACAGGACTGGGCTCGGATGAACACATATCTGTCATAAAGCAGTATCATACCAACAGGGAAAATGGTGGATAGGTCAGGTACATGCATGGTGGTGCCCACTTACTCGAATGCTGATTACCGCAAACCAGTTTGTATCCAACTCATGAATCCACATAGAGAGGTTATGCCTGAAGGACATAAAAAACACCATATCTCCCATCCAAACAATTCAACCATCGTTGGAATAAAACCTCCAGGGACTTGGCGGGCAATACTACTCGATACCTACCTTGTCCTACTGGCATATGCTCGCCTATGTGACAGAATGTTGTAATAAATGGCACAGAATCTGGGAAGAGTTGGGAGGGTTAACTGCCCCTACACCGAACAATACTCGTATCAACTCATACTGATGGTGTTGAGTCCTAGCTTGTGGTTGGGGAGGATGCATTGAGATGTATCAGCGCACATGACGCTTTCATGGCGCTATTGCCAGCAGGAAAATCAAATTTCGCATCCCTACGGAGTACATGATAGTACGACGACATAGGACAGGAAGAAGAAGAAAAAAAAAAAATGACCAGTGCCGGGCTCGATCCGGCGACCTCATCGGTGTTAACGATGCGAGATAACCAGCTACTCCAACCGGCCAGTTGTTGAGAGAAATATGATAATAATATTATTATAAACCGACTTTACTTATGRAGWAGAAAARNAAAAARAAATGACCAGTGCCGGGCTCGATCCGGCGACCTCATCGGTGTTAACGATGCGAGATAACCAGCTACTCCAACCGGCCAATTGTTGAATTAGTTGTCTCTTTTTGATTTTATAACCCAAATGCAACAAACGAACCAGTCATGGACCAGTGCAATGGCTAGGACAAAACTGCGGAGTACTTGAACTATTGCTACGTACCACCGACTAGAGCTACCCGCATGCTCATAAATTTTAACTACAGTCAGCCTAATAACCTGAACATATCGTTTCTTTCGTCACAGAACCCAGGAATTTCTCTGGTTTCACTTCAGCATAATTTGTACCGCATACAGGCCCGAGGGGACGGGGGTAGTCTGCACAATCTTCCTATGTCGACAGCTGCCTAAGACTTCAGCCTTCTTTTTGAGTTGAAGTTCCTCTTCTTCGGCTCTTGACTCAGTACTTCAGCCTCCTCCTTAGCCAAAAGCATGTCTCTTTCCCTTTCCAACTCCTTGCGCTTTGTAAGGTGCGATTTATGTGACCATAATATCTCTGGCCTGCGAGGATAATCGATTGGGTCGATACCAGCTTGCTTGAGTTCTCTCCATTTCTTGCTCAGTGAAACCTTTGATATGGTGGCAATGTTTGGGTCCGTCGGATCAAATGAACAGAACCTCTTCTTACAAACCCTGCATCCCCGGACTGGGATGACATACCTTGATGATGTCTCGGCAGTCCACCTGGGTTTTTTGTCGAGGTATTCTCCAGTCCCACAGTTTCTGCAGCGGGTTTGGACCTCCTTCTGCGTGGCCCTTCGTTCATCCTCCGACAGACGCAGCAGGTATTCCTCCAAGTCTGCCGACCGCGTACGCTGGAGGCTCCGGCGTGTTGCGATTTTGTAGCCCTGGTTTGGGTCCAGCGGGATAAGGTTTGCGAAATAGGTACCATCTACAGCAGAACTGCAGGCTGGACGGCCACATCCATGTAGACGATACCAAATGACGTACTTCTTCGGGTCTTCCTTTGCGTAAGAAGCAAAGGCATCATCAAGGACTCTTTCGCCACATTTTGAACATTTTCTGCGGACAATGTCGTAAGGCCTTGCGCCAGGGATGATCAGATCCACAACACTCTCGTGCCTTTTCTTTTGCGCCCTGGTAATGTACCATATTCCCACCTTGACGATAACACGCATAAGGGACTCGTGAGACTGCCCGTGATTGGCAGGCGATAAAAGGTAGAATGCTGTCAGAAGCTCGTCTTTGGATGAAATCGGCTTCTGGTCAATCTGAAGGCCAGCCTGTTGTTGAATCCATTCAACGAGTGAATCCGGGATCTCATGCCACTCTGAAATATTGTCCCAATCAGACGGAAGCTCTGACAGAAGCTGAAGCTGAGTTGTATTGCGAATATTAATGCTACCTATAAGGACTTGTCCGGCAGCCTCGAGAAAAGATTGAGTCATGTTGTGGATATGCTGAGATCGCCGTAGTTCCTGTTTAGATATTAGTGGTGGAACAGCCGCGAGGTCTCAGTAGAGCATATACTTCTTCTATGGTGTCCCCTCTTATCAGTTGTGATATGGATTGTTGTGTGAGCGCCCCGTCACAGGATTTCTTTCCGCATATTTCCATTGCCAATTCAAGCTGATGGTATTTCTGTGGGAATGCCTTCTTTAGCTGTGAATCAGCCTCAGCTTCTAATCGGTTGACTATTTCCCTATGTTCCCGGGTGAACTGCCCATAAAGGGCAGGACGATGGATGGTCTCATAGAAATCCTCCCTGATTGCGATGCCACCCAGCTTGCTAGCGACTGTCAGGTATAGGTCTTGTTTTTTTGCAGACGTTGCCCTGAAACGAACACCACTCTCCGTTGAAAACCCATGATAAAAGAAGAATTGTGGGTGTGCCACAAAGATAACGAATCTTATGAGCCTCTGGTCCTCTAATTCTAGGTATAGTTCCACATCTTGGAACCGACCCCAGAGTTTGAAGGGAACAAGGTTAACAAGCTTCTTCATCCTTTCGCGCACATGTCGTCCCCAGCATATCTCGACTTTAGCACCCATTTGTCTCCTCAGAGAGAGCATGAAGTCTTCGTGGATCCCAAGTATCTTGTCATTATAAAACAGCAGCACGTCTTCTGTTCTGTCACGGCGACAGATGTGATCGAAGATGAAACAATTTTGAGATGAAAAACCGGCTTGATTGACCTGCTGAATTGTAGGATTTGACTTGGTTTCTGTCTCTTGACAGTATGGGTCCTTCACGTAGAAGGTAGGATTGTGAAGGTGACAGGCAACAACAGCACCAACATAGCCACTGGGTTGTACCAGTAGTTTTGAAGACCTTTCTACTCCGAGACTTTCCCATGCTTCTGTTTCACGTAAGGCAAAGTTCGAGAATGCGTTGCGTATATCATGTGCTGAGCCTGTCACGCATTGTAGAGTTAGCTACCTGAAATGGCTGCCCTGGTCACACAATCATATTGTCTTACCTTGAGTTCGATTCTCCAAGTCGCAGATGAGAGGCTCGAATGCCATCAGGCGGGATAACTCTTCCCTGCTGAGATGCTCCTCGGGGGATTCAAGCCAAAGGTCACCAAAGAAGTGATAGGGATCATCGCGCTTGTTGACTTTGTTTGTGCTCTGCATGGTGGTGACAATCAGGCATGCACTCTCTAATCAGGCTCTGCTATCAGAATGTATGAGATGTTTGTGGTTCTCGACGTGATTAGGGCCAATATCACCTATCCTGATAAGTTCTTCCTTACGAATGTAGCCGAATTGGTGAATGTTTACACGGACGGTGGGTAGTAGGCATGGGATGGTAAAGGAAAGCAAACGCCGGCGCTTGGATATCCCATAGCAAACAAACAAATAGTTAGAATGATTGTGGCGGGGGTTTTTCCCTTGTAGCATGGTACGAGATAAATCAATCGTCCCAAGAAGCAGGTCAGCTACTCCCTAGACCTACGCATATGGACCTCACATAATGTTAGTATGCTCGCATTGACTGTTCCATATAATTGGATCACTCTGTTTCTCGAAGCTATGTGCACATCACCTTTGCTACAAATTCACGAGTTAATCAGTTCATAGCTTATACCAACGGTGGGACCACAACCATCAACAGTTGAATTGCGGAACGTTCACAGGCAGCCCAACCGAGAAGATCTAGCTATCTGCAGACTATAGCAGATGAGTCAAGCCGAGCATAACGCAGACTATAGCAGATGAGTCAAGCCGAGCATAACAAAATACCACCTTATCAACGATCGAGAAGTCCGAATGTCTGAATGTCAATGACCAGTGCCAGACTTGATTCGGCGAGCTCGTCGGCCGATGCCCCAACCGGCCAGTTGTTGATACACGCTGCCTTTTTTGACTGCATAAGCCGAATGACCATGTTTCAAATAGTATGCGGCTGTAATTAGTGTCTAAATTCCATATAACAGGCATATATGGCTCAACAGTCAGCCCGCTCAATTGGGAATAATCTATGTGACCGTTGGTCATCATCGGCATTGCTAGCCTATCACCATTGCCTAGCTGATACCAGAAGTGACATAAAGAGCTATGAGAGTAGTCTTACGAAGTGACATTAACTTGATTCTCCGCTGACATCCCACTTGGCGTGGGACGTGGAGGAGCATCAGGTAATAGGAAATCTCGGGGTCATAGAAGCCATTGTCTTCGGTCCATCTATGCGTCTCTGGTTTCTTATGCTCTGCAATATATTGATAACAAGATACGCCATGGCTGCGTGGCTTTTGGGGTGTATTCTGAAGGGCTGGGGGTGGAGCATGGTGGTTCGAATGGTTCGAACAGTATAGTCAGATGTCGGTATATATCAGGGGCTTGAGGGCTTTATACACAAGAATTCCCTTGTCCTATTTGCCCCTTTGATAATATAACTGCTCTGGGACAACAATACGAAATGCTTATCCAGAAGAACGAGAACTTAAGTTATTCATAAGCTGTCGAATCTCCGCGCTATCTCCTTGGGGTGATGGAACCTCGTGGACATCCAACGTGCGTGGAAATTGGAGGTTTTCTGCTAGACTCTCGATGGCAGTGGTCTGTAGGCATTGCCCAGTACATCTGTTTCGTTGAGCTGTGGCCCTGTTTCGCCAGTTTAATCAATAGATGCAGCTCGTGTGGGACACGATGGGATTGAAATATATATCTGCACCTGTTTCTATTATGTGGGCCACGAGATTCCTTCTGCTTCGTTAATGCCATATTGCTCATGCGCCCCTTGCACTTTAAAATAATACAAGGTTCAAAAGGTTTCCTAGGTGTAGACACCTCTGTTTTCTACCTAGTACACAGTTCGCCGCTACATTCAGGAAATATCGTCGGAAAAAAATAAATAGGCTTATGTAGTCAAAATTACATCTATTTTTCAACAATTGGCCGGTTGGAGTAGCTGGTTATCTCGCATCGTTAACACCGATGAGGTCGCCGGATCGAGCCCGGCACTGGTCATTTCTTTTTGTATATTTCTCATATACACCCGTCCTAATCATTATTTTTTCCTTCTCATTAAGTTACAAGCATACTTGTAGTATGCTTAGAGACCTAGCACTCCTTCACTATATTAGATATCTCATCCCAGCATTAAATATCACACTATTCAGGAGTATTACTTAGGGGGTAGGTCGTGTAGGTGACTAGGTATTAGGGATACATTAGGGGGAGGTAGTAGCTTCTGTAGTTAACTACTTAGTTAGAAATTATTAATGCCATGGATATATAAAGATAGGGGTTTATCATGGCATTATATAGCTTTAAAATCATCAAAATAGCCATAATAGGCTTGTAGGGAAAAAAAAAGTACAGTTACGCAAAATTTAATATGGAATCGCGCCAAGAACTGACACCCAATTTTGAAATATGCTAGCTTTACCAGAAGCTGTGGGGACCGCAAAGCTTCCCGCTCTCCGCATCTTGCTAATGCTAATAAACCAGGAACGATCATGGCCACAGATCAACTGATTGTGATTGCTTTAAGATTGTTCACTAGTAACTCACTCTGGCACAAGCCTATATAAGTCAAACACCGTCGTGTTCACAATGTCGGGTGAATCACCGATCCTCGAAACAGAGCATGCCGATACAGCGCAGGCGATGACTTCCACATCGCGGGCAGAGAAACCAGCGAAACGAGATGCCTGTACCATGCGTGACCTGATTCCTTTCTTTCCATAAAAAGTTACAACTGACTTGCATCCCAGTCTCAGAGCTTCTATCACCCAAGAACAAGCAACAGAAACAAGCGAGCCATGCCCCCTCAAAAACGAATATCAAGAAGAGGTTTGGCGCGCGTGACGGTTTGGGCGCCTACATCGAAAAGCCAGAGTCATACCCGTCCAACGTCGTGGTATACTACAACGATGATTTTGTCGTAATTCATGACATGTTCCCCAAATCTACGTTACATTTGCTATTGCTTCCTCGTGACCCAACTAAAACGCAGCTTCATCCATTTGAGGCCTTCGAAGACCTAGAATTCCTGAGCAAAGTAAAGGCAGAAACGGGGAAGCTTCGCACTTTGGCTGCGGCCGAGCTGAGGCGCAAGTACGGGAAAGATTCAGCCCAGGACAAAGAGAGACAGGATGCTTTGAATGCAGACCCGCCGCCTGATGTGCTACCGCAGGGGAGAGATTGGGAGAAAGAGGTCATGTGTGGCATCCACGCGCACCCGTCTATGAACCATCTACACATACATATCATCTCCGTGGACAGGTATAGCGATCGCTCGAAACACAGGAAGCATTATAATAGCTTCTCAACCCCTTTCTTTGTCGACATCGAGGATTTCCCCCTCGCCAAAGATGATGCAAGGCGACATCCAGACAGAGAAGGGTATCTACGGAGAGATTTCAAATGTTGGCGATGTGGGAGGGATTTCGGCAATAGATTCGCCGAATTGAAAAGCCACCTTGAAGCAGAGTTCAACGAATGGAAACAACTTTGAGCTTTAGAAGTTTCATCAAATTCTCAGTTTCCATCCGTACGTCATAAACGGCCGAAATCGTCAACTTGCTGAGCATGAGCTCCAGTATAGTAATTTAATTGGTAGTAACAGGCTTGGCTTTCAGATGCCAACATTATCTGATGGATTTTATCATAAATATACACCTACTATCCTGCACAGAAGCCGCTTGAACCTCTTTGGCCGATTACATTCTCAGTAATCTCTTGCCTCGAGTCGGTCCACTCTGGCCTTCGCCAACGAGACCATAGACGGCCTGTACGCAGCCACTAAGTATCATCAGTGCCACAGCCACCTTATCCACCTCGAGGCTTTTAGGCACGGCTCTTGGACCGGGAGCTACCCTTGACCTTTCTGGCCTCAGGGCGGTTGATGTGGTGAGCAGGGATCCATTCGGCGTTGTAGGTGGTAGCGGAGGAAACAGCGGGGCTGCTAGGTCCTTCTTCGGCCTTCTTAGATGCGCCAGAAGACTTCTTGGAGAACTCGGCGGCCTTTCCGCCCTTGCGCTTCTGAGGGAAGTATGGCGCAATCCAGACAGTGTAGAAGAAGTAAGCGGTACCAGCGAAACAAGCCAGGAGGAAGAAGTAGAGGAAGATACTAAGGTCATAAACAATAAGCCAACTGTACCTGACCGCGAACGGGATTTTGGAGTAACTCACATTTGGGGATCGAAGATGCTGGTCTCGGGCTCGACCACGCTGACGGTGCCATTGTGGGCGTAGACAGTGAAGAATCTTCCCTCGCTGTCGGATATGATGGAAGCGATGCTAAGTCTCAGGTCCTGAGGGTGCATTTCAGTGGCGAAGCTGTAGCTAACACTCTCCTTCTGGCCAGCGGGGATCTCAAGACCATATCTGGTGGCAGTCAGGTTGCGAACAATCTGGCTCTTTTCATCGAGAGTCGACAAAGTTCCACCAATAAAGTTGACGGTCACAGGAGCAGGTTCGTCATTGGTGAAAGTGATCAATGCCTGTGTTGGGTGACCATTGACAAGCTTAACGCCGAAGATCTCGGAAGCAGGGAAGGAAGCCTCCGCCGATACAGCCAAATTTTGGACCTCGGGGATGTCCTGCGCATTCTCGGCAGCGTCCTAGAGGTGGTTTATTCATGTAAGTAACTCAATTGACCTAGAATGATAGCAAGACTACAATTCGCGACATACAGCTGCGAGACCACCGCCGATGAGGGCCTGGACAGAGAACAATGCCAGCGAGAGAAGACCGAAACGAGCCATGGTAGTAGAAGACTGTACTCAGACAGGTAAGAAGGGAATAAAACAAAGAAGAAAGAAAGAGAGGGGATGAAGAGGAAAGGGAAGTGGAGTGGAAATGGTAGGACAGTGGAAGGGGGAATTGAGGTGCTTTTTCTCCACGTAGTCACAAGTTGGGAACTTCCCCATGTGCTCGCTGACTCATCTAAGACAGTATGCAGCTTCTGATTGGCCGTTGCTTAGGTCCCTTTCCTACCACTGTTTATCAACTGCTCAAAGAAAAGTACCATGCTTTACTTCTTGCTTGCATGGCTAAATTCAAATGAAACACAGGGAAAGTGAAAAGCAACTGTAAATATTTCATATTTTTCCTCATTGAATATTTATCATTGAGAGTCATCAGAAGTGAAACTTGAGTCTAGTGAATTTCAATGCTTTTAGATTCCTGTTCCAACCCCTACAACCTTCCTTTAGAACAGTGAATGATAACATAAAATAAGTACTTTTAGATCTGATTACTTTTGCATCGTCTCTAGACCTTTTCTTTACTCTTCTAATACCCCGTACCCCGTACTATCATCAACATTTCTCGGCGCAGTGAGCTACCTTACTACCTTATCCATTGGACCCGCCATAGTTCACCATGGAAGCTCAGGCCTACGCTGAGCGCTATAGACAGGTGATGTCTATAGAGCAGACCAAGAACAGCCTGATTGAGGTAATCATCTCAGCTTCGCTTCATCTTGAGTTTTCATATTAACTGTTTTCTTTCTTAAACTAGGAGCTTCTGCAACGAGTGGCAGAGCTTGAAAATGCTCTTCAGCGCCAGAAACTTGACCATGAACGCGAGAAGCATTTTAATCGTGAGATTCAGATCCATGAGATGGAGTTAATGAACGAAATCACCAGAATGAACGCACTCATGGTGAGCTATGACAAAGCCTTCAGTTTAGTCTCCGTCTAACAACATCTCCGCTATCACTGTAGCATCGTGAACCCTATATGATTGTACTTCTGGACGGACATGGCCTCATTTTCAAGGAGGAGTTTCTGAAGCAGGGTGAACAAGGTGGAAAAAATGCAGCAAAAGAGCTCTCAACTGCGTTGCAAGACTACATTACCACTCATTTCCCAAACGTTGCCTCACCCAAGATCGTGACAATGATCTATATGAATGTCAAGGGATTGGCCGACCTCTGCATTCAAGGAGGAATCAAATCAGAGCTCTCGGTACTTGAGGGATTTGTTCGAGGCTTCAATAGCAATAGTTTGCTTTCCGATATCATCGATGTTGGCGCTGGCAAGAATAAAGTGAGTGATAAGATTGAAGGTACGTGATGCAGTCCTGATTGCCCTGTGCAGCCTGCTTTTAGGTTGGATTGGCTCTGTGGTGGTTCTAATAGAGTGGCTGGCCAGAGATCTTCAAGCGCAATCTAAACAACTGTCATTGTCATCAGATCTTGCTCGGTTGTTCACATGATGATACGTATGCTCGGTTTCTCAGAGAAACAATGGTGGACTACAAGTACATAGGGCGAGTGACTCTCATAGAGGGCATTCCATTGCAGGGAGACATGAGGGCGATGAAGCCGTCCTACAGAGTCGCAAAGTTTACTCATATCTTCCGAGAGACGAACATTGCATCGGCGTGGGCTCCCCAGGAGACCAAGCCCCGTTCCTCCCCTACACCATCGCCAATTCAGCATGCAACACCACTCTCGAAAACGTCCACAAATACCACGATGACAAGTAACAGTCCTGCATTGTCGACCTCGTCGCGGAAACTGCCAAAATCCGAAGAATTCCAACCTGTTGTTCGCTCCGTTCGCTCTAAGGCATCGAGCTCGCCACCTCCAAAGATCGTCGAACGGAACAAGTACGGCCAGCGTGTCGATCGCTTTGATATCAAGACGATCCCCAAGGATGATTTGAATCGCATGAAGAAGCTGAAGCTTTGCAACTATTTCTACTTGCAGGGCGAATGCCCCAACGAGGATTGCCATCACGATCACTCACGCAAATTAACCAAAAGCGAGCACCATATCCTGACGGTCGTTGCACGCATGACGCCTTGTCGCTACAAATCTGACTGCGATGATCCTGACTGTATGTACGGACATCGTTGCCCTCATAGCGAGCCAGGCAAGAAGGATTGCGTCTGGGGTTCGACTTGCCGATTTGATGCCGCCGCCCATGGCATAGATACGACAATTGTCAAGGTCACCAAAATATGATCCAACCTCACCGTTACATCTTGGACAGATTCGCAGTCTGTGCAATTGTGGCCACACGCTCGGTACACTGGCATGCTTCTGGAGTTGCAAGGTTGATACGGCGTAATCGAGTTCTGCTGCTTCTGACATCGAGGGTGAAATATGTTCACCGGCCAGTGTGGTCGGTTTTGATGCAATGGTGGCATTTACTTTTCGTCACGTCCATTGATCGATTCTCTTCTTTTGCCTCGCATCCTGGACTTGATCACTTGATATTCCCTTGGTATCGGCATTTAACTTGAGTTTGTTCTTTAGCCAGGCATAAGCTCAATGTATGTATCTCTGAAAATATGACGGTCGGAATCGAGCACGTTATTTTCGGGGAATAAATCAAGTTTGAGTCTAATCCCCCGGGCAGTGACTTCAAAAAGTTGCCATAATAGCTTCCATGATTGAGTGAGTGTCCAACAACCGCGTCACAAAGATTCTCTTTCCAACACTAGATACTAAAGTTGAAAGAGTATCGCATACCCAAAACACCGCGGTCACCAGGAAACGACACGATCGACAGGATGACCTATCTAGGAGCCCATCGCTAGACTTCAAATGTAGGACAATCGTGTAACCAGTTATGGGTGAGAGGAGCATCTTTGGTAGATAATACAGGCAAAGGAATCACAATTAGCCATGAACGATCATTATGCGACAGCGTGTTGTAGGATAACAGGGTTTCGATGGCCCTGGACAAAAATGGTATCCAGGTGCATCCCCACCAAATCTCCAAGGTGTAATGAATTTCAAATAGAAGTCAGAATACCAGACGGCTAGGCATGGATAGTTGTATTGAACATGGCGAATCGTCTTTCCCAGCCAAAGCAGGTCTCGTGACTACAGCCAGTGCCGTCGTCCATCTCACCAGCATCTGTGGCCTTCTCATGACTACATCTGACTCCGTATTCCTTGATACAGCAAGTAAACGGGAGTGAGGAAACTGGACCCAGAGCTTGAGAATTCGAGCCATCCTTGCTAGCAGCTTTCTGTTTACGTTCCTCGAGATTACCCCAAAGGTGGACCAGCGTTTCTCTTAGCCGACCTAATTTGGAAAGATTTTTCCGCAAACTGAATGAACGTACAATTAGAATACCCAAAGCCTCTCCTTCTGTAGCTTAAGAACGCGATATGGTGATGACTTACTCGGCGGCGTCAAGCTTGAGCAGATACTCAGCATCAGCTCCAGAAACAAATAGCTTCATTCGCTCTCTGGACTTCCCGTGTGGATGAGGCGGTACATTTTCAACCAAAAGGCAGAACCGCCATTGCCATCTAATCGAACGACCTGGACTGTTGGAGCTGTGGTGGGAGTTGTGTGTTTCATCCATCTCGGCGTCAGGACGCGGCTTATGATCCCACTCATCTGGAACGGCGAAATCCTCTAGTTTTGGAGGGAAAAAGTCAACCACGCGAACAGTGGCACGATAGCAGACATTTTGAAAAGGAACGCGATATTCAATCTGGTTAGGCGAGATATTTTCGTGAAACTCGCCGTCTAAGATGTCCGCAAGATTCGTGCATCTGACGGATGGGTTTGATGCCTGAACTGTTTCCGAACATTGATTAGGTCTGGTTGTGGTCTGGTTGTTGCGGTCTGGAGAGGATGAACTTACTAGTCTTATTGATTTCGTATTTTTTAGACAACGAGAGCGAGGTTTGACCTTCTTCTATTTTCGCTCTCGCTGTCTTGTTTTGGCTTTTCTGGGACTTGCTGCGACTGGAAGACGTCTCCTCCATCTCTTCAGCTTTCCGCTTTCGCGGATCGCTCTCCCAATAACTCTTTCTGCGGCGTAACAACTCTCGGCCGCGCTCATCGTTCTCAGCGTCGATCAAACGGATGTTCATTTCATCGGGGTTCTGACGATCGCAGTGCATAGCCGCTTCCAATGGAGTCCCTTCTATGCGACTTCGCTTAATATGGACATTTCTCAATCGAACAATGCTGCCCTCCTTGAGATGTTCTCGGGCAAAGGAGGCATGTGGATCCCAGAGAGTTATTTGGAGAGTCATGCGACCAGCAGGACCTTGCCATTGTTTCTTGGAGCGCGGTAGGTAAGCATACTCATCTCCTTCACGAGCATTGTTGGCGTCAATGGTGTAGTTGTGAAGCCCTTCGTTCGTGGTGTAGTCAGTAAGATAAAGAGCGACCTTCTCGCTATCATTGGTAAAAATCTTGACTACTTCACCGGTGAGATCCACGAATGTTCTTTCTTCGACATCTTTGATGAGGGAAAACCTTCGATTGGCATTTGACTGGGGTGCAGAGACTACAGATTTCACTGAACGTAGAGTTGGAGGAGCAGTTTTCTCTTTTGAAGCGTTGCGGAAGGATTTGAAGTTAGAGCTCTTGTCTATCAAAGACAATGCGTACGACTTCTCCGAATATGACGGCTCGAAAGCAAACGGACCACAGATGGGAGAAATGTCCACGAAGCCTGGCTCTGGACGGAATATTGCCCACGGGACAGTAGTCTCATCAGGTGCGACACCTAGAGGTCTTCCGTTAAATTTTCTTATCTGCAGGTCAGTCCGTTAGTAATGCTGTACTGTTCATAGTGCTAAACCGCTTACAGTGATGTTGCGTAATAGGATAACATCATGCACTCGGACAGGCGGGAGTTGACTTTGATTAGCTTTGAAGTACTTGATCTTCAGCCCATCCCAGACGTGTCCGTTGCCGAAGTCAGTGTCTTTGAGGGTGAATGTGATACACCAGGAGCGACTTGACTGGAAGGCTCCCTCGAAGACATCCACCACCACCCCAATCACACTTACAAGCCCCGAAGAGGACAGGGCAGTAGGTATTTTGACGTGGGGAGCAGCCGACTTGCTGGCCATTTCTTCAAATTTTGATTTTATGATGCAGAGCAAATGTGCATGCTGCTGTAGAAAATGGATTCTGGGTTGGTTGCTAAATGAGCTCCAGTAAGCTCTGCTATATCGAGAAAGACATGGGCTATGTTTGGCAGCGAAGCCAAGAGCTTTCAAAATTCCTTATCAAAATTGAAGCTAGAGCTCAAGCTTGGGTTTATCCAAGCATGATATGAAAACGGTTGATTGTACTCCGTATAGTATCTAGATACTCCGTAATATGGACGCGTCTTGATGCGATTAGGGCGGATGTGGCGCTTGGCAGGAGAAACAAATGAAACCTCAGGCCAGAATAAGTCCCGTGACTTGAGCCAAAAATTCCTCTTCTGGACTGCCTGGGACGAAGACTGGCGCTAGGACACGGCCTTACAACTTAACTTTTTTCCCCTCCCCTCACACACCTTTCATCTTCTACAAGACAGACGCATCCTCCCATCTTATCTCTCTCCCCTCCAAAAAAAGACGCCTTTTGTCTTCAACAACTCAAAAGTCTATTTCTTCTCTTCTGACGTTTTCTGTCAAGAGCTTATCTCAGAGCTTCTTTTTCTTTCTTTCATTTCTCTGAGATCTTTCCCTCATCTCAGCTTCGCTCCCCACTTTCTTTGGTGCGCTTTGTTTTCACCCCTCTGTGTCCCAAGCAACCATGGCCGAACGCTACATCCCCGAGCATCGTCGCACCCAGTTCAAGGCCAGGAACCAGTTCCGGCCTGACGAGCTTCGTCGTCGCCGTGAAGAGCAACAGGTCGAGATCCGAAAGCAGAAGAGAGAAGAAAACTTGGCCAAGAGGAGAGGTATTCAGACCCGGGATGGCGGGATTGGCGTAGGAGGTGGCATGGCCGCCACCGAGAGTGACGATGAAGCTAGTGCTATTGAGAGTGAGGTATGTTAGTTCTCTATATCTTACGAGTTGTGTTCTGCACACTTTTGTTATCTCTCTCCATTCCTCCCCGTCCCCCAGACTCATCGCTGGTCTTTATTTGTTTTTGTTCACTATATGCTCCACGATGGCCTTTTCACCGCCCCGATTGCTGGGCTAAGTGGGATCCGCCCTCTAAATTGACCATCGAGGGGCGCGTACACACCACTTTTCGACTCAATACAATGCACCATTTATTTACTTGGTTGCATGAAAAATGGATAGGTGGCTAATGAAAAATTCTTGTGTTAGCTCAACGTGGAGCTCCCGGAGATGGTCAAGGGTGTCTTCTCCGACCAGATTGAGTCGCAGATCCAAGCTACAACCAAATTCAGGAAGCTGCTCTCCAAGGAGCGCAACCCTCCTATTGAACGCGTTATCGAGACCGGTGTTGTCAGCCGATTTGTGGAGTTCTTGCGCTCCCCTCACACCCTTGTGCAGTTCGAGGCCGCTTGGGCCCTGACCAACATTGCGTCTGGTTCCGCCCAGCAGACACAGGTTGTCATTGAAGCTGGTGCTGTGCCCATTTTCGTTGAGCTTCTCAGCAGCCCCGAACCCGATGTTCGGGAACAGGCCGTTTGGGCTCTTGGTAACATTGCCGGTGATAGCCCTCAGTGCCGTGACTTTGTGCTCAACGCTGGTGCTCTCCGTCCTCTGCTCAACCTCATCAACGATGGCCGGAAGCTGAGCATGCTGAGAAACGCCACATGGACTCTGAGCAACTTCTGCCGTGGCAAAACGCCCCAGCCCGATTGGACTACAGTACGTTTCTCCCAAGTTATGCTATAATTACAATGTTATTTTCTAACGCTTCCCAGATTGCCCCTGCTCTTCCTGTGCTTGCCAAGCTCATCTATATGCTCGATGACGAGGTCCTGATTGATGCTTGCTGGGCCATCTCCTACCTGTCTGACGGCTCCAACGATAAGATTCAGGCAGTCATCGAGGCCGGCATCCCTCGTCGCCTGGTTGAGCTGCTCATGCACGCTTCTACCTCTGTTCAGACCCCAGCCCTTCGCTCTGTTGGAAACATCGTCACTGGTGATGACGTTCAGACTCAGGTTATCATCAACTGCGGAGCCCTCCCTGCCCTCCTCTCTCTCTTGAGTTCCACCAAGGATGGCATCCGCAAGGAAGCCTGCTGGACCATCTCCAACATCACTGCCGGCAACTCTAGCCAGATCCAGTCCGTGATCGACGCTGGTATTATCCCTCCTCTGATCAATTTGCTTGCCAACGGCGACTTCAAGACCCGCAAGGAAGCTTGCTGGGCCATTTCGAATGCCACTTCAGGTGGACTGCAGAAGCCCGACCAGATCCGCTACCTTGTTACTCAAGGATGCATCAAGCCTCTGTGCGACCTCCTTGCTTGCCCGGACAACAAGATTATCCAGGTTGCTCTGGATGGCTTGGAGAACATTCTCAAGGTCGGAGAGATGGACAAAGAGTCCGCTCAAACTGGCGAGGCTCGCGTCAATCGGTATGCCTTGTTCATCGAAGAGGCTGGTGGTATGGAGAAGATCCACGACTGCCAGAACAATGCCAACGAGGAGATCTACATGAAGGCCTACAACATCATTGAGAAATACTTCTCTGATGAGGAAGAGGCCGGCGGTGATATTGATGAGCTTGCTCCTCAGCAAACACAAACTGGTTTCGCCCTCGGAACCAACCAGCAGCAGCCTGGCGGATTCAACTTTGCCAACGGCGGTGACTCGATGGATATGTAAACCCGTCTTGCGAAGGCTCTGGCGGTCAAAGTATCTTATCCTCTTTTTCTCCCTTCTCTAGGACAGGAATAACGTTTCAAATCCTTCACCTCAATCACGTTGGAATACCTCATGCCTCTGTCTCTTTGCTGTCATCAACCCCCAAGCCTGCGAGCTAGGCTTACTTTATGTTAATTCCCTCCCTGTCTTATTCTACCCCTTCATCCGTTTTCAGCTATGATTCCTTTACGTTTTCCTTTGTTGTCCTTTCACGATGCAGAAGATTCACCGTCATGTAGCCCCTATAGTTGCCCCCTTCACGTCAATTTCCTCGAAGCATCCCTCATACACAGGCGTCCTTGTTGTCATTTGACTTATTTCTCACTCAAACTCCCTTTTTCGGAAGTGATTCTGCTCGAGTGTGGTCCCTTGGTAGGCTGAAGTTTCATGTGTCCTCATTTTTAGAAGTGGCCCAGCACCTGGAGTATGCCGTCTCAATACAAAAGCAAAAAGACCTCTCTAAATGCTGTTCGCTCAAGCGGTAGTTCGTAATGATCATCTTGATTTTCAAATATGCTTTTTTCTCGGACTTGGAAACCAAGAGCCAACTAATCCGGAAGGCTTCCCTGCGAGGACAAATAGAGAGAACATAAACAGCTACCGCCACAATGTACAATCTCCAAAGAGGCAAGCTGCATTGATACAACACCGCTCAGGCGATTGGCTCCGACAAGCTACTTAGACATAAGTTGAAATGAATTTCCAGGTATTAGAAACAGATGAGCGAAGAGAAAAGATCGGGGAATGAGATTTAAATAGATCGAGTAGAACATTCAATCAAAGACGACAATCAGATTTCGAATTGGTTTAAAGTGAAGACGTAGACGTCGTCATAGCAATTAATAGAGAAAAGGAGAGGGTCGAAATATCCAGCAAAAGCGCCCGGCTTATCGTGAAGAAAACGTTTAGTGCAAGTTAGAATTTACATAAAGGAGAAACAAGAAGGTTGAGGGGAACGGCAGATCGGTAGGATGAGGATTGAAGAGAAATAGAGTGATCAATCTCCCATCACTTCATCCTCATCGGGATCTGGCGCAGTGGGATTGTCGTCTTCCTCCTCAAGTTCTTCGTCGATATTCTCTTCCTCGACAAGTCCTCGGACACGAAGATCATCTTCATCGTCTTCCTCACCCTCGACACCAAGTTCGTGATCTTCCTCCTCATCATCGTCATCAGCTCGCTCGGCTGATTTGGAATTTTTTGATCGCTTGGTAGCACTCGCCCGGTCATGTTGCGCGTTTCCAGCGGCGGCTTGCTTGCCTTTTGATCGAGATGGCCGGGGCCCAATAACTCTAGGTTTGCGTTCATCAAGGAAAGACAACACCTCGCGGTAGTTCTGACCTAGGCGGGACTTGTGCCGGACGAGCCGCTGCTTCAACTGTCCACGCTCCGAGCCTGAGGCGTCAATGATGCGCCCTATGATGGCAAGGACAATTTTACCCGTCAGCTCGCACAGCCGTTGCTCCGCTAGGATGGTGGAGCGCAGACGCTCGTTCGCTATTGATTCGCCCTCAGCTCCTGTTTCGTCCTCCTCATCTGAAGGCTCCCGCTCGACGTCCGACTCAGAGGCAGGCTCGTCGTCTTCTGCAGGCTCGAGAGGCTGCCGTAACTTCCTGGCATATGTGCGTTCCGCGATGCCGTGTATCTTAGCGATCAGTGCTTGTGTATCCGAATCGATTTCGTGAACCAAACTCTGGGTTTGCATAATAACCTCCTCATCGTTGCCTGTGTTCAACCCAGCGTGACGAAGCGTACCAAACAACGTTTGCAGATCGAGCAGTGTTGTGGTCGCCGTGAAGCGAATGTCATCCAAACCACTGCGCTGTCTCATGACAGCGACTAGACTAGCAACAAACACCTCACGGCTCTTAGTCAGAGCTTCAAAGTACGCCGTATTGAAAGATGCCTTTCCTGCACTCAAGGCCGTGGTTAAGGCTTGTACTTTCCACATGAA
Organism: Aspergillus viridinutans; assembly: GCF_018404265.1. Taxonomy (NCBI): domain Eukaryota; kingdom Fungi; phylum Ascomycota; class Eurotiomycetes; order Eurotiales; family Aspergillaceae; genus Aspergillus; species Aspergillus viridinutans. The sequence continues at coordinate 865,094 of NW_025091217.1, forward strand.
GTAGAAGAGCAGCGTCCGGATACTGCTGGTCACCAACTCGGTTTCCGCCTTGGCTGACTCGTCGTCTTCCTCTTCCTCGCGCAGACCACGTTTGACCAAATGAATGAGCACATTAAAGGGAGCTTCAAGATTTTCCTTCTTCTTGCCCTTGGACTTAGATGCCGGCTTCTTCTCAAGGACGTGTGTGCAGTCAGTCACACTGGCCAGGTTCAAAATTCTCATCGCCGTGTTGGCAAGGTTATTCAGGGTTGGAAACGGTATCGAGCTACCCTCAACAACTTCTTTCTTTTGTGACAGAGTCTCGAGGGCATCTATGATATCATCCCATAGCTCCTGTACCTTACTCTCAAGGGCTTCTCGCATGTCATCAGAGCTTTTTGCGTGTAAAAAGGCCACACCGGCCTCTGCCAACACATCCTGGTCAGAGTGCGTGAGGAATTGCTTGTTGATATCGTTCAGTAGTGAAGTGTATGCGGTAGCATCCTTTTGCAGATCCTGGATCTTGTCCAAGTCGACCAGATGCTCAAGTCGAAGAACAGCAGACGCCGCTTCCGGAACCGATCCATATTTGTTCAACAATTGTGGAATGATCTGGGCAAGACTATGTGCAATCTCTTCTTGAAGCTCGGGAATCTTGTCTGTCAATGCCTTCACTTTACGACCTCTTTTGTCAATGTCTGACTTGGCGACGTCGAGGATGCGTAATTTAACCGCACAACAGAGGACTTCAAGGAGGATAACCTCCTGCCCTTCCTGCATCTTATACAGTTTTTTGATCGTGCCGGTGGCATTGTCCTCAGTAGGATCGTCGGGAATCTGGGAATGGTCGTAGAGGAGGAAGCCAGCCAGAGATTGCCACTGAGAGAGCTCCGCGAAGTGCGGGTAGATGGCCTCCGTAGCCAGTACATACCGCGAGTCTAAGGAGGCGCCCGAAAGTGCATCCCGCGCCGTGGACAACTTCCGCTCCGGGGCCAATTCGTTTTCCTGTTCATCATAGGCTTGAAGGATATCAACCAGGCATTTGAACTTGATCCAGGAGCGCTTGGGCGACTCGTAGTCATCCTCATCTTCGTCGCCAAACATCTCATTCATCTCATCTCCGACCTCTTCGGTTGTGGAATCGAACACATCTTCCACGTTGGCCACGAAAAATGGACCAGCAGCTCTGCGAACACGGGGTTCCACGTCGAACACGAGTCTACCAACGGTGTCAATATCTGCAGGCTCAAGTAATCCTGCATCCCGAATAAGATCGAGTAGTTCGATCGACGAGGCGCGCACGCCAACGTCCGCATCGTGAGCTGCCATCTCCACCATGCGCTGGCGAAAGCGCTCAGTGAACGACCTCAAGCCAGCAATGTTATCTTTGTTAGAGTACAGACGCTGGAGCTGCGTCACGACAATGGAGCGCGTCTCGGCAGATGGATCGGAGAGAATCCAGCCAAAGTAGCGAAGGAATTGACCTTCGAAGAAGTATTCTCGATAGGTGTGCATCCAGCGCCCCAAACCCGCAATGCACTCGCTGCGGATTTTGGCGTCGATATCTCGGTAGCGGTGGACGAAAACGATATTGACACCATCCTTGAGGTACTCATCAATAGCCTCCAGCTTGCTGTCGCCTTCTTCGATTGTCGAAGTAATCGCATTGACTCTGCCCTGATTTACCGTCTTCTTTTTCTTCTCCGCCTCGAGCTGTTTACGGGAGGTAGAGACAGTAGTCATCACTTCTCGTGCAACATCACACAAGGCGTTCATGATCGTGAGGGAGATGACGGTCGAGGTATGTCTGAATGGCCGACATCCCGAAGTGGACAGGGCAGCTAACCATATTTGAAGGTTTTCGTAAAGCTCCTGCTGCTTATACAGAACTGAAGAATGATGAAGAGTCTGTACGAGCGCGGCGAAGAAGTCTTCCAGAATGGGTTGAAAGGCTTTGAATGTCCGAGCTTTGGAAATGAGAGGATATTCGAAGATCCCTAGCGCATGATACTCGGTCGACAAGTCGTTGATTCGCTCTGGTGCGTGGTCTGGATCATCAATATCCGCATCGCTCACTTCCAAATCTGTCCCTGCACACTTGAGTATGAAGTTAATCATGGCGTGCATCGCAGCCTTGGCATCCTTCTGATACTGGGTAAGCCATTCGGCAGCAACAGTGTCGCCCGTCTGGTTTTTGCCAAAGACCTCCGCTGTTGAGACATGGTAAGCCGATGCGCAAGTTGAAGACAAGAGGAAGCAAGCCACCTACCATATAAGCCACTTTGTCCTGCGGCCAAACTAGGCCGTGGTTTCACTTTCCTGGGACGCGACACTGTTTTCTTGCCATTGACAGCTGGGCGAATTGCCAACTGACTCGGAACCCCATTGCCTGCGACTTTAGGTCTCTTTGCAGCATGTGTCGCTTGAGACTTGGTCTTCTTGCTCTTGGTCCCAGACGAGGCTTTCTTGGCGGAAGCTTTGCGCGCAGCGCGTCTCTTTTCCCTCAATTCTTCTTCGTCTGGTTCATCGTCACTGATTTCTTCTGATTCCGACGCGTCGTTCTCATCAACATCCTCCTCGTCTTCATCGCGGGCAGTGTCACGCTTGCGCTTGGCTCCGCCGGGGTTTGAATCACTGTAACTTTGAGAAAGAAATTCGGGTCTGCGCGATACACGTCCGGACTTTCTTCTATCTGATGCCTGGGGCGAATCGAGGTCGGTCAGCCCGGGTTCGGGACTCGAAAGAGGCGACTCATTTTCCATTCTTGTAGGTGATAATATAGCGCGCTGTAGAATACAGTATTAGTCAGTAAGCTGCATAAGCTGACCCGAGCATTGACAAGCGAAAATTAAGATGATGAACAGATCGGACTCGAACAAGGGTTGATCCCTATGTTTCTCAGAATGCGATGGGCGTAACGATTGGTCGCGATGTAGCACTCTTGTTACGAGTCCCTCTAGGCGCGTTTGCCGCTTTCGCGCGAAAAAGTCGGCGAAAACAGACACAGAAACAATACACTTACCTCTCAGATATACAATGACACCATGTGCGATACAATGCCCGAATGTGGTGTGTAAAGTGGGACTCGAGATGGAGAGAATGAGGGGACACGGAATTGAACTGTCTCTCGTGCACGACGCGCCTTGATGCCTGGCGGCGGCCTACCTAGCGGCCCCAGGCACTCAGGCAACTAGTTCTGCCTCAGGCCATACAAGCTTTCAAAGATATCAAACGTAGATACCTTACCTTATGTTTGGCTGTCACGGTACGTAAGGTACCTGAAGTTAATTACCAATTATTACCAGACCAGCTCTCTTAACTTTAGTCATACTATTTTGGGATCGGCCAGGGGTTAGCGACATCTGACCCCAGCCAACCCTACTGCATATGCGGAGAAAGAGAATAATCATGCCGTAATGAGAACCATCTTTACTCCGTCACGACCGCATCTGAAGCTCAATATTTGAGAGCCAAGAACTCCAGCCTTTCGTCCGTTTCACGAGGTCAGTAGAACCCCGCTTCCAGCTGCTAGTTTGGAAGCGATAGGATTGGCGACTGGACAGATTGACAGCTCTTTGGCTGCCCCAGAAAAGACCTGGAGCGAGGAGGAGCGCATGAAAGGAACCTTCATGACGCCATTCTGCACAGCATCTCTGGTTGCGTCCTCTCTGTCTGCGTCAAGATACGGATATATCATGCGGTTACAGCCACTTAGCCTGTCTACTTTTCCCTATCTCCCTACATCCTAATCCCCTTTGCCTAGAACTCGTTGAAGAAGATAAGACACCATGCCAATAATATCACCCTTTGAGTCGTCCATTGCCAAACCAGGCCAAGGCAAAGTCGTTCTATCTCTCCTTCCTCCTTCGATCCCGACCCTGACGACCTTGACTTATAAATATCCACTAAAGCTGCTCACGCGCGCCCCCGGCTTCGTGCCCCAGTCCTCCGGGCTGACAAGCTCTTCTCGACCTGTTCATCTGTATCTTCTCACGTATGGCGGAGGTCTTCTACCAGGCGATCACATTGATGTCTCCATTACGTTGGATCCCCGCACAAGACTTGTTGTGACTACACCGCAGGGAAGCACCAAGATCTTCAAGACAGAGCCTACTGCAAGCGTCAAGGGCCAACGTGGAGCACCAGCACGCGCATTAACAGACAAGAGCCGCCAGCTAGTCAATGTGCAGATCGCCAGCGAAGCCGCTCTCTGTTACCTTCCCGACCCAGCTGTGCCCTTCAAGGACAGCCGTTACGAGCAGGTACAATCATTCACCGTCGACGGGACATCAAAAGACTACAAGAGAAGCAGCCTGTGTGTTGTGGATTGGGTGACGCAGGGCCGCAGCTCACGAGGCGAGAATTGGGACTTCCATCTCTGGAAAGGGAAGAACGAAGTCTGGACACACGATGCCGCAGGCAAGAAGAAGCTACTCCTCCGCGACTCGATCATATTAGACGACGAGATCGACGCAGTATGTCTAGAAAATGACTCAGAAACCTTCAGCCACAACAACTTGATCCGGGAACGTACGCGGCCCCACGGGATCATAGGTACCCTGATTCTGTACGGTCCTGTGTTTGAGGATTTAGCGTCGTTCTTTATGGATAGGTTCACGTCGCAGCCGCGTATCGGGGCTCGGAATTGGTCGTCCTCTGCCCCTGCGGCCGTGGAGATGCCGCCAAATGCAGACTCGGAAGTGACCTTTACCGCTGCGCGAGTAAGAGGAGGCTTCGTCCTTGTGAAATTTGGCGCGAATGACTTCGAAACGGCCAAGAATTGGCTCGGTGGTATTTTACGTGACGAGGGGACCATTCTCAAGGAGTTTGGAGAAGAGTCTTTGATGTGTCTGTGACCTTCGTCTCTTTCCGCTTTTGTTTTCCCCTATTAAAAAGTACTTATTGTTATTTTGTCTTCAACGTAACTCGTTGATGGCGAGTGCGGGCCTGAAGATTACGATGAGATACATATTGATACCCTGACTCATCCTGCATCAAAGCATTTCTATCATTGATCGGTATAATCTATTCAACTGAACAATTACTCCAAGCCGGGATATATCCAAGCGTTTCTCAACCATCCTCTTATATATGGATTCTTCGAGTCTAAATCATATTGATCTATAACGTGAAATGGGACAAAACAGAGACTAGAAAACCAAACCCAAGGTATCATCTATTGGACATCCGGAACCGACGCCGTGAACTCGCAAATGTCGCCAATCAGAAAATATAACCCCATAAAGTCAAATTCATAACCAAAGTCTCGTCCAGGTGGCACAGGCAGCGATGTCATGTCATATCGTCCGATGTCGGGCCAAAGATGATCGCCCAGCAGCCATCTCAAAGCCAGCGCGACAGAGTACATCCTACCAATCTAAAATGTTGACCTTCCATTCTTGCTTTGTGGCGCTCTGCAAGTCATCCACATTCAGAATATCGACGCCCTCACGCGCCAGAACGTTCCAGATGTGGTTTCTCAGACTCCGAGGCCAGCTAGGCAACCCCCAATAACGCACCTTGAGTCCTCGACGGTGAGCCCCTTGAATCTGCGCCCGGATGAGATCCATCTGCTTGTTTGTGAGGTGGAACCTCCAGGGAAACCCGATGGACTTCTTGAATGAGACAGAGGCGTAGAAGCTGTTGGTCCAGTTGAAGGTGTCGGGGCCAATGTCGCCGGCCGAGATACCTGACAGGCCTTGTCCGGCGTTTCCGGTAGGTTGCTCGGCGGTGGCTGCCGAGTCCTGCGGGACGTCAGCGTCTGCAGAAGGAGCGATAGCCTCGTGTTCAGCCAGGAGGTTTAGTGGTGCGTCGAAGAAGATGTCACGGTAGGTTGAGTTCGACGTGACCATATTGAAGGGGGTATTTCCCGTTCCGACAACAGTGATTGGGCCGTTGGTCAGGCCGGTGCCGTTGAAGTAGGTGAGATAACCGCGCTCGCGCAGAGGCGACAAATCCTCCATTACACGCTGCCATGTCTTTTCTCCGTCGGTTTTAAAGTCAATGAGGAGAATGAGGGTTTGAGAAGGGTCGGTGTCGAAGACGCCATGTAGGGGTTGATCGAGAGCTGGGTGGAACTGGGTTATCGGATTCTGCCGTTCAATGATCTTGATCAGTGGGTCGATGTACATGTTCTTGAGGGTGCGCTTCGCGGTCAGGGACGTGGAGGTATGGCCGACGTAGAGCTCGTCGTCAATAAGCCACACATCGGCCTCGACACCAACGCAACCCGCCTGCAAGGCCGAGTACAGGGGTACTCGTCGCCAGTAGTCATTATGTGAATGGCACCCAACAGGGATGATGTCCCGCGAGATATCTGTGGGCCAATGTGTGATGTCTGCGTAAAGGTCGTTGTCCGGAACGCGGCGCCAATGGCCGGCCGCTTTGTCAAATTCGTCGGGGAAAAATGAGAGCACAATGCCACAGACTATCGAGATGAATTGAATGATTCCTCTTTATGGGTTCGAACAACAATTAGTGGTCATTGGCGCCGATGGGTGGCGGTGATGGTAGGGTAGGACAAGTACTCACAGCATGATGAAAACCCCCGCAACGGTAAAAAGCAAGCAATAGGATACCCTGAGATTCTTGAACCATCTATGCGCAGTATATGAGTGTTTTGAGCGTTTAGTGGCCGGTGAGAGCAAAGGTAGAGCATCTTCAAGCTTCTCCTCATTTGAGGAGCAGAGCGAAGAAATCCCAGCCAGTCGTTGGCTCCATGTGAATCGAGATCGGGCCTGGCCCGAACATTGATATTCGTTTATTGAGATGTCTGCCGGTGAGTCCTCGATAGAAACATGAGTGTCTGGTTTATCGCGTTGCAGTTCGTCTTGGTCGTCGCAGGAAGGGGAAGTCGGGACAAATTCGTAGGACTGCGGGGAGCGGCCTCTGCGGGCGGATAAGAAGCCCATGACTGATACTTGTATCTCACCAACTACCACCGCCTCAATCCACCGTCAATTCTTTTTCGACAGGAAATCGTACAAGGACAGTCTCGTGTGCATTTATAATTCGAGAGGGGTAAAGGTCAAGCATTGCGCACTGGGACCCTCTGCCGAAAAGTGGACGCCTGGATTACTACTACTACTACTGCTGCTACCCTCTTGGGGCTATATCTTCTAGAGTTCTAGGAACCGTCAAGATGATTGGGGTCTCGAGTCGCCGCTGGCTCGCTGGGATTATTGGACCCTGGATGGACCCATCCGCATGTGCAGCTATACCGACGACGATTGGACGGTGGGCCGACGAGAGGCTTGAAGCCGTTCCAGATGTCCGTTAAAAGAGGCGAGCCGTGCCGGTTTCGTTGGTCTCTGCGCATTTTCAGGCCCAAGGGTCTCACTCCATACGAAGGCTTGGATTTTATGATTTGGGAGGATTCAGCATAGAGTTGGTGCTAAGTCCGTCCTCATCCTTAGTGACATGGTTTAGATACGCCGCAAACAGCCCCCACCATTCGGGAGACGACCATTGAGATAAATGATGGACAAGCAACTGATCGACAAAGGGCCCTCTAAGATACTGATCGCTCCCAATAACCGCTGGTTCCCATGGATATTGTTGGTAAATCTCGAACGAAATTCGAATTCTGCTGCCTGGCTCTCGCCCACTGCGCCATTTGCTACACGAATAGCGTTTCTCTTAAACATCATTAATGGCGCATTTAGAATTCAATCTAGTCCAGTTCAGTCCCTGGAGCCGAACCACTCCAGTCCTGAAGGGTAGTAGTGAAGCAGAAAAGTCATTCTGCTCGCATGACTGGAGAAAGTGTCGCAATATAAATTTACGGAGGTAGTCACTACTGTATACGGAGTCCGCGTTAATCCACCAGTATCGATTCAATTGTCCATATCGATTCTTCCTGATAATGATAGAAGAACATTTAGTATCGTACATTATTGCCTTAGTCTAGGTAGCCATAGCAAGCCTATACACGACAAACATTGACATGTGCTATTTCTGAACATGACTAGAGTCTGACAGGTGCTATAGGATTTCAAAGCACGCTTGTGGATTTTACTCTCTAGGCAAGCACCTTATCATCAAGGACATTGGTGCTATTATCATGGAAGTCGATAACATACAACTGGAATTATAGAAGGTTGCTTCAATGACCTTGAATGTAGGTAACATTGTATTATACGATTGTCGGATCTAGGCAGCCTTATCAGTAGCGATAGCGATTAGATCTGCCACCAACCGCTCAAGGAAAAAAAGTTCGTCGACCATCTCAGCTCAGTCTCTATCAACCACAACCAACAGAACAACAATCCACCATGCCTCACAAGCACAAGAGAAGAAAAAATGACTCGAGGTGAGTGTTAAATCACCTAGATAACTAACGTCATATACAACAGCTAATCCCACCACAGCATCTACGACCTCCCACCCACCCTGATCGCGAACCCTCTTCCGACCCGCGATCCCAACGCCCCGAAAACCAAAGGCAAAAAGCCCGCCCCCAAGTCCAAAGACGCAAAGAAGAAAGAAAACACCTCGACCTTTGCCCGCAGCAAGTCCGACCTGGACGATGATACCCCCCGCGCCTTCCGCCGGCTGATGCAGCTCCAAGCCAACGGCGGCAAGCAAGCACCACCCAAACCCGACGCCAGCGAGACAGGAAGCAAGAAGCGCAAGCGCGATGCAACCGAGGGCACAAAGCACTCGTTGCGGAAGAAGACTGCTGCATCGTCGACTCCGACTAAGACCGCGAATGCTGCGACATCTACAACCGCTGCTGCGGAACCCGAGCGCACGTCTAAGTTGAAGATTCTGCCGGGGGAGAAATTGTCAGACTTTGCTGCGCGGGTCGATCGCGAGATGCCGATATCAAGAATGAAGAGATCGGACAAGCCGGCGTCGGCAGATCTGCCTAAGCTGCGCGAGGGCCGGCAGACGAAGCACGAGAAGCACCTTCGTCGATTACAGGAGCAGTGGCGGAAGGAGGAAGCGAAGATCGTGGAGCGTGAGGCGGCCGAGCGGGAGGAGCGGGAGGCCGAAATGGAGGAACAGTTGGGATTGTGGAAGGAGTGGGAGATGGAGGCTGCCCAGGGCAAGGCGAAGAAAAAGGGCGCTGCCGCGAAAAGAAAGAAGAAGGGCGACGGCCCCCTGGAGGATGATGGCCCGGATCCGTGGGCGAAGCTGAAGAAACGGGATCGCATGAACAAGCCGGCGAACCCGTTTGATGTGGTTCAGGCGCCGCCGCAATTGACGAAGCCGAAGGAAGTTTTCAAGGTCCGCGGAGGAGCCCGAGTCGATGTCGCAAATGTTCCTGCTGCTGTGGGAAGTTTGAGACGCAGAGAGGAGCTGGCAAGCGAGCGGAGGACTATCGTGGAAGAGTATCGGCGGTTGATGGCCGAAAAGCGACGTTGATCTGTGGCTCTTTGACATGTAATACCCTTTGAGGCTTGTAGATACCATCGATAAAGAAGAATGATTTATTTTGCGCATCACATATACAAAGTCTTTATGCTTATTGACGAGAAGACATTTTTGGCTTCCGAATGCTTTTGTATATACAATGCATCTATAACCCCATAACACCCAATGAGAACTAAACAAGATTAAACTCTTTACACAAGTGTCTGCAATGCTCATGCGTTCTGCAGAGACTTGACATAATCCGCCGCCTTGGCCTTGATCTCCTCCACCATCTTTTCATCACCGCCATTAGCAGCTGCCAGCTTCTCTTCAAACGACAGCCACTTCTTGAAGAAGAACTTGGCCTGCTTGGGACGGAGCTTCTTGCTAGCGTCCATGGGAGCAGCAGCGCCCTTCTTGGCGTCTCGGATACCAAGTACGCGCTCGAAAAGGCGCCGCACCTGCTCCGCATCGCCATTCTTGATTTCCAAATCCAAGAGTACGTTCCATAGGTCAGCCCGCTTGGGGAAGGAGGAGAGCAGGCCCTCAAACACAGTTCGGCCACGTTCGACGTCTCCGTTGGGTGAGCGGAACTCCAGCTGACCGAATTTAGAGGTAAGCTCCACGTGCGTATGAGAGGGCAGAGACTGGAGTGCGCGAGGAAGCAGAGCACGAGCACGATCGGGCGCCGCCATGCTATCAAACAGGAAGCTGGCATAGTTCAGGAAGAACTTGGGCGCGTTGGAGATCTTCTTCTTGAGAGCCGTCTGGAAGAGCTCATCCGCTTTCTGTAAGGTCAATTAAGTCAGCATTCGCATACTTAAAAACATCTCTTCATCACCGATATCAGGTGTCACTCACTTCATTCTTTCCTGACTGAATGTAGATGCTCGTCATGCGGTCGTAGATCTCCTGCGTATCGTTGTACTGGCAGGCGCGCTTGAACACCTCGTCGAGACTGTCATCATTGCCGTATGTGTTTTCCAAGTTGAGCAAAGCCACCCAAATGTTCAACTTCTCGGTGTCTTGGCCGATGCTAATGGTGCGAAGGGCACGTTCGGCGATTTCCTTGGCCTTCTCGACTTCGCCGAGCTCCAACTGGAAGGCCATGTACTTCAGCCAGAGAAGCGAAGAGTCAGGCTCACCGAGCAGTAGCCGTTCGTAGTCGGCAACTGACTGTGGCCCATTGGCGTCCAACTCGCCGGTCCGATCTACCTGGATCTCAGGCTTGCGGCTCTTCTTTTTCTTCTTCCGAGAGTTGTCTTCATCATCGGAATCCGACTGCATCGCTTCGTCCTCATCGTCTTTGACGTTTCCACTCCAGTCAAAGCCCGTTGCACCGAGGCCCCCGTCTCTTTTAACAGGTGCGCTGGTCATCTCCACATCCTCGTCGCTCTCTTCACCATCACTCTCACTGTCTCCCTCGAGATCAACGCCTCCCATGGATTCGTCATCGTCATCATCTTCGGAATTGTCACTACCTTCTACGTCGACCCCGCCAATACCATCTAGGCTGACGCCGTCGGAGTGACCGTCCTGGTCACTGCCGCTTTCATCTTCCTCATCATGATCCTTGAAGTGGGAAGCCTTCAAGCTGAACGAGATCTTCCCTGACTCACGATCGATCTTGATGATCTTGGCTTTGACGACGTCGCCTTCCTCGTACAAGGTGCGGGCGTCGTCAACTCGCTTGTCAGCCATCTCGCTACGATGGCATAGACCGCTGATGTTGGCGGACCGGTCGATGACAATGAAGGCGCCGAATTCCTCCACTTTGCGGACCTTGCCGGTGACGACCTGACCGACTTTGAGGTCATGCATCGTGATCGGCGCCTTGTAGTCTGGATCCAAGACAGATTCCTTGAGACTCATCTGCAATCTGCCTTGCTCGGGATCAACAACAGTGACCCGTCCCTTGACTAACTGGTCGACCTGGAACGAGTCCTTCCACTCCTTAAGGTAGGAGTCCGACAAGTCGGAGACGCGAACGTAGGCCGTTACATCGTGGCCCAGAGTTACAAAGAGACCGCTATCAGCCACTCTCTTCACAAATCCTCGAACCACGTCGTTGACCTTGAGTTGCTTCATAGAAGTGATTTCGGGATCCTGCACCGGAAGTGAGGAACTCAGAACTTTCGACGGGCGGAGAGAGAGGGAAATCTTCTTGTTGGCTTTGTCAACACCCACCACGCAAACACGGAGCACCTCGTTCTTGTGGTAGACAGTAGGGTTTGCCTTCGAGTAGTCATCGGCCAAATCAATCAGATTGACGGCACCCACGACCGAGTCGCTGAGCTGCATAATGACCTGCTTCTCCGTGACCTTCGTGACTCGTCCCGGAAGAATCATGCCAGCGGAAATGTCTTCGAAGGACAGTTTGCTAGATCGTTGCTTGGCTGTAAGATCTAGGCGACCTTTTTCGGTGTCGACGGCAGTGACATGGACCTTCAGCGCTGACCCGATCGGAAAGTGCTTCTCCACGTCGGCGAAAAGAGACAGGTCATCCGAAGCGTCCATGAACCGTAGTCGGCCGCGAACATTGGGTGAGAGGTTGATCCAGAGACAATCGTCGGCAACGTTGTTGATGAAACCGACCCAGGTTGAGCCAACCTGGACTTGCTCCAAGTTCAACGGGGAAGGATTGGCGGCCTGTAGGAAACTTGGCTTAATAGAAAGTTCAAAAACGGGGAACTTCCCAGAGCGGTGACTGATTGGAAGGAATTTGTGGCTGCGGGCATCGTGGATACCCAAGATTCTAGCTGAAATGATTTGCTTGGGACGGAAGAATCGCAACGGTTGTTTGCGGTCCTTGATGTCTTCCCACTTATCGAAGACCTCGGAGACGTCAATGCGACCCTGAATATTGTCCGCAAGTTGAACGTTGACTTGGGTCGCCTTGACAGACACGACCTTACACTTCACGGTCCTGCCAAAGGTGAAATCGGCCATCGACTGGATGCTTTCATCCACAGCATTGCTGACCACATCGCTCGAAGGAGTAGGCTTGGGAGCAGGTTTCTTTGGACCGGCTGAGGTTGCTTCCGAAGGCTTCATGCTCAGTATGAATCTTTGGAAGTCGGTCTCGAGGGAGTGCACAGTTGCAGTAACAATCTGCGATTTGACCATGCCATAATCAGGTTTACTGGCGTTGTCGTCCGCTAAGAGCCTCTTAGGCACCAATCCAGTAATGCCACCGAGGAACTCGATAAACAGTCCGTCGGATGTGATGTTTCGGACAAAACCAGTGACTTCAGCGCCTTCTTGGATATCCTCAAACTTGGCCGGGAGGGATCCTTGCTTCGCTGCTTTCTTGAGACTCGCTCTAGCCGAGACTTTGATGAGTCTGCGGGCTCTCTGAATGTCAAGTACAAGGAGATCATTGAGCTTCTGGCCAACACGAATCTTTGAGAGGGCCGAGCCCTGCTTGGATTCAGAACCGTCCACCACATGCGCCAGATCTAACCGAGCAATAACACCTAACTCGTCCAACTTCAGAAGGACATCATCGCCAGACTTCTCGAAAACCGTCCCTGTAACAAGCAGCCCCGGCTGAATCTTCTCGAACGCCTTCTTATATGTCTCGGTGAAGGTCGAGGGGTCTTTGCATGAAACTGCTAGTTTTCCAAGAGATGGATCCACACTCAAAGCGTGGACGTTAACCACTTGCCCTTGTCTGAAGTGTTGCGAAGGATCCTTGATGTAAGCTTCGCTCATCTCCGACACAGGAAGGAAACCGCGAACCGAGCCGTAGAATTGAACGACAGCGCCATGTGGTTGAATGTTTACGATTGTGCCCGGAGACTGAGAGCCTGGAACGATGTCTTGGTAATCCTTCCAGATGGCAGATTCGCTGTTGAGCAGACTCTTCTTCAGAGTTAGGCGAATCTGACGCTTCTGAAGGTTGACCGACAAGATTCGAGCCGTGATCGTCATGCCTTCCCGGAACTTCTTCTCAGGGAATTGGAGGGCCGCGTCTGCAAAGTGCACAGAGGGCACAAGACCGGTGATACCGTCAGCCAAAGCCACAATCAGACCGTCTACCCCAGCCGGCCCAATCAACAGCTTCTCAATCTTCCCCTTGACCACAGCACCCACAGTCACATCCTCCAGACGTAAGAAAGGCTGTTCAATGACCTTCCTCTCAAAGGAGAGCAGATAGAGGCCATCAAAAGCACTGTAGCCGACAACCCTAGCCTCATGGACGGAATCAATTCGGAAGGGACCGTGTTCAGGTGCGATGTGTTCAACTTTCCCGTCTGCTAATCGGGAGACATGAACAAAGCCCATGTGTTTCGTAGAGCCCATCTGCACGTAAACACCCAGTCCAGGATCAACCATGACGACTTTGGTTTCAGGTATGATTGCGGAAATTGCTGGTGCATCCTCGGAGGTGCCAGGTCCATGACCCTCAGTCGCAAACTTCAGAACATGGTCGAGTAGTGAGAAACCAACTTTGAATGGCTCAGAAGCTGGGAAGGTGCAGACAATACGTCCCTTGATCTTAGCACCGATCTGAAACTTCTTTGTCAAGTCGTCCTTTCCAGAGTTGCCACCAGACTGCACCAAGTCCACTGTGGCATCCAACATACCCATGATCTTACCGACCACTCCGCTAGAAGAGACGTCCGTCAACAGGATTTCTGCTGCAGTACCGGGAAGGAATGAGTTAATTGTCGATGCCGTGCTGAGATAATGTGATTTCTTGATAGATCCAGCAGACTGAAGGTTGGCGGATAGTTTAACAACGCTTCCGTTGGCGTTTTGGCCAGTGACCATGCACAGGAAAACAGATCCTTCTTTGATGCTCGAATATTCCGTCTTGGGGTCGATCTCTTTCTTAGACATAAAGCCCTTGACGTCTGCGCCCTCAATACCCAGGTCCATTACCAGTCCATGGTCTTCCACGCTGACAACCGAAGCTTGAATGGCAGTATTGACCTCCAGATCCGACTTTGAGAGCCCGGCGTTTGTCTGTCTTGGGTCGACTGAGAGTTCAATACGCTTCTTGTTCTTCGAAGGAGCATCTGCGGCGTTGCTCCCAACAGAAACAACGGATGCCCGCAGGTACTGGCCAAGATAGAAGTAGTCGGTCAGCTCCAACGAATCTTCGTCGTCGTCGTCCTCCTCCGCGTTGCTATCCTCATTGTCATTATCATTAAGAATCTTCTCAATCTTCTCTTCCAACTTCTTGGAAACCGCAGTCAAGGGCACATATCCGGTGAGGTTATTCGGAAGAGATAAACCAATATTGTGAGCATTAATGCTCGACACTTGGCCTAATACCATCGATCCCGGTACAATACGCTGTAATTGTCAGCTTTGAATTAACAGCCACAACACAAGCTTAATCAGGGCCTACCTTGAAGTTGAGACCTTCAATTCGCACACCTTGCTTCTCGTTTGCTTCTTGCTCTGCGCGCTTCTTGCTTTTGGTCTTCCTTTTCCGAGACTGTTTGCCAGAGGTCGCATTGTCTTCCGCATCGTTCATCTCTATGTCTTCATCGTCATCTCCAACGGCGAAATTGTCAGACGACTTCTTGGACCCCTTCTGCTCGAACAGCACATCCTTAGTCGCTTGGATATGGATCTGCTTCTTTTCGAGAGGTGTCAGGACGCTTCCACCACCACGAGGAAACGAAGGTTCGTCATCGCGCAGCACCGTAAGTTCGGTAGGTTTAAGGTCGCCAGTAGATTCCGTTGTTCTCTGCTTTTTCTGATCTTTGCCCTGTTCAGCTCCTCCAACTCGAACACGCTTCTGGGGTTGACGAGTCACTGCCTCCTCCGCAGCATTGCCCTTGCGCTTTATAGGGGCCATAGCTGATGGACAAAGGGCACCAGATAATCAGATGCGACCTTGTGTCAAACTTGCTGGATGTCCTTCAAACCAGCTCGCTCAGCGGAACCAGTTCACAAAAAAAATAGCGGATACAAAAATTTCTGGATCTATGATGGCAGACCGCCTTCCGCATCAAGCACGACCCCATCACTTTAATTGAAGAGTCCACCGCCTACCGGAAGAAGCAGCTCGCGTCACGAAAAAAGCACGTCGACACGAGACTGATTTGTTCTGCCCGCGACGCATAGCTGATAGTACGAATTGCAGTACTAGGGACTACACTCCATTCCCCAGCTCCACCATGCCGCAATTTCGCACCATTTAGCCCATTCTGTTCCTATTCCTCTTTTTCTTCTGTTGTTTTTCTTTGAATAGAATGCCTTTGGATGTCTTTCGTTTGCCTATAACCCACAATGGATAGCTCCTATGACCTCCCCGAAGTACCTCGATCGGAACCTGTGTTTCCTGCCTCGCCAGCACAGGAGTTTCCCTCATCTCCACCCTCGATAGCATCGGATGCTGGCATGCGACGTAAACCTAAGAAGCCTCCACCAGTCACTCCGCGGTCTTTCCGGCGGTTCTTCACTCCTCGTTCGATGCTGAACGGCGGAAATGGCGCCGGATCGGTTAGGACGAATCGGCAGGCCTTGAAGGTGCTCAGCTCACCAGCTGTCAACCGTCTGGGTCCAGCCTTCACACGGGCATTGAAAGCAGTGGGAAATAGAACTGTTGATAATCACTCTTCAGATCTCATGCGGACTCCAAGCAGGAAGCGGAAATTATCATTCTCCTCTGTCGGTTCTCCGCTACAATCGTCGCCATTGCGGAAAGTTCGTGTCAGGTTTCCTGTTGAAGACGGGGAGGAGTTGAGTCTTTCGGTTAGGGATATCAAGGCTGGCAATGACGCACAAGATATTGAACCGAAACCTGTAACGTCTAGCAAGCTATCACTTCCCGTTGCGCCTATTCGGCGCTCCCACGCGCTGCAGACATCCGGAGGGCTTTACATGCGTAGTGTCTTGGGACCACGGGCCAATCGAGTCACAATGCGATCCAATGTTGGGGCTGGTTGGTTATCTCTTCGTACTGGATCTTCTTGCCTTATTCTCACTATGTTTCAGGGTGGCAGGATATGACCTCAGCGTTTTACTCTCGCTCAACCGACAGCCATTCCTGCGCGAGCTACACCGGGGACCGACTCGCTCTGCCTTTCTGCACTGCGACATGTAATAGTATGTGATCTTCTCGTCTTCAATCTTTCGCCTCTGCTCATTTATTGCGGATTTCGCTGACTGTTGTCCACATCTTACAGCGAACTCACTTGTTGCAGTGGGCGATGAAGAAGGAGGCATTCGATTACTTGACTCTGCCAAAGACGACAAAAGCGGCTTTTCCAAGGCGTACCTAACTTTTCGTCCCCACATGAACGCAATAATGGATCTTGAATTCTCGTCCGATGATATGCTACTGGCAACAGCTTCTGGAGACCAAACGGCACAGGTGATTGATATGGCTACACAGAAACCGATATACTGTCTATCAAACCATGTATCCTCAGTGAAGCGCGTTCAATTCCAACCAGCGGCGAATAATAAGGTCCTTGCAACGTGCAGCCGGGATGGAAATGTCAACATCTGGGATCTTCGGTGCAAAGGCTTCGAGAGGCCATCTTTACAGGTCCGGTGTTCGCTGGAATCTGATTCAGACAACTCATCGTCGTTGGCTTCTAAGATGATCTATCCCCAAGTTCTTAATACGATACATGGAGCTCATGCCTGGATGCCCCAGACTTCGATCTCTGACAAATCCGAACCCCAAATTGGCCGCTCCGACATCACGGTAACCTCATTGACGTTTCTTTCCCCCGGCCGCGAAAATCTCTTCGTGACAGCGTCCGAGGCCAATGCATGCGTGAGACTCTGGGATTTGCGTACCGCACACAGCAACCGTCGTGGTCGCCCTGTCCTTCCCGTCTCGACAACTCGTGAACCGGATAGCCACATTAAATATAGGCGCTTTGGACTCACCTCAATGACACTCAATGGTGATGGTTCACGACTCTATGCTCTCTGTAGGGATGGCACTGTATATGCATACTCCACATCTCACCTGGTACTCGGACATGCGCCTGAACTTTCTCTGAACAACGATCGTCCAAGACGCTCAGGTGGCTCTGACAAGGAAGGTCTGGGTCCATTGTACGGCTTTCGTCATCCGCGGTTGCAGGTGTCTTCATTCTACGTCAAAGTCAGTGTCCGCAAAGCCGTTGCAGACAAAGCGGAAATGTTAGCTGTTGGAAGCAGTGATCATTGTGCCGTCCTCTTCCCGACGGATGAGAGGTTCCTTCATTCTCCCGCTCAGAAACCAGCTATAGATTTGAATATTCAGTCGTTGGGTATGCCATTCACTCGATCTGGCTTACGCCGCACTAACTCAGCAGTTGGCTTGTCCGGACGACTGGAGGATACCGTGCCAATCTACCAATCAGGAACACCATTGGTCGAGGGCCACAAGAAAGAGGTGTCAGCTGTCTCGTGGTCTGTAGATGGGGAGCTCATTACAGTCAGCGACGACTATAGTGCCAGGTGTTGGCGCGAAGGGGCTGATGCTCGGGACCTACGAGTCGGTGGCGAGACGGAAGGTAGACGATGGAAGTGTGGCTGGGCTGACATCGAAAATCAATATGACGACGACGATGAATGACCTTTCGAGAATCGAAAGCTTTCCTGCTTTGCTGGTTTATGGTTCATGTGAGCATGTTGAGGCGTCTGGGTTTAGTTTATGTTCGTTTAGCGTGGGTCTGGCTGCTCAATTTAGACGGCATGCAGCAGCTTACTGTGGCATTTAGCGGCATGCATTGTATAGCAGCAATGTGCCTTGGTGCATAGTGCATTTTACGGAAGAAGCCATTTTCCGGTTTCTGAAGGTTGGGTACGTGCATTTGTTTATGAGCGATTCTGTTCAGAGTGAAGTCAGTTGGATCATGCCCTAAGGAGGCTTACTACATAGCATATTCTACATGATCAGCATAATCAGAGGCGTTTACTTGGGTTTGATTCCTTCTGAAGGAAGAGTATCTCTCCCAATACTCAGCTGAATAGGTTTACAAGTAGCGGAAATCCACAGTCTTGAACAAGTTGACAACCGAAGGATCAGCTTAATGAGCTTCTTCAAGAGAGACCTTACGGGTGCCGAACAAGGCCTAAAATAGAGCAACTTTGGCCACCGGGGCAACAGGAATAGAGCCTCATCCGTGAGAGATGGGAAAGAAAACAGTGTTATGGATTACGGAAATGAAAAGAACGGAAGTCTGTACTCGTAATAGCTTATTATGCTTTTAGACTTCTTTACCTAGATCTAAGACTCCATGCATAAGCAAGTAAAGTTACCCAAGTAGTCATCGAGCTCTTAGTGACCGTGTCCATCATCCTCCTTCCTTTCAGGGTCCAGCTTGATGATGGTATCGATACGCATGATGGATATGCAGGCCTCGACAGCACTCTTGAACTGCTTGACCTTACCCATGCTGGGTTCCAAGACACCTGCCTTGATGCAATCGTGGACTCGTCCCTTGGTCAGATCAAGTCCATAGTTCTTGTAGTTCTTCTTCTTGGCGATAGCCTTATCGTCCTTGTTGGCGGGGCTTTCTTCGATGCGTTGAGAGGCCCAGTGGCGGCTCCGGAGCTGGGCAACGAGCTCAGACGAATCTTTGGCGGCATTGACTGCTAGTGTCTTGGGAACAATGAGAAGAGACTGGGCGAATTCACCGATAGCTAGCTGCTCCCGAGAACCCTGTGAAGATGAGCCGTTAGAGAGAGTGAAACATCGAGAGGAAATATGAAATGAACGTACCACTGTGACTGCAAACTCTTCAAGGTAGATATGGAGCGCCGTTTCGACGGCACCACCTCCAGGAACGATGCTACCACTTTCAAGAGTGCGCTTGACGGCGCAAAGAGAATCGTGAACCGAACGCTCCATCTCATCTAAGCTGTAGTCATTGGGCCCTCTGAGAATGATTGAGGCCGAGGTGTGGACCTTGGTTCCTTTGACCAGAATACACTCGTCGTCTGATATCCTCTCCTGCACAACTTCCTCTGCGTACCCGAGGTTTGATGCGTCGAATTTCTCATCGCCGTTGAGGTCAGACAGTGAGCTTACCAAGGTAGCTCCAGTGGCCTTGGCAATCCGTCTCAAGTCCTCCTTCTTGCAGCGTCTGACAGCCATGGCGCCCCGCTCAATGAAGAGCTTAAGAACCATGTCGTCGATACCCTTAGTTGTGAAAACGACATTTGCTCCAGACTTGAGGATCATCTCTACCCGCTCAAGAACAATGCCAGACTCTCTCTCACGGATCTTCTCTAGTTGATCAGGATCGTCAACCGTGATCTGGACGCCAAGCTTCATTCTCTCCTTTTGCAAGTTCATATCGAGACAAGCGATCTTTGCGTCAGTTATCCGGGTCTTCATGGCTTGTGAAGCGACGGTACAATTGAGTGCATAACCCTTGACGAGCATAGATTCCGTGCCGCTCTTTCCGTGAGCCTTGAGCAGATTCACAGCCTTGACTGGGTATTTAACCTCATTCTTCTGATTTGTGGACTTCACCAGCAACATGGCATCAACGACCATGTTGGCGAAGAAATCCGCGTCCGCGCCAATGATCTTGCTCGACATAGACGTCTTGGCAATGTTGACCAGGCTGTCCTTTCCTAGCGCGTCGACTTTCGTGGTGATGTTCTCATTCATATATTTGACAGCTTCTCTGAGGGCTAGTCGGTAGCCATTGATGATAGTGGTGGGGTGGATACGGTTCTTCATTAACTCGTTTGCTCGTCGTAAAAGTTCGGCAGCAATGAGAACGACGGAAGTGGTGCCGTCTCCGACCTAAAAGATTACAGGATCAGGAAAGATTTTTCTAGGACAGAAAATCGGCGCGAGCGACGGGCCATACCTCCTTGTCCTGTTGTTGAGCTAGATCAACGAGGATCTTGCCAGCAGGGTGTTCGATGTCGAGCAAACTCAGAATAGTGGCACCATCGTTGGTTACAGTCACATCCTATATTGACAATCAGAACTCTGCACGGGATGTCGAGGGGTTGAGCTCTGAACGCTTACCCCTATGTCGTCCACCATCATCTTGTCCAGACCAGAAGGGCCAAAGGAGCTCTTGACAACATTTGCAATAGCCTGAGTCGCAAGGACTGCATGTCTCATCAGCATTCAAGAATTCAGTCATGTCAGTTATAATGGCTTATCACACACCATTCTGCTCGCGGACATCAGCGCCAGTTATTTTCTGTCCACCCAAGACTGTGCGATGGTCGTCAGTAAAACGGTCTCAAAGAAGGACCTTTTTGGGGACCTGAAGCTCACAAAGAGTGTCCGCATTGCGCGGCGCCTCGAAAATGCCTGCCATGGTTACTCGGTAGTAGAAAAAGAAGCTTGTGACGAGATGGCAGAGCTTCCACTGCTGGAGATCTCGTTCTGCTGCCCACTCTTGTTGGTCTCCCGCTAAAAGTTCTGCCGGCCCCGAGGCGGTGAAGATTTTCTAAGATGCATCCCACTTTGGCGAGGGGAATACGGCCCTCATTTTGCTCCCACGGACGAGTCAACTACCTAGGCAATCGCCGTCTTTTTTTCTGTCCTTTCTTCTAGCGACTGCTCGACTCGATCCTCGTTTGCAAAATGGCCAGCCAAAACCCCGCTGACGCTCCGGTAGCTGCTGACCCTGTCACCCTCCCTGATCGCACTCAGAACCCCGCTGAAACTGATAAGGCCGCCCCCCAGGGCGAGACCTCCAAGAATGCCGCCAAGAAGGCAGCAAAGCTAGCAAAGCAGGCTGCTGAGAAGGCCGAGAAGGCTGCGAACAAGGGCATTGGAAAGTCGGAGGCTAAGAAGGCTACATTGAAGGCACCTAAGAAGAAGATTGAAGGTGCTGCTTTGATCGGTATCGATGTCTCCAAAGAGGAGGACTTTCCTGGGTGGTATCAGCAGGTTCTTACAAAGGGTGACATGTTGGATTACTACGACGTTTCTGGATGCTTCATTCTCAAGGTACGATTGCTTTCTGGAATGGGTATACTACCGTCAACTATTATGGTCCCGTTGCTGATGAGACTCAGCCTGCTTCTTACTTTATCTGGGAGGAGATTCAAAACTGGTTCAATGCAGAGATCAAGAAGGTTGGCGTCAAGAACTGCTCGTTTCCTCTATTCGTCTCCGAGGATGTGCTGCAGAGAGAGAAGGATCACATCGAAGGTTTCGCTGCTGAAGTTGCTTGGGTGACTCATGCGTATGATTTTCCCTTTGACCAGCGTTGTACTTCTTTTTTATATGACTGACTTTACTCCTTTACAGAGGCAACACCCCTCTTGAGAAGAAGATTGCCATCCGTCCAACATCAGAAACTGTTATGTACCCTTACTACGCCAAATGGATCAGAAGTCACCGTGACCTGCCTCTCAAGCTCAACCAGTGGAACTCGGTCGTCAGATGGGAGTTCAAGCATCCTCAGCCTTTCCTTAGAACAAGAGAGTTCTTGTGGCAGGAGGGTCACACTGCTCACCTTACCGAGGAGGCCGCTCGCGAAGAGGTCCTACACATGCTCAACCTCTATGCTCGGATTTACGAAGAGCTCCTCGCTGTTCCCGTCGTAAAGGGCCAGAAGACAGAGAAGGAGAAGTTTGCCGGTGGTCTTTACACCACCACTGTTGAAGGTTACATCCCTGCTACCGGTCGTGGTATCCAGGGTGGAACGTCACACGGTCTTGGTCAGAACTTCAGTAAGATGTTCGGGATCACCGTCGAGGACCCATCTACCAAACCTGATGAAAAGAAGCCTCCTCTTTATGTGTGGCAGAACTCGTGGGGTCTTTCCACCCGTACTCTGGGCGTTATGGTCATGATTCACAGTGACAACCGCGGTTTGGTCCTTCCTCCTCGCGTTGCTGAGACTCAGACGATCATCGTCCCGGTCGGTATCACTGCCAAGACTTCCGATGAGGAGCGAGAGAAGCTCTACGCGGAGATCGACAGCCTTGTCTCCCTCCTCAAGGCGGCGGGTATCCGTGCCGATAGCGACAAGAGAGAAGGCTACTCCCCTGGCTGGAAGTTCAACGACTGGGAGCTTCGTGGTGTCCCTCTGCGTATTGAATTCGGTCCTGGTGAGTCCGCCGGTCGCTACGTCACGGCCGCTCGTCGTGACATTCCCGGTAAGGATGGCAAGTCTACTATTCCCATTGATGAGCTGTCCACCGCCGTTCCTGCTTTGCTGGATACCATCCACAAGGATCTGTACAAGCGCGCAGATGATGAGTTCCGCGCTCATCGCAAGCTCATCACCAACTGGGATGATTTCACCCCCGCGCTCAATGAGAAGAACATCTGTGTCATCCCTCACTGTCTCACAGAGGAGTGCGAGGAGCAGATCAAGGATCTCAGCGCCCGCAAGGCGGAGGAGGACTCTGGTGTGCCTCAGGACGCCAGGGCTCCCAGCATGGGAGCCAAGTCTCTCTGCATTCCCTTCGATCAGCCCGAGGGCATCATCCCCGGCCAGACCAAGTGCACCAACCCCAAGTGCACCCGTATGACCGAGAAGTGGTGCATGTTTGGACGTAAGTTCTTTTTCTGTATCCTCCGTCAAGGAAGGAATCGAACATCCACTGACTATTTGCGCGCAGGTTCCTACTAAACGTCGAACATGGCATTCGAGTCATGCATATCCACGTCGGATTGTCCCACCCGCCTGCGTGGCGGTGGTAACTATGACTTTATGATTTTCCTTTCTCTGCTGTTTCAGTTTCGGTGAAGGATGTCTGAATTTAGTTGAAGGTACATTCAGAAAACAAGGTTCGGTGCATTGGTGAAGTGAGTTAGGGGAGTGATCTTCGAGATACCTCTGTGGTTGTTTTGTTCGTGCATTAGAGTCAGATCTAGCATACCATATCCGTACCTTGAGCATGGAAATCATCAATCACAACCGAAGCATAGCGTCATTGCATCCTAGTAATGCCTCAGCATCTTGAAAAGAGGGGAAGATACTCGACTAAGGCTACTGCGCTGGAGTAAATGCCTTATCAGCATGATCGATATTAGCGTATCTAAAACTTCTTCCTCGCCTAGCTATGCTTAATGACCCAAAAATAAGAGATGATGCAGAAACGCTTCCAAGAATGGAGACGAAGATTGCGGAGAACGCCTGGTATATATAACAGATGGAGTAGGAACTGGATGATTCGAGAGATAAGAAAAAGACATAGTCATGTGATAGTTGGTGTTTCAAGGAGTGTGAATGGGTGATTGGAGTAGCGGCGTCGTCTCGACTTGACTAGATTGAATCTTTTCCATGTCCTGGCTGAGAAGAGGGAGAGGATAGATAAAGCTCAATGTAACGGAAATCAATAAGACTCGACCGAACGCGTGCTCCGGATAAGGTGTTCGTGTCTCGGGGAGTGATGGGCCGACTTGTTTGCGCTATTGACAGAGCTTCCTCGGCTAGAAAGAGCCCTGCGCGTGACATGTGGCCAGTTCATTAACCGGTAGGCATTTTTTGGCGTGCTATTCTCCATCGTGTAGGTGACGTTGTTTTCGTCGACAGCCTGGATTTGGACGCGTGAGGTTGCAATGCTGGGGAGATGGATTATCTCCTCATCGCTGTCGTCTGCGGAGAAGCTGTTCCGGCCGTCACTGGAGGACGAACACGTCTGTGCACGCATGTAGTAGACTGAAGGGGTGGGTTGGGATCTGTCCGAGAAGCTGTATGAACCGAGGTTGCCGGACGATTGAGTTCGTCCGAAGCCACGAACGGCGTCTGGAGATCTTCTCCACCTGGAATTGGGAGGATACTTCTGTGCTCGGAACAGGATATCCATGTACGTCACTTGCTCTTGTTCTTCAGGTTGGTCATTGCCCTCAAGCGTTCCGTCTTGCTTCACGTCGAGGAACCCGGGAGATGGAGGCGGGGCATCTGTGTGCCTTCGTCTCCTGGATGATGCGGAGGCTCGGCGTAAGAGCGTCGCAGGTGCGGTAGTTGATATGCTCTTGCGCTCCGAGCCTCTTCGATGCTTCTTGAAAGAGCCGCGGCTGATTAGTTTGGAAAATTGCTTCTCTTTCGTGGAGAAACTCCTGGTCAGCCCTCGAGTTGCCGAGATTTCGTCTCGATCAAAAGAATCCGGAGATGGGGACGGCGTAAAGAGAGGACCCGCCTCAGGGACAGGCACCCGTCGGAAAGCTTCATGAGAGTTAATCTCTCGAACTATGGCGTCTTGTAGAGTCTCAAAGGTGGGATGGGGCGAAATAGCTCCTGCGGAGGAATTAAAAGCCTGCTTGAACATACCCATTACCTCCGCCTTCTGGTTTGAGGGGGGCAGAGGAAATATCAACGTGGGGGTTCGGAGAGGTAAGGGGCTGTTCATGACTTCGGCAATGCTAGGATTCTGTTTGATATCATAGTTGCTAGGAGTTGGTGGCTGGATTGCACGGTGCGAGATCCTTGACGTAGGTTTTCCTCGAGCAGCTAACTCCGTGTTGATAGAAAGGTCCCGGACGTTTCTCTTGCAGTTGAGTCTGGGTGATGTAGATGAGCCGTTACTGCGGGTTGACGGCGAGCTTCTCGTCAGTTCAAGAGTGCCCTTCTCTTCCGATGGACCCATCTTTCGACCTTGAGTCATTGGCACAGGTAATGTTGGACTGTCTGGTAGCGGTGTGTTGCTCCATTGGTCGCCTTGTTTGTGGGCTGGAGGGATGTCCAAATATCCTCCACCGTTAGGTGCAGATTGTCCTCCCGACACATTTGTACATTCAGCCATCATATTCGGCGTCGACCTGTGAGTCCGTAAAGAAGGAGGTTGAGACGAGGAGCTCGAACCTGGCCTTGAGCCTAATGGTGTGATTTTGCCCCCATTGGCCCTTGGAAGAGACTGGCTAGCGACTTCAGGCTGAGTTACCTCACCACTTGATGTTGATGCTGCCTGCGATCGAGAGCTAGCGCTTCGAGATATTGTGCGTTTGTTCGTTCGATTCTTTGCAATGTTCCTATCTGCCACATCTTCTTGATAAAGAGCCGAGATGATACGGGAATATACCTTCTTCGTCTGCGGTTGTCCCTGAAGAAATCGAACCATATTGCGCTCAGCGATATCTTCATTGAAAGGAGTAGTAGGCGACAGTGCATTGGCTATCTGCATCTGATATCTATGCGACGAGAACAAGGCATCGAGCAGGTCGACATGTCGCGGATTGTGCTGCGTGAAACGACTTGAAGCACGAGAGGATGGAGCATGGGAGCGAGAAGATAAAGGCCGGGTCTGCATTTGGTCGTGCAATTCTTCGAACTGTTTCTCAATGCTTTGAAAATGTTCGTCGGCGTCCAGCTGCCGTGAAGTATTTAAACTTATGGACCTCTGCAGTGGATTGACGGCTTGAGTCGGTGGGCCCCGGGCTTCATCTGAATCAGCAGCGTCTGCTGATGAACTTTTTTCGGCCTGGAAAAGTCTCTTCAGGATAGCCATGATGAACGACAGCCAGAGAAATTTGGTTGACAGGAGTATCGCAAGTGAGTGAGTCCCTGTGTAAAAGGGGATTGTCTTTGGTACTGGCTAAGAAGCTCAGATGTACTCCGTACCTGAAAAGAGAACAAAGGAATACTGATCCAGGGAAGGTTGACAAAGGAATGGAATCGGAAGAGCGATTAGAGTGTCTCAAAGACCGTATCATTAGACATGACTGCTTCAATGCTTTTTGAATCAGGTGTAGTTTATTTCTCGGTTATCCCAGACAAGTAGCCTGCATATTTCGTCTCAAAGAGTTGAGAAAGAGAAAGGGAGAGTACCCCAGAGAATTGAGATATTCTGACCCTGCAAAGGAAAGATAATCCGGCAGGCCATTGAAAATAATTTAATAATTTCAAATGCTGTCTAGTTCGCAGATCCGATAGTTGTTCCTGGATCAGGGGGAAGTAGTGGCTCAGTTCCGGATATCCACTAGGAGAGACGAAGCTAACAGGCACACACAGACAGGACTCCGCGTCTCTTTCAGGAGGGGTTAGATTTCTCTACCGCTTGAGCTCGATTCGTAATTCAATAGGCTACGGAGTAGTTCATATCAAATAGGAAGTACTCCGTGCTTGGAGTCATACACCAGGCCATTGAGACTTCATCCTGCCCACTTTTCGTGGTGGCTATGGCATACTCACATAGTCACAATCGACAAGGATGAGCTTTATAAGGTGATTTACAGAACGTGCAGTCTGCAGCAGCCTCCTTGGCTTTAAAGTTCTTACGGAGTACCTATCCTGGATCCAACACATGCATGACCTAGACCCTTACCACTTACCAAGTCAAAGCTCAAAGCCCACCCCACTCAAGATCAATGCCGCAGCGTGCATTGCCATCATGCCAGGATCTCGGTTGAGCGAATTTGAAACCCTAGAATCGACAGCCACAAGCAGCATAGCGATTGAATGAAAACAGCAGTAACGAGCATATGGATGAACGGACGCATCAGAAGGTGCTCAGTGCTCGGTCACATAGCCACCTGCTGTGAAGTTTATGGAATGGACTTCACTTCTTAAGCCGTTGACTAAGGAAACGGAGAAGCAGACACCAGTCAAAAGGCAAAAAGATGGGTCTCAATGGATCAGGGCGTTAAACAAGACCAGTTATTGGTGGGGGCCGTGTGATCGTCCAGTAGGCCAGGAACGGTCTCAATCAGCCGAAGGAACCAGCGAACTGAACCCGTCGCCTTGGATCAGAAGGGATTTTGAATTTTGGAGTTTGGAGTGTAGCAGGATTTCTCATGCGCAATGACCAGTCACTGGCGTTCCGGCAAGTTTCATTTCACGTGCGAGCTGTCTGACAAGCAAAGACGTTAGCTATCAAAATTCTTCACAAGGGTATCAATGCATCCAAGGAAAAAGCTTTCGTCTCTGTTCCTTCTGTTCTTCTGGTTCCCAATACCCCTTGTCAATATGTTCAAACGGCTTAACCATCGTACCTGCAAGCCATTGTCGACAATTCGCTGAGAGCCAAGTGTTATATGTAATCTAGGTGTCCGTGACGATTGCATGATGAGGTTGAGATAAATTGATCAAACTTTGAGGTGTGGAACACCGATGGTGGATAGCCTAAATCTTGATGCTGTCTGAGCTTCGAAGGTCAAGCAAAGCAAAGCCTCGATTGGGAAACGTCCACGGAGAGTCACGAGCCCGTTCCGGTCGGTATATTAATATATCGACCATCTCTGTGCTGTCAGCCTGTCATTGATAATTACCTGTCGTTCATGCCGCTGTCACGGGAACAGTGGGACCATGAGAATGATGAGATGGACTCGAAGTATCCTACCAAAACGCCATGTCTTCCCCTGAGTTCCCAGTACTTTCAGCAGAGAGACGCAGTGGGAAACACGCAAACATTAGAGCCACAGTGGAGCCGGCAGGATCATGATTTTATTTTCTTTCCATTATTGTCTCTGACCCCAGCGATCGTCGATATGGCAAGGATGAGTCGAAAGCGAAAAGAGTCTCGCCGTGTTTTTCGACTGGACTAGAACTCTCTGGTTAGGTTGACATAGTTCTATTTGCGAACTACACCAACTCACGAGCTAGCAATATCGGGAATCTGGGCCAACGATCCCAATCTTAAGGAAATTAGTCTTCAAGCCCATCACCAATACGAAGTACCGGCTAAACCTTGTCCGTATGTTTCTATACCCGGCAGTACTTTTGTGATTACAGTACAATCCTCCCTGGCAGATGGGCGGGCTATCACAGGTGTGGACTATCTACAGAGTACGGAGTAAACACTTCGTGTGTCCGCGATAAAGCGAAACACCGCCACATGATAATGCTGATATTGCGGACAAAGAAGTGCATAGAGAGACGACAGGAGTCTTTTATACTCTGAAGTTCGGTATTAGTGTATTATGGCAGGGAGCAAGGTATGGATAAGGCCTATCATATGCCTTGGCATTCAGGCACGTCAATAGGTTCTCACCGCCTACATTCTGCAGTCATGCAGCCTCACGTGCTTCATGAAGCCCTTAACTTGTAGTTTAAATTAACCTAGAGTAGCTATCTACTATCCTCCAGGTTCAACAAACCTCTTCCTGTGTTCATGTAACTGCCAGTAACAGACACAAATCCAACCAACCAGGCTATGCACCAAAAGATGCTCAATGCTGTTGAACCAAACTAACTCCTTTCATCGCTACCGCAAAGAAATATGCTCATCCCAAATGTGCCATGGTCACAAGAGCTTGTGGAGAAAGAATGATTGTCCAACGATGGAACCCAGCTACTCCTCGGCAGTCGCCTTGGAAGCACCCTTTTTGGCGTCTTCGTGGTCGGTCTGATCGTCTCTCTTGCGCTTGGTGGTGCGTCTCTTCTTAACAGGGGGAGCGATCTCAGATTCGGCGGTGTTGACGTTCTTGGAACGACGGGGCTTGAAAACACCCATCTTGGGCATAGACTTGCCAGGCGCTTTTTCGGCTTCAGTCTTGACTTCGGCGTTGCCGTTGCCAGACTTCGCGGTGTCGTCGTCAGCGCTTTCAGTCTCGTTTTCCTTCAGAGCGTCTTCGATCTTTCCCTTGAGACGGAACCATCTCATGCTAGCGGCCTTCTTGTTCAGGTTGGTGGCCTTGCACACGGGGTCCCAATTGATCTATGGGAAGCGAGTATGGTCAGCTATGTGCTGGTCGTCTTGAGGAAAGCATCATGAACAATAAAGCGATTGACATCAAGCTGTTCCTCGGTTGCTACTCGTCTATGCTCGTTTCATTATGCTCAAGAGAACTTACGGTCTTGTCGTTCACTCCGTTAAGGAGGTGATACATGAAGATGTGTTGCTCGTCAACAGTTGACTTGGGCATCGCGACGTTTTGAGTCGGACGTGATGGGAGAGGAAGATGTAACGAGGACGCTTTGATCAATTTGGAGGTCAAAGTGAGGATGATTGAAAGTTGGTGAGGGAGAGAGTGGTCTGACGAGAGGTTGGTGTTGATTCGAAATGAGTCGAGCTCACCTCACAGGCAGGCAGAACGTCTGCTCTAGTGGTTTGGTCCTAAACCGCCTAACACGGTGTTTGATTCACCGGTTGTACACACAGTGAGAGCCTACTCAATCTATGATTCCACAGAATTTTGAGGATACTACCGAGGGAGAAATGACTGATGCTCTATCACATCTAATCGTAATATGACGATTGAAAAGGATCCTACAAGAAGTTGGTATTATTTCTTCGTTAATTACACGAGACCTCAAACCGTAGCAAGGCCGGCAAACCGCTCAGCAGATTCCCTCACTGCCTCTGCCAAAACCGTATGCGCTCCCCGAGCAGCGTCCACCGCCCCATCTATTAAAGCGTCATGCCCCGAGCGCTTGTCATCGGGCCCTAATAGTACCCTCCAACTATCCCCCTTGAGCCATATTTCTGTAATCTCGTCCCGAGAAGGCATATATGCGACGACACATGCTGACAGGATAGACCGATGTTCAGCAGGGTCTGTATCCAGCATAAGCTTCGGCGTTGACTTTTCTCCCTCCGCTGACTCGTCGGAAACAAGAGCAGCTACGCCGCCAGCCACTAGATCCAAACAGTCTATCCGCGCATCCGCAACAGCCGCAGAGGCAGCCGTGATGCATCCAGCCAGAACATTCATCATCCCCCACGGAGCGTCATGAGAGTCTGGCGCGTTCCCCCACCACCGATCATCTTCTGCCTCTAAGATCGTAATCGTGATATCCAATCCACTTTTCGGCCACCGTTCAGCAACAATAACACCCCGCAGCGCGGTCTCTAAATGCACACCCAGGTCCCGTTCGCTAGTGTCTCGGATGTGCCCTTTCCTCCTGCGCGCAGCGAACGGCGCATATTTGACATGAGTGGTGAGAACAAGGTTGGGAGAGAATGTAGCAGAGCGGGGAAGCGGTTTCGGTCCGTGAACAGTGCATGCAAGCTTCAGAGCTGAGGAAGGAGGAATGAGAGATTGAGGAGAAGAGCGTGCAGCGGCGAGAGAGGCTGAGGGTTCGAATTCGAGGTATGAGGAGCCAGATGCGGAAGGGATCAAGCCAGTCTTGAGGACTAATACGCAGACATGTTAGCTCTTGCGCGGGTGATGTATGGAACTGATATCTCACATATTTTGCGCAGTTCATTTGGCTGCCTTTGCCGTTGTGGCCGGCCAGATGCAGTATCAGTCGTAGATTTGAGCGACGAGGCAAAGACCGCAGGCTTTGTGCCACTGGGCGGCCCATTGATTCTTCGTCGGTCAGTCATAGCAGGTCTGCTGGGAACGAGAAGAAGCTTCGAATCGAAAGAAAAAAGGCAATAACGATTGATAAAAGAAGGAATTGCCAATGCTCCTTTAACAGAAATCCCGACAAGCAGCCTTCCAGCTACTTTCCCAGTCCAGAAACGGAAATCTGCGATTTCAGAAGATGTTTGCACTGTTTGTCTTCGTCCCCTGCTGGATCACACTTTTTTTCCCACGACTATTTTTTCTCTGTTTTCCTCCTCTTCCTCTCCTTCATCTCTTCTTTGCTTAAATGCCAACCAACTAGACCTCTGATGATGAGGCCTGTTGTGGCAAAAGTGCATCAACTTCTAAACTGCCATCTGCTCGCAAACACCCTGATTGATACTTACTGTAAGTTTGTCTACTCCCATGTCACCATCACTTTACACCCTTCCATGACGAAATTGATTTCCAAAAATCTTAAGTTCCGGCGACAAATAAATGGGCTTGAACAAACATGCATCACCATCTGATCAAACTTCCAATCTACAATTGCTGTCAGCTCGTTGTGCCCCATGCAGCCTTACTGACCAATTCATCAGACAGGAAAATCTCACTTGTGTTTTCTCAAAAATCTCGCATACTGTAGGCTCTGTTAGGTATGTTTTTGCACATTTCCTCGACCACCCATATCCTTTCCGTGATGAGAGACATTTTTTTCAGTTCTGCTTCTGCAAAAACCTTGAAGAAAACAAAATACCTTACCAAAATCTCCTGATCATTTTGAAAGATTCTATTTGTCCATTCAATCCACTGAGGTGCTTGATCATTCGGATTGCTGACGACCTCGAAGAATTAGAAATTGTACAACTGCTTAACCCAAGCACAACTCGCTGGCATTACTAGTAATAGGTACAGTTACTTCTCCCCTAATCTTATACCACTTCCAAGCACAATCCTTTATGATGACAACAAGTCAATCCATTCAATGATCTCCCTTGGAGAACCGCCCCTCGAGCCCGCAGCTGCCGGCAGCACAGCACACTTGGAACACTGCGATCCGCCTGTCCAACTCCCTTATACCGGACTTTCTCTTCGCTGTATTTCTTCTGAAATCCGCTGGACTGAAGGGATGATTGGTTGTGGAGCACTGGACAGCGGGCTCAATCGTTATGCTCCGTGCTGAGACCTGCCGGTGTGCTTGCTACGCTTGACTTGTGTCAACGCCTTTCACCCGACTCATCGTTCGTTTTGGATGATCTGTCGGGGGGAAGAACTTGGCAGGGGAGGGGATGAATTTACCGGCTTGGCTGATCAACACTTTGCTGCGAACTCTCTATGAGTTTGCCTTTACTTGAGGTGTTCCGTCCTGCTGCTGTGCAGTCGAACTCCATGTCGGCGATTAAGATGCCTGCTGACCGCTCTGAATTTGTAGGCTTTTCGTCAAATTATACTCGGTAGTTAGAATAGAGATAGATGCCTATTAGATCGAAACATATCCAATGCAGGAAAATTTCATCAATCAACACCGTTAAGCACGAATTCTTCATTGTCTATGGTATATATAAATAATGCCACTGAATATGTATTATGAAACTATAAACGCCTTGAGCTTCTGCTGTCTCAACCAGTCGAAGTAATGTATGCCTTGCATCGTCAACATACTCCGATCATCGTCTGTTTAATCTTTTCCCTTTTCTATCTTCTTCATGGTTCGTCTTTGGCGCGCATGATGAGACAGAATACCAGCACGATGAAGTATGTCAGCAGAATCAAAAGGTGTGACATTGGCAATGGGGCCTGTCTATTAGCGCTTCCATCGCTCATCCAAACATAAGCTGCTAAGGTGAACAGGAAATGGTTTGCGTATTGTCAAGCTGGGAGACATGCCATGTCTCCACTTTTCCCTTTTCGAGTTTTCTCTAGGTTCCACATAGGTTCTCATTTTCAGGTTACTCTTTCCCTTCAGTTGGTGTCGTTGCACCATTCTTGGTTAGACTATAGGGAGCCTACAGGATGTGATATTCAGAGTCAGCTTCAGCGGCGGGAAATTAGGTGATGAGGCATGAGGGAGGCAGATGGCTACATACCAGGACCCTTTTTGCATTGCATATCCTCCGGGCGAGGCTGTGGACATTGCCGTCGGCTTTGACAACCTCAGGAGCGAATTCGATACCAAACCTTCGCGAGAGTATTAGTACGACCTCCTCCAAAACCTACGCAGGAAAATCGACTCACATTTGATGAACCGCGAACACGACTCTCTTGGCATACTTTCCATCGCGTTCAACGAGACTGCCAAAAGGCTCATCCACGGTTTCCGGCGCGATTTCGGGATCTCGATCAAAGCAGTTACGCACAACGGGAAACAAGCTTATCTCGACTGATGTAGGGTCCATCAGTGGGATCTCATCCTCATCAAACCGGCTGATACGAATCTCGAATGGTCTTGAAATAGCCATAACATTGTGTTTGCCATTGTGATGGTACCGGAACTCGAAGACACCCTGAGTCCAGAACAGCTTATCACCAGAG
This sequence comes from Aspergillus viridinutans, assembly GCF_018404265.1. Lineage (NCBI taxonomy): Eukaryota > Fungi > Ascomycota > Eurotiomycetes > Eurotiales > Aspergillaceae > Aspergillus > Aspergillus viridinutans. Next base: position 898,032 of record NW_025091217.1, read on the forward strand.
AAGACAACTTCGCCGGAAGCAAGATCGCGGTTTTCGTTGTCCTTGCGTTGTGAGGCGGGTATAACAATATCGCTGCTCAAAATTCCCTTCTCGCAAGTCAAATTGTCATACGAGCCCTCGTTGACCGCAATCCATCTCCCTTGAGATGAGACGCGCGTGACTTCCCGAGAAGTGTTGTCGGTGACTCGATATAGACCAATCCAATCTTTCTTGCTGTGATTGAGCGGAGCAGTCCACTTAACCTTGATGGGTGAACCATACTCGAAGACCAAGTTCTTCAGGTCACCGCGTCTGTCAAGGGGCATACGAGCATTGGCACCCTCCCTACCGCTTTGATCGTTGTCATTGGGAGACAATGAATCAGTGCCTTCGACCTCCAAGGAGTAGTCACGTAAGTCATAGCCGGCCAGGTCTTCATCGATGCGAGAGATAGTCACACGAGCGGGATACTTTTGGAACAGAGCCGATGTGTCTTTGACAAACGTGTTGACACCCGCAGCGAGCTTTGGACGAGCAGTGTCAATGAGTTCTTCGATGAATTCGAAAGACTCATCAAACATCTTGTCAACACTTCCATGGAGCTGCTGTAGAGATGGAGGCAAGGATCGTTTCAAACTCTTTGTCAGACCAGCATCCCGTCGCAGGCTTCGGCCATAAAGCTTCTGCATGTGAGGACGCTCGACAAATTGGATGAACCCTAGGCTCAAAATATGGCTCATCAGGGCAAGAAAAGTGACAGCTCCACTGCTGGTGATAAGGACAGCACCCCAAACACCTGCCAAACCCAGAACACGCTCAGGGTTGTTCAGGAAACGGTAAATGCCGTCATACGTCAACTTCGGCGATTCATCGAAGAAGAAATCTCCGTAAAACCAGCCAAACTCTCCAAGAGATTCGTAGATGCTGACCGACGTCCAGATTTGCAAGGCAATGAGCCCTGCACCCATGACGTGTCTGAGCAAGACGAGGCCATAGCCCCAATCCGCTGGGAAACTGTACATTTTCCAGACGGCGGCAATGAAGCTCGCGTAGCACATGACCATGCTGATATGATAAGTGCCTTTCCACTGATTCCAGGCCTCCTGAGGGCTTTCGCCATATTTTACAAAGTGTCGAGTCCAGGCCTTACAGTTCGACTGACGGTTGAGCACCAAGCCGATACCAACAGAATACCAGATTCTCCAGACTGCCGCGTTGGCCACAAAAAGGAATTGGAACCAAGGAGTTGAAGGCGTCAAGACCGTGAGGGCGAATACGAGAAATTGAATCAGTATGGAAGCCGTATCTATCGTCCGATACAAATCCAGGTTCCGAAAGCCCAAGAGGTTGTGAACCGACGGAGGTGGACCGCTTGAATAACTTGGCGCATGGGGCACTTGTTCATCAACGGAAGCAGGCGCGATGGGCGAATCCGATCTCTGAGGGGTCATAGATACATTTTCCTGGTCGATAGTTCGCTTTCGGGGTGGTGGCGGGTTATATGTCTTCTCGATGTGCGGATTCTCGACGAAGACCAGGAAAGCGAATTGTGCTGCATGGGCGAGAATAGAGATGAACAGGACCTTGTAGCTCGCCGCCATTAGCGAGATACCGTAGTATCCAGCATAACCGACCGAGTACATCGGATGAGGCGCCATTTCGAAGACACCGTCAAAAGTCAACTCCTGGTCGATGAGAAAGAAAAAGTCTCCCCAGTACCAGGCGTAGTCTTTTACCACTCGATGCGCGTCTAATTTTACCCACAGGTTGAAGAGCACTAAGACGATGCCTGCGGACCACCGCAAGACAGTCATCAGAGTACCCTCATCAAGGGGGCGTTGGCTACAGGCTATCGCAAAGAGGCAATATGAGGTGAAATCGCACATCAAGATCAGATCGACAAGTCGTCTGAAGACGAGCCAGGTGTTGTACTCAATTGGAGCATCTTCGAACGAATAGTCAGCTGGGATCTTGGTCTCCAATTCACGTTTAATCAACTTGTATAAGTTAGCATGAGGATTTTGGCCAGTGGCCGGATTCACGAAGATCTTGGTCTTCTCCGCCCAACGGACGAGCGTTCTGTGGTTCGACTGGTTATGAAGCAGCCATCCGATCCCAGCATTGTAGGCACCGCGCCAAAAGAGATAGATGATGGCAAAAACGGGCACTTTGGCACCCGCGGGAAGTCGCCACAAGAGAAGAATATGAGCAGCGAGAATGGCTAGAACGATGACGTCTGACAGGTTCTTTGGTTCCGAGGGTGATAGTAGTTGAGAGACCATGTCGTGCGTTTGAGGCACCGTAAACACTATTGAATAGGTCAGTTAGCGGACAGCAACCCGTATCACCCCAAGAGTCTTTTGAGAGCCGAAAAGACGTGTCATCTATTCTTAATTTTCAGACGAGACTCTCACGTACCTTTACCATCAGGAGTCCGGCCGTATGTCTTCTTTCCTTTACCGGCTTTGTCCTTGACCTCACCTTCACCCGTGGCTGTTAAAGCCTCGAGACTGGGGGCCGAGCTGGACTGAGAGGCCACAGTCCTCTCGCGAAGTCCACCATCTGCCTGATGAGTGCCTGTTGAAAGGCCACGATCCATAATTGTGTATAGCTCTCTGATTCCTGCGTGGGAAGCGGGAGCGGAAAATTGTTATTGGGGACAGATGGATCGGAAAGTCACGGGTGCAGAAGAAGCATGTGACAGGAAAGCAAGGGTGGTTAGTCTAGGTCGGCCACAGCCCATGTGACGTCTTTGTTAGTGTCTCCAAATTGGACAGATTTCGCACCTCAACAACAATGCTCAATGGATCATTGAACAGATGGAGGAAAGAGAGACAAAATATACAAGAAAAGAGATAGAAAATGATTGTGTTAGTGGCAGAGCGGCGGAGCTACCCTGCTAGGTATTTATCGTTACCCTTACGGGGTATAGCGGGGGGAGAGAGTAACCTCATACGTCGAAGGAAGAGACTAGGTAAGTAGAGCTCGCTGGGGAAAAGGGCTACTTAGCGACCCAGACCCATTGAGTGGGAAAAGGGCCAATCACAAGGCGTTGATACAATCTCTTAAAGGGAATGAAGAATGGAGCAGAAAGAGAACGAAGGTCAACGCTCTTAAGGAATTCGAACAATTTATTTCGTAATAATAGTACATCCTAGTAGCCTCGGTGTTGACGACGCCAAGTCAAGCGAATGATATCAGATGCGACATACAGAGTGCACGGTTCAAGATATTCTAAAATAATCTTCAGGCTCGTGGGTTATTCCTTGGATACCGATCCGTCTGAGCGACGACAATTTCCTTACCTTACTACTCGTACTCCGTCGACTATTCGCTTGCTTCTGCTCATTGAAGGCATATAACTCTTGATGGAAAAGCCATCACAATCGAGCGGTAACGGCGGGTGCATCAAATACTAAATTTCACTGGACAATGCTTCCCCTGTCAATCCTGCAAAATCAGGAATTGAAGCAGGCAAGTCTCAGGTAGTCTAGATTAACACCAATCAGTAATTTCAACGATTCTTTCGACGTTGGAAGGGAAGCATATGCACTGCATGACATGCATGCCATTGAGGGGACGTGATTGGCATTAAGCCTCATGCAACACACAGACACGGCCTGCAGAAAGAAGGGAATTGTCACTGTTATGCTGATAGTCGTAGGTTTCGTAAGAGAACTAAGTCCTGTAGAGATCTGCAGTGTCTCTAGTCAATGACGACCTGCGGACATTTGCTGAGGATGTTTCTTGCAAATCGCGCCTCTAACTAAAATGGATCAGTCTTTTGGCAGTCCAGTTGGTGGATAATGACATGGTAGGCTCACTTGACAGTAGTACAGCCAGGGAGGCATGCTAAGGTTCTGACAAGCCTCTGCATTATCGATATCTATTCTCCTTGTTAAAAAGAAGAGGATCGTTACAAGTCATACCCCGCTTCCGAAAAGATGGAAAGATCCAACTTGCAAGCATCCTGCTGCACACTCCGTAGACACGAACAAATCGACTTTATGAAACATACATTGATAGTACGCGAAATTCGACCATACATCGGAGAATGTATATCTGTTTCTCTCTGGCTCTAGTCCATTAGGGGAGACTCAAATGACTATCGCGAGACATATGGATAGATCTTGATCCTCGTGTTAGGAGTTAATGTATAAGCCACTCGCTGCTCATCAGCATAGTAATACCAATGATAATCACCATGATAGTCCATCCAGACACCGATCTACCTTATGATAATCAATCTTATCGCGGGGCGCTCCGAGACCGCAGTGGCTGGTTCCTGAGAAAACCACCCCGCGCCAATCGCCACCAAGCCTTTGTCATCCGATAATGGATTATCAAGCAGCGATCCGCCACTTTTTCATCAAAGAAAAAGCTTCCTTCTGTCCAAACCAGTTCGACACACCTACCGGTCTTGAGAATCTAGGAGAATATATCGCCATATCTCTTACAAGGAGCTGGTCTTCGCATAATAATGGCGCCGTCCGTGATGGAGCCACTGGCAGCGTTCGATGTGCCATCCAAGGTGGCACCGAACCTCGTTGCTCCGGAACCAGGTATGTCTTTCTAACCGGCAAAAATTCATATTTCTTTTCCCTTTGAAGATCGCTAATTTTTGCAGAGCATTGCCCTGGACCCGAGTCAGAGCAAGCAGGAAAAGGCGATGCCTGCGCTGGCTGTCCCAATCAAGCCATTTGTGCCTCTGCCCCCAAGGGGCCCGATCCCGACATCCCCATCATCACCGAACGTCTCTCTCAAATCCGACACAAGATCCTTGTACTCTCCGGCAAAGGCGGTGTCGGAAAATCCACATTCTCCTCACTCCTTGCGCATGCATTTGCGTCAAACCCTGAATCCACCGTCGGCCTCTGTGATACAGATATTTGCGGACCCTCGATCCCGAAGATGATGGGCGTTGAGTCGGAGACAATCCACGTCAGCAACGCGGGCTGGAGTCCGGTGTGGGTGACCGATAATCTGAGTGCAATGAGTATTCAGTTCATGCTGCCGAACCGAGACGACGCGATCATCTGGAGGGGCCCAAAGAAGAATGGAATGATTAAACAGTTTCTGAAGGATGTCGACTGGGGCGAGTTGGACTACCTGATTGTCGATACACCACCTGGAACTTCGGACGAGCACTTATCAGTGAACTCACTTCTGAAAGAGTCTGGCGTGGACGGAGCGGTGGTTGTCACGACCCCTCAAGAAGTATCGCTTCTCGACGTCAGGAAGGAGATTGATTTTTGCCGCAAGGCTGGCATTCGTATCCTGGGTCTAGTCGAGAACATGCGGGGCTTCGTCTGCCCAGGATGCTCCAATACATCGGAAATCTTCCGTGCTACGACAGGAGGTGGCAAACGACTGGCGAAGAAGATGGGCATTCCATTCCTGGGTTCAGTTCCTCTTGACCCCAGAGTTGGAATGGCTTGCGATTACGGCGAAAGCTTCGTGGACAATTTCCCGGACAGCCCAGCGTCAAGAGCCATCAAGCAGGTTGTACGGTCGGTTAGCGAAATGCTTGGCGAGGATCCAAACAAAGTGCTCCCACCTGACGATATGATGCAGTGATTCATATTTCCGTCTTCCTACTTTGCTTCTACTGTGCGGTGCATTTAAGCTGGGATAGCGTGCATTGTGAGTTTCTTTTACTGCGGCGTTTTGGGAAAGCATGATTTGATACCACCATTTCAATATGAGGCATTCGCATGATCAGGACGCTTATTACTCTTACCAATCGAGAAAGTACCGGACATCAGCATCAGTATAAAGTGTGTAGTGTGTACTCATGTCGTTCTACCCCTGCTGTCGAGGATCCGCACCATGTAACCTGACAAGCGGCACCTTCGATTGTAGGCACCAACTCACTCTACAGATGTATGGCACATTCGTCAGTTGGACTCGACTTATGACGCGTGTAAGGGATCTCTGCAGTGTGCGTTTCGTTGATGATGCCGTGTGATTGGAAACCGACCACGGAACAGCGCTTATCTACGCAACAGCTCCCCAGCCGATTGCGCTTCACAGTCGCAGTCCTTGAATGTAACACAGATCTTTCTCTAATGATGGTCCATCAACCTTCAGTTCTTCACAGCCCCCTTACGAGTACATATGTATTTTGACCGCCTACTTCAACTCAGTCTACCGTTTCACCGTCTCTTGGCGACGGTGGGTGACTGGTTTGACTGGTCAGCACAATCTGCGACTGCCCAGCGCCTGGGCGTTTCACCATCAGGGGAAGTCTGTTTCGGCAACACTGAATGGCTCATGATTTGCGCCAGCAACTGTCATATCCAGGCTGTCGAGTCGTGTTGACTGTGTCAGACAGATGAGGTTGCTTCACCACTGACTCCATATGAACAGCATGGATTGGCTGCTGTCTCAGTTCAACCTGCGCTTTCTCTGGTTTCTTCGCCTGAGTGGGCCAGCTTACCAACATGGGAGGTAGTTGCGCTCTCGGCTGTTCTTTAGCTGGGGTTTGAAGCTCAGTTCAACTTTTGATGCTCTGTCGTGATTAGGGCCTCTGAGGTCTTTATTATCATGGGCTTTTCCCTGGGGCCCTCTTGACATTGAACTAGACCAAGTCATTCACTTCTTTGTCTTTCTCTTCTGCCTGGCAGCTCTTTTGGCTGTTTCCCTTTCCCATTCATTTTTTTGTATCTCTTCTTTACAATATTCGCAGGTGCTCAGGTCTGGACTTGGGCATACAGAATACACGCTCTTTAATTTACTTTTGGCTTGATCTCTGTCTTGTTTGGAGGCTTTCCACCTTCAGCTGCTAGAAGCAGCAAATACGATCCTTGATTTGAAGAGTGGAAATACAGGCAATATCGAGTCAATATGCATTCACTACAGTCTTTTCTCTTCATGCTGCTCCTAGGCTATGGTGTGTTCGCCGCACCAACGCCGCCACGAGCTCAATCTCAGGGCAGGTCCTTCAAGGTTGAGCGGATCAAGCGTGGAAACTCCATTCACGGTCCGACTGCTCTGCGCAGAGCCTATCGGAAATTTGGCATAGTTCCAACGACTTTTGGCGTCGATCTGTCGGACTTTGAGCCTTTGAACACGACTTCTATCTCCGGCACCGCTGCCAATCTACTCGTGGCCGATACTGAAGAGCCAGAGCAGACCGGCGCAGTCAGTGCGCAGTCTGTTCAGAAGGATGCTGCTTTTGTCAGCCCTGTGACGATCGGTGGGCAGAAAATAGTGATGAACTTTGACACCGGCTCAGCAGACTTGTAAGTTCATTGATTCGAATCATTTCACCAACAGAGCTTACTGACTGGGGATTTTACCAGCTGGGTGATGAATACGGAGCTTCCCGCGAGTGCTCAGGTCGGCCACACTGTCTTCAATCCTTCCAACTCATCCACTTTTAAGAAGATGGAAGGAGCTACTTTTGAGATCAAATACGGAGATTCGTCTTTCGCTAATGGTGGCGTCGGAACTGATACCGTTGACATTGGTGGCGCGACCGTTACCAGTCAAGCGATTGGTATCCCGACCAGCGTGTCTGATTCCTTCGTTGAAGATACCTACTCGAACGGTCTCGTAGGTCTGGGATTCTCGTCCCTCAATACCGTCCAGCCTCAGCAGCAGAAGACGTTCTTTGAGAACATCGCCGACAGTTTGGACGAGCCAGTCATGACGGCGCATCTGAAGAGCGATAGTGTCGGCGAATACGAGTTCGGAATCATTGATCAAACCAAGTATCAAGGCGACATGATCAACGTGACCGTGGACTCCTCGAGCGGTTTCTGGCAGTTCCAGTCGGCTCATTACAAGGTCGGAGATGGTTCTATCCAGACCATCCAGAATACTGCTACTGCGATCGCCGATACCGGCACGTCATTGATGCTCCTCGATGACACAGTGGTGAATGCCTACTACGCGCAGGTCAAAGGCGCGCAGTATGCCAGCAGCGCCGGCGGTTACATCTATCCCTGCGGAACTGAACTGCCTAATCTCGCGGTTGCCGTCGGCGCAAAGCACTTGGCGACGGTACCTGGCACGTACCTGGATTTTGCTGAGGTTGGCATTAACAAAACGACGGGACAAACTGGTAAGTCGATCGACCTTCGCGTACGAAAGTTCACGTACTGACACGACGTCTTGTAGTATGTTTCGGTGGTATTCAGTCCAATCAGGGCACTTCGATGCAGATCCTTGGTGATGTCTTCCTAAAGGCCTTTTTCGTTGTGTTCGACCTGCGAGGCCCATCTATTGGACTTGCCTCGCCCAAGTAGTCTGACTGCTTGTTGTCGAAAACGTAATGTCTTTTAGATGTTACAGTTGAACTCCGTATTCGTTCTGTGTATCCTTACAGATAGACTGTCTCCATAGATCTAAATAATTCACCTGGTTTTCGATATTGCAAACTGGTATCTGCCCTCTCTTGGAGAGCATATTATTGCATACGACGTGCATAAGTTAAATATAACTATACTTCGATGACTCAGTGTCAGCTGAGTCATCCAGCCCTAGCCTAGAGGAGAAAAAGAAAAAATAAAGGTAAAAAGAGACTAACCGGATGCAGTCGGTCATCGACACCGCGGAAGCCGAGAAATGCTGTAGCAAGACGAAGTCTGATGGTATCTAGCCAAATCCAATTGTAATCAGCTCTTTTATCAAGTCAATTATACAAGGATCCCATCACACTAGGGATCTGGGTCTTAGTCAAGTTGAATTTCCTCAAGGTTTCCGTGAGCCTGACGGGGGCCGCCAGAACAACAGCCCCGCGGATCAGTCGACCCTCCGGTTTATTATTACTACGTCTGAGGCCGACTTCTGCTGCCCCTCTTCTTAACTTCACCACCTCGCCTCTGTCCTGCTTCGCCATTCGTCGCCCATTCGCAAACATGGCTATCAACTCTGCACCCGAGTCTTCTCTCCTCTCCCTCCTCTACCGCTCGTACCCCGCTGCGGTTTCTCCCGACGCCACAGAGCTTGATCTTCCCCATGCCTCGCCCAAAATCTTCCCTCAGACGACTTTCTCCGTTGAGGAGCAGGCTTCAATCAAGCAATGGCTAGACACCATTTCTGGTCTACAGAATGCCTTGACCAAAGACGACAAGTCCGTGGTTACGACCATCCTCGGACAGCTGAACAGTCACCTGGCCGCGCGCACAACTTTGCTGGGAACCAAGCCGTCCGTTGCTGATATCGCCGCATACGCTCTGCTTGCTCCCGTCGTTGAGAAATGGACCCCCGAAGAACGCACAGGGGGGCAGGGTTACCATCACATTGTGCGTCACATCGACTTTGTGCAAAATAGCCGCCTGTTCGCCCTCCAGATCCCCGACGAGGAGAAGATCAGCATCGACGTCAACGACGTGCGGTTTGTCCCCAGGCCCGTGGACCCCAAGGAAGAGAAGGAGCGCAAAAAGAGGGAGAAGGCTGCGGCTCAGAACCCGGATGCTGGCAAGCCTCTCGTCGTTGGACAGGGCAAGCCCGAGAAGGCGGCGGCAAATGGCGGCGCGGTCGATCAGGCCGCTGACTCCGCCGCTGGCGCGCCCCCCAAGGTTAACAAGAAGGAGAAGAAGGAAAAGAAGGAGAAGGCGCCCAAGCCTGCCCCTGCGCCCGCTGCTCCCCCCTCTCCGTCGCTCATCGACCTTCGCGTTGGTCACATCCTCCGTGCCATCAACCACCCCAATGCGGACTCCCTCTACGTTTCTACTATCGACTGTGGTGATGCTCCCGGCACCGAGAACACTTCGGTGGATGAGGAGACCGGCAAGACCGTGCGCACCGTATGCTCGGGTCTGAACGGCCTCGTTCCCCTGGAGGAGATGCAGAACAGGAAGATCGTTGCCGTCTGCAACCTGAAGCCAGTGACTATGCGTGGTATCAAGTCTACAGCCATGGTCCTGGCAGCATCGCCCCGCGTTGCCGAAGGCGAGGACTCGCACGCTGGACCCGTCGAGCTGGTCACCCCTCCCGCCGACGCGCCTGCCGGTACCCGCATTGGCTTCGAGGGTTGGTTTGACAGCGAGCCCGAGAAGGTGCTCAACCCCAAGAAGAAGGTCTGGGAGACCTTTCAGCCTGGATTCACCACCACGGACAGCCTGGAGGTTGCGTTCGACGTGAGCGCGGTTCCCGCTGTGCATGGCCAGGAGGGCAAGCCGGCCCTGGGCAAATTGGTTGCTAAGACCGGAGGAGTCTGTACGGTGAAGGTCCTGAAGGGAGCTACTGTTCGGTAGAGAATTTATCGAGGAAAAAGTGCATTCTTCCTTTTGTCGTTCAATGAGTGGGAATGATTACAAGGAGTGGTCTATGATATCGTGCAGAGGCAGCAACATAAATAGCATTTCCCCTCTTAGCATCAACATGTCCTACGAGAAATGAAGTTTCAGTTTTCATTATTTTCTCTCCTTTTTCTTGCGGACTCCATTTGTATCTGCAATCTCGGTATTCGAGACCACCCAAGGCAATAAGTCATCAGTCACCCCGCAAGCCCCTCTTAGGAGCTTAGCCGACCCCTCATTATCTGCAAGGACCTTTTCTAGAGCCTAGTCTAATGTCTAGAGAATAAATCATCATCATATGATTACTCTTTGCGCGGTTCAGTTCCGCAACTCATTCTGCCATATAATACGAGGCAATCGGGAACCCCGATGACCCAGTCCCGACAGTAACTGATACGATATTAACTCACCTAAGCTGGAAGCTCAAGGTCTTCAACTTCACAATGAGAGCTGTCCGATTCCATGGCCGTGGCGATATCCGTGTCGACGAGATTGATGAGCCCATCTGCGGCGAGGGCCAGGTCAAGGTTACCGGCATCTCCTATTTGCTCTCCTAAGCAAGTAGACTAACATGGATAGATCCGACCTGCCTTTGTAGGGATCTGCGGAAGCGGTATGCTCTTTGTCCTTCGTTGGTGGTCAATCTGACGGTGCTTACATGGCATATAGATCTACACGAGTACCTCGCAGGTCCCATCACAATTCCCTCGACACCGCATCCGATCACGGGCGGGAGTATCCCCGTCACCCTGGGACATGAATTCAGTGGTGTGATAGAGGAAGTTGGCGCGAGCGTTTCACGACTGAAAGTCGGTGATTGCGTGGCTGTCAGACCGAATCTGTATGATGGGACGTGTGCGACTTGTTTAGCGGGTTGGCGGAACTGTTGTCAGAATTTGGGATTTATCGGGTATAGCAGTGAGTGAGTTTCTGGGCGAATGAGTGGAGCTGTGGCGCTGATATTTGAGCAGGCGACGCAGGAGGTTTGTCAGATCATGTTGTTGTAGGTGAGAAGCATGCAATTCTGTTGCCGGAGGGTTTCCCTCTTGATCTTGGGGGTGAGTTTATGGCTTTCTACGGATGATACAAGATAGGATCGGGTGATTAATTAACTTTGCGGTGCATATGCAGCCCTCGTCGAACCCCTTTCCGTGGCCTGGCATGCAGTTAGCCGTGCCCCCGTCCGGCCTGACGACACCGTCCTCGTGGTAGGGGGAGGACCGATCGGCCTCGCTGTCGTTCAGGTCCTGAAAGCCCGCGGAATCAAGTCCGTCATAGTCTCCGAAGTATCCTCACAGCGTAAGCGGTTTGCGAGACAACTAGGTGCGACTGATGTCTTTGATCCACGGACGGATGATATTGTGGCTTCAGTCCGCGCAATGACAGCAGGGGAAGGGGCAGCCATCGCCTTTGAATGCTCTGGCGTGCAGGTGGGCTTGGACACGGCTGTTCGTGCTATTCGAGCGAGAGGAACGGTGAACATAGTGTCGCTGTGGGAGGAGAAGCCAAAGATCGATGCGCTTGACATCGTTTTGCACGAGAAACACGTCATTGGCGCTGTGATTTGTGACGATGGTGATTTCGAAGCTGTCATTGATGCGATTTCATCAGGCATGTTCCTTCTGTTGCATGGAGCTCGATTATTACTGGTTATGCTGACGAGCATATAGGAAAGCTCTCCCCTCGAGCGATGATCACGAGCAAGATCCAGATGGAGGACGTGGTGGCCAAGGGGTTCAAGGCTTTGATTGACGAGCGGGACAAGCATGTCAAGATCCTAGTTGAGGTGTCTACATGACAAAAGCCATCAAACAGCAAATAATCAATAGTCTAGACGCCAGAAGCTCGCGATGAGCTGAATACGAATTATCCCATACTGGGGAAGAAGCAATTATCTTCCACATGGCTATGCATCGGATCTGATGGCGCAGCGCCATTTGGCCCTAGCTTTCGGTAAAGCCCGATAGAATGTCAGGATGACTGGCAGACGCAAATATTGGTATAGACACGTGTTGGATACGATTCGGTGGAGTTTGCGATCAGACCAGTCCGGTCGTCAGCGTGCATCTTCGCAACGATTTGGGTATTCCGAAGCGAGCAGACCATTCATTGGTGCATCTCTCCATAGGTTATCTAAATATCCGACTTATTGTGATCATGTAGCGTGTACTCCGTAGACCAACTCTCGATAGAATATCCGAAGAGTCGATACAGTATCTAGAAGTTAGAATTAAGTACTCACCCATGTAGTTCTAGTGTTCAACAGTTCTAGCTCTTCAGATCCGACTAGAATCAGCCTAGACTGTTAAGTGTTAATCCATCCCAGACAAATCAGTAATCACCCAATGTGCTAACTAATGTGGATTTGGTTGGCTGCATACGAACAGGCGTTCGACCGCGCCATTTGACGAGCGGCCAAGACCGCCACCGTCAACGACACTAGTCATTTGGTCGGAAAAAAGTTCTATATTTGTCCTATGTGTTGTTCATCGGCAGTTGTTCACTTGTCAGTAGAAGTGGTAGAACGGGGATCGTAGGAGTATTATTATCTAGTGCATGAGTCAGACCGTTGGACAGTGCTCAGTGCAGTTGGATTTGTCATTATTCTGTCTGACAAGAGCTATAGATCATCACCATTGGATATTATACGGCTTGAATTAGAAGATGTCTCACCTCCACTGCAACTGATGGATGGACGAGTGTTGGACTATGGAGGAGAAACCCTCCGCTTCCCAGAAACAGACAGAATCGCGCTATTTGTATTCTGAATTTCTGATACAATCAATCATTTGACACAGATCTATAGATACTTTTATCCCCTCACTCTCTTCCACAATGATGGAGGCCAAAACTCGGACTCTGAAGTCAAATCTACCAGTAACCCTTCTCGCCTGCCAAAAGATTCAAACCCCCATCGTCTAGACACTGCTACCTATTCTTCGCCAAGTGGCTCTCCCCCCACTCAGTCCGCGGGCTCATTTKACTAGTCTACAACCTACTCCGTAGTCCAGCGAGTTCCGATTCAGCGCGCAGCGCTGGGTTCTGTTCAGATCTTCGCCGTCGTTATTTACAGCTCTCGCATCAATCTCAGCTTGATTTTTCTTTCCTTTTTCGTTATCACTCTCTTTCAATCATTCTCATACAGTTGTACATTCGTTTCCCGTGTCCGACTGCAGTTTTAATTTCTTGTTAGACATCCTCCCTAATCGGCCCCATTTTTTAGCAAAGTTTGTCGGACTCCTTTTCATCTGAGGATCGTCTGATATATATAACTCTGAAACAGTGGCATGCAAGTTCTATCGTTATAACCCCCTATGGTTGCATTGCCATACTCTCTTCCGTTTCAAACGCAAACTAGGTCATGTTGATTTGATGGTCTATACACAAGTGTCTACATCCTAACTACGCCGGTGCGTTGAACCGACAGACTATATACCTAATCTCCCATCTTCATCATGTCGAAACCACTTCAAGGAACTGCAATCATTACCGGGGGCAATGGAACCCTCGGCTCAGAGATAGCTATCGCTATCGCAAAAACGCAGCCTTTCGTGCACCTGCTGCTTCTTGCGCGCGACATCAGAACCGACAGCGTGAAGGACCTGCTACAGAAGATCCGCCTCATCGGGCCTAGATCTGTCGAAGTGGCCAAAGTCAACCTGGCCAGTTTCAATTCGGTCGTCAGCTTCTGTCAGAACACTGTGGAAAGGGTCCGAAATAAAGAGATCCCGCCGGTAATGCTCCTGGTCAATTCTGCCGCCATGGCATCTTATGTCACCGATCCAGTCACTCCGGATGGATATGATCCTGTCTACCAGGTTAATTGCATTGCACCGTTCTTGTTGACGGTCAGTCTACTTGAAGCTTTCCGAGCTGGCGATGGCACGCCGGACGGCGGTGCCAGAGTCATCAATATTGGATGCTCTGCCATATCCACTGGCTCGTTGAACTACTTCGACGACAGCCCAGACAATGCACCGAAACCGCCCGGCACTCCTTTGAGTGCAAAGGAAGGGAATGCCCGCTTTGGGAGCAGTAAGCTGATCATGAGTGCCGCCATGTATGCATTACGGCGGAGTCTGGTCCTGGTAAGTTTATAGCTAGCTTTGTGCGTGTGAGTAGCCGAACAATACTTACAATGCACAACGTAGACTGGCAACATGTCACTCAACATATACACTCTGGATCCCGGAGGATTGGCAGGGAATAGCCATCTGACGACAGATGCCCCCTTATCGGTCCGAATGGCACAATCAACTCGCTCTAGCCTCGGCCCATTCCTGAGAGTGTTCTCCAAGAGCGCTATCAACAAGGCCAGTGTTCCAGCCAAGGTCATTGCGAAAGTCGCATTCCAGAGAGAAACAGTGGAGCTCTGGGGCAGGGAGCGTTATTATATCCTGGATAGCGACTACGAGGCCGGATCCGTCATTTTGGCACTGCGAGACCCGCCCCTAATGGATTCACTGCTAAAGAAAATGTTGCGGCAGGTCGAGATTGGTGTCAAGGGAATGGGCTCGCCAGACTCGAGGATCTCGCGGGTGCACGGGAATTGAAAGAAAAGTTACTTAATTTGTATTCTTGGAGCTGATCCCCTATTTTTTCTCTCATTCTCCCTTCTTTTTATCTGTTGCAACACATGGCGATCACCGGCATCTGGTTTGGCATGAAGCATCTTCGGGGAGTTTGCCCTTGGGACAGGATGGGTACCTTTGTCGAAAGCTTTGCTTTATGTACATTATAACTGTAGAACAATCGAAATCTGGGGCTTGGTGATAAAGCAACCACCAATGGTGTTCTATCTTGCTCGCTTCGTTGCGGAAGAATAAGTATGTTGGACGGCCGCAAACGTCTTGAATGTTGTATGCTTCCGGATGGGGTAACAGTTGACGGATGACATCGGATAATCAAGGCGGAAACATTTTGGTTGGACAGGAAGACTTGGCCTGGTTTGGTTGTCGATCCAGCGAGCTTTCCCTACAGTACCTTAGTTTCGACGCCTGTCTAGCGCGCTCATGCACCCAATTAATCTTCTTTGTTGGATTGATTGATTAATTAATTTGAGGATACTACATTGATTTCGTGTTTTAGTTAACTCTTCTTATATCGAAGTTGGCCTCTCCGGGACTCTGAAGCCCTACATACGCATCGTACGCATCGCATCGTACGCATCCGCAATTCCACCCCTTCGCAGCCAAATTGCAACCACTTTCGTCTCTCCGCCTTGACACGTAATCGAGGCGGGACTTGAGCCACTGCCGTGCTGGTGTTCGTTTGTCTGCTTCTCCAGGATCGAGGAGCCTTCCGGTTCCTGTGACTTCTGGATAATTGATTGCGTCTACACATGCTGTGACACCCCGAGAAATGAACAGGCATCACGCCTTTGCTAATGGCTACTCTGCCTACGCTCGCGGGCAGAGCAGAGCATTTTCCATCTCTCCTCATCGGTAAGCGGCTTTTGGTTTCGTCATCTGCGCGGGGTTGCATTTCTGCAGATCTATCAGAGTAGCAGACACGACCTAGCGTTTTGAATTCGGGCTGATTTCTTGTCTGCACTGCTAGTTTTCAACCACGTCCGCAGTCTGCTCTACGACGTCGAAGGCTACTCATCCAGCGGCTATGTCTCGTCGGTGGCATATCTCTGCTAATACTCGTCCTCATCTTTCCTTCCTGGCGCGCCGCGATTCTTCCCGCATTATCACTTGGACTCCTACATTCCGGCGAAGATCTACAGCTACAGACCGTCCGATATTATGACCTGTCCAAAGTACAAGGCACGGCGCAAGGATGGGAGAAAGAGGAGCGTGTACTTATGCTGACACCTCTCCGAGACGCCTCGTCGCATCTGCCGATGTTCTTCTCCCACCTCCGAAATCTCACCTACCCTCACAACCTCATTGATCTAGCGTTCCTGGTGTCGGACTCGAAGGATAATACGTTGGGGATGCTGACACGTATGCTCGAGGAGGTCCAAAACGATCCTGATCCCAAGATGACGTTCGGAGAAATCTCGGTCATCCAAAAGGATTTTGGGCAGAAGGTGCAGCAGGACGTGGAAAGTAGACATGGATTCGCTGCACAGGCGGGACGGAGAAAACTGATGGCCCAGGCGAGGAATTGGCTGCTGAGTGCTACTCTACGTCCGACACACAGCTGGGTTTACTGGAGAGACGCCGACGTCGAGACTGCTCCTCGCACTATCCTGGAGGACTTGATGCGGCATGACAAGGATGTCATTGTACCGAGTAAGTTATACCGTCTCGATTCTTACGATTTCCGGTCTAATAGGCGTTGCAATAGATGTCTGGCGACCACTCCCTGACTGGTTGGGTGGGGAACAGCCCTATGACTTGAACTCATGGCAGGAGTCGGAGACGGCTTTGGCTCTGGCTGAAACGTTGGACGAGGATGCGGTGATTGTAGAGGGATATGCCGAGTATGCTACCTGGCGGCCTCACCTCGCCTACCTTCGCGATCCATTTGGAGATCCCGACATGGAGATGGAGCTGGATGGTGTCGGAGGTGTCAGTATCCTGGCCAAGGCAAAGGTGTTTCGCTCTGGGGTTCATTTTCCCGCTTTCAGTTTCGAAAAGCACGCTGAAACTGAAGCGTTTGGGAAAGTAAGTGTCGTCTTGATTCCTTGTGCAGTGCGCAAAATGCTAAACTTCACTAGATGGCTAAGCGCATGGGATTCTCGGTCATCGGTCTTCCTCACTACACGATCTGGCATCTTTACGAACCTAGTGTAGATGATCTTCGACACATGGAAGAAATGGAGCAGGAGCGAAAGGCTAGGGAGTGGGAAGAGAAGGAGCAAGCCGAACGAGCTGAGCGTGTTAAGGCCCTCTTCGTAAATCCCGGGACGCAATGGGATATCGACAAAGCCTTCGTGCAGGATTCAATCGAAACTGAGAAGCAGGAGACAGACCAGATCAAGGCGGACGGAGTGACTGGGGCAGGAGAGGTTAAAGACTTGCAGGATTCTACAAGTGACCCTGTCGCTGCTTCACCGAAGCCAAGTGTCAATGCTGCGCCCGTTGTGCGATGAAGTCAATAATCCTGCTCCCCAGCAGGCAGAGCAGAGCATCTCAAAGCTTCCGACCTTCTATTTCATCTGGATTGAGCTTGTGCATCCTGGAGCCAGTCGAGCTGTTCTCCCGCCGAACCCTTTCTTTCCATGACCATCTTCCGGAACAGGTTCTCCCAGATCTTTATCATCATCTTCACTAGACAGCCTGTTGCCTGCTTTCCCCTATGATCAGGGGGCCTGTCATATGTTACTTACTGGATACTAACATCATGCTTCCTCATTTCTCATGCTTGTTTTTGATGCATCAATCGCTGTACTGGTTACAGTGTGGTTTTCTCCGTGCCTCCGCCTGGGCTGTCTCTACGGCCCGGCGCTTTTGTAAATTTACTTAGACGGTTTTCTTTTTGCTTCATTCAGCCATGTCTTACTTCATCATATAGTCCAAGTTTCTCGGGCTCGTGTGATTTCGATCTGTATGTTGGTTGCTTTCGAATGCAAGAACAATCAGAGAAGAGGATTCACATCCATTGAACACAAATCGCAACCGCGTAGGAAAATCCGGGCAGCAATACAGGACTTCATGTTCCCATGCCAAAGATGTTCTGGAATCGAAGTAGATCTGGGTCCCTCATTAAGAAATGGTCTGTGCGCCCATCATTATCACGGATATGGCGCGTACCGCGTTTTGGGAACTTTTTGAATCCTGTTGTACTGCGTACCTCGATAGTTACACCTATGAGAACCACACATTACGGACGATCTTCGAGTATACCTAATCGACAAGTAACTACCTTATTCGAAGCGACAGGCAGACCCTCGAAGCGCCAGCGGCAATAAAACACCAACCACCATGTCTACCCAAGCCGCCCGAAGCATCCTCTTCACACACACATCCCCCCAGCAAGGATTCAAATTACTCGAGCTACCCTCAGAACTAGCGGAGCTCCTCTCTTCAAAAGAAGGGCCAACGTATTTACGCCTCATCAATTCATTCGTACGAGAGAAACTGCCTAACGCATCAGCAGCCTCGAGCTCAAATCCCCCTCAACATCACACCTCCCGAACTCAAGCACAGACTCCGAGAATCACGATTATGTCAATCTATGCACCCCGAACCGAACCTACCGCATCCGTCAAGTCCAATCCTCAAACCCGATCCATATCCTCCAACCTAGCGATGGCGGCGCCCGACGAGGCGACATCACAATGGTCGGCGCGGACGACGAGGTGAACCTCGTGGAGACGGTCACCACAATCGCAAAGTGCGGGTCCACGCTGGAATTGCATACTCCGGCGGAAGGGTTCTCGGCGGTCTCATTCCTCGAGAGTATGCTGGCGGTGTATGATGGGGGCGAAGGGGGTGAAGCTGTGGGCTTCGATCTAAAGCCGGCTGAGAAGGAAGGTGTCATACGTCGGGTTTTTGACGATGTCCCTGTTTCGCAAGCGCAATGTGAAGCTGGTTGGATTGAGATCTGTGCGTTTGTGCTTGGTCGGGCGGATAAGGGCAAGGGTGCCGCGGGTTGTTGCCGGCGTCCTTCTGCAAGAGCGAAGCTGGAGGTGTGGAAGAGGGTTCTCGAAGGTGCGGTGCTGCAGGGTATTCATCTCGAGCAGCAGTTTCTTGTGTCAGATCTGTGGAAGTCGGTGCTAGATGATGGGGATGAGGAGCCGTTTCCGCGGGCGCTGTTCGAGGCTGTTGTCAGGAGAGTTTGCGAAGCAGGAGATGGTCAGGCTCAAGGGCTTGTTGACGTGGACATGAAGTGTGAGTTACTGCCATGAAGGCCTGGAAATGGTCAATGTCTAATGGATATACTCGTACAGGGGCCAGCATCGACAAAGTCAGGTGCACACGATGGGTCGGCGAGACGTATCTGGAGGCCATGGCGCCTGCTTTAGATTCGGCAATTGGGCGAAGCGAGTTCCTCAATGCTTGGAAGGATCACCTTCCTGATTCATGGCGGGATGAAGTAGCATTGTCTAAACTGACGGTATGTGCCCGGTTATAGTCAGCTAATCGTCTTAGTTTTGAAGCTGATTACAGAGTACTGATTTCCTACAGGAGAACTCCTACAGGCACCCAGACCAAACAACAATCTACTTCGTCAACAATATCGACAGACATAAGATCAAGAAGGATATGTCGACAGATGCCAATACTGCCACGGCGGCCAAAAAGTCACGAAACTGGCATGAACTGTTCAGAAACCAAAAACGACAGAGAAATTGAAGACAAATTCTATGTTCCATTGACATCTCTCGTGTACCTGTCAAGTTGTATCAGGGTCTATCTCTAGCGGGATTCCTCTCGAAGAAAACGATGACCACCCGGAACGAAAACATGAAACGTGGTAGAAGCCAACATCCTTCAGCACCA
Organism: Aspergillus viridinutans; assembly: GCF_018404265.1. Taxonomy (NCBI): domain Eukaryota; kingdom Fungi; phylum Ascomycota; class Eurotiomycetes; order Eurotiales; family Aspergillaceae; genus Aspergillus; species Aspergillus viridinutans. Next base: position 917,659 of record NW_025091217.1, read on the forward strand.
GGCATACTTCTCGTTCCAGAGCCATTCGACCTCTTCGCCTAGACCTTGTGCGGCGCCTGTCCACCTCAAGCTGGCGATGCTGCGTTTCTCTCGGTGAATCAGCTCTGCTGGGGAATCTAGCATGGCAACTGCCTTCTGCAACAGCGGAGTTGGATTCCAGCAATCGACCTTTGCCATATCCCATTCGTGGGCCTCAAGTTGGGCCCTCCTCAGGATAGCAGCCATGGCCTTTGCTGTCGCTTCTGTCTCCTCTGGCGTGGTCGGTTCATCATACACCCATCGCAAAATGAACAGAGTGTTGTCCCGGGGTGACTCGCCAAAGTTCCTGTTCCATGCACAGTACACTTTTGCTTTGTCCTCACCAGCGCCCTTGATTAGCGGCGGGGCTCTGTCGCCATGAAGCTTCTCTGCATAGAATTCTTCCCTCGCCCAGTGCCAAACGAAATGGTCAAAGTCCGGAAGGATTGCTACGTGGGCGATGGGGGTTTTCTCAGAGGCGGCACGTAGGGATTCCCGTTCTTTCTGTAGGACTTGGTCGCTACACATACAGTTGCGAACGTCATCGGCAACCAAGGTTCTCGCCTTTGGTAGATTGGCCCGTGAGGACCGGTCATATTCTTCCTTGGAGATAGGTGGAAGAGAGATGTGCGAAGAAGGAAACGGCTTCCACCCAAATTGCGCATAAAAGTTCTTTCCGATATCCGAAAACAGCACACTGAAGAGTGATCTACTTCTCGGCTCGTTTTCCATTTCCCACGTCTCCAGCTTCGTGCACAATTCCTGCATCATTCTCTTGGCGTAACCTTTGCCTCTGTGTTCAGGTCGACAATAGACGCTCCCCACCCCGTGGGTAGCAACATCTTCCACCTTGCCATGGTGAGCAAGCAAAGCCTTCTTCTTGTATGTCTCACAAGAACTCAAGATCGTCCGCTGGCCTTCTGGCTCCCTACGGTCAACCAAAAGCCAGCAGGTCAAGGCATCCTTGGTCAATCGCTGCTGATACAAATGGTTCTCTCTTGCGATGTACGTCTCCACGTCTAAACGGCCCTTCCATGCCGCACTGTTGAGCTTGATGGACTTGATCCGTTCCTCTGGTGTGGCAGGGACGAGAACCAACTCAGGCGAGTCTCCTGGCGGCAACTCCGTGGGGTCAGCGGCAATCATTGTGTCAAACGGCGATTAATTGAAAAGACCCAAGTGTGTCCGAGCCCGGTACCGAACAGAATTCTATCAGTTCTTCTTTAAGGTAATGACTCATTCAGTCCGTTATCGTAAGCCCATGCACTAGTTACTGATAAGATAGACGACCAGACGCGATTGAAGTAGTTTGGAAGACAATGCCAACGAGGGCGAAATCTACGCACCGGGCCGGTCTGGGGGGGTGATATAATGAGCGGCCATTGTCCTACATTCCCATGGATGTTATTTCCATTTGTCATGATCCCGATGGCAAGCGATGGCAAGCGATAAGCACTCCAGTTGGAGGCTGTACCTGCCTGTCCTGGTCATGACGTATGGGGGCCTTTAGAGCGGAACGGGGGAAATGCGGAGAGCATTCTCCGTAACCCCCTATGTACCAGTCCATAGAGGACAATGTAGCCTATGTAGGTTAGGGCACAGGGTAGGACTGGGTCTGATGACCAGCGCTAGTTCGTCTTTGTCCTAGTCACACGCCCTTGATCGTGAAACATGCACAGCCTATCATTCAGGTATCATCTTACTCCTCATGAACCAGGAGTACTGTTCAGAGTTATGTTTGCTAGCATTCTTCAAACTCTCGGAGTCTTCAAATGACATAACAATGAAGAAAATGTAGTCGAGCCGAACCCCAAGGGACTCGCGAGGGAAGCTGTCAATGACGACACTATTCCTAATCGGACTAGCTTCCCTGGGAGATCGAACCGAGGTCAAGACTCCGCTAGACCTCATTGGGAAGACCAAATAAGGTCTCGACCAGAACACGAATCCAGCTTCGAGCCGTGGATCCATTCGACAGATACTTAAATGTTTGTATTGAAAGGGGAATGTGAAACTTTTTGACATTTAAGATCCTGATCTCTACCAGAGGAGAACCTTTACGTTCATAGTTCCATCATGGTCGGTGTCTCGCACAGGATTAGACCAGGTGACAGGCGGTCTCATACTGCCGCATTGAATCACGTGGGGCGGGTTGCCTTACTTTTGGTGGAGTTTGTTGTTCGTTCCTTAAAGATACAGGCCCTGTCTTGTGAAGTCTCTTCATATTGACGGCACTAGGCTATTCGCCTTGCTTTTGGTTATCCGGAGGATCTTCATGGAGCCTTGTACGTGATGCAGAAGTCAAGTCCATCTTCCGTCGAGCCTTAGCCCCACCAGCGAGATTGTTTGCACCAGGCTTGATCATATCCTCAATATCGAATCGAAGCGCATCATTCGATGTTACAGGGCAGACAGCAGAATTCTAGCTTAGAAATTTTGGCAATAGTCAATGCGCATCAACTTGAAGAATACTGGGTCTTCGTCTCGAAGTTAAATGATGATGATCCCTTGAAACTGGAGTTCTAACACAGTAGGTGCTGGCTTTCCTTGGTGCCTCAGGATTATCAACTCTCCACATCTCCATTGATAGAAAGTCCAAGTGCTCTATTGTTCCTTTTGGACTTTTTTGGCATCTATTCTCTCCTATCTCCATATTATTTCGTATAGGTCACTGTTATGGTCATTCAAGCATGAATAATAATTAGTTCGCAGGGCTGCCCGGTTTCGCGGAGGTCGATGATATTCACTTCAGCGTCCTGATTTCTACCAGCCTCCATCATAGGCCTCATGAAACGTGGGAAAACCAGCTCACATCTGTTGTTGACGTCTTTCTTCCAGCCTTCAGACCAGCCCCCATCTTTATTGGAAAACTTCCGGTGTTCATGCCCTCCTCTCTCTCTTCCTCCATCTCTCTCCGTACCCTCGCTTCGACAGAAGATCTCTTCCCAATTACCTTCTCTACCTTCGTTTCACACTTTCACATCTCTGTCTACGCACATTCTGCAAGTACTTACAAGGTAGAAAACTCCTTATCTATCTTCCAGCTGTATTGTTTAAACTTCGATTGCTCCTTGCCTCTTTTTGTTGAGCCAAGATGGCCCAGATCTCCATGGGCTCGATTGCCGCAGACGCTGAAGACAACTATGCCCTCGACAATGACATCCAAAGCGAATCAGGGTTGGAAGAGCTTGACAGCGATTCCTCCTGGGGCTCCGATGTACAGAACTATGACTGGGACTCTGACTGGTTAGACGAGGACGCTAGACCTGCGAAGAGGACAGCTGCCAATCGTGATGAGATCGCCGATTTCATTGACTTGACTGACGAGCCATTCCTTCCAGCACCAGGTGCTATGTCAACTCCAACAACAGCTGCGCCTGTCACACTCATGGCGGCCGCTCCCTGTCAATACCCCAATGATACTGCCGCATTGTCGGTCCAGATTATGGAGCTTTTTCCAGATATCTGCCACGAGTATCTGAAAGGTCTTCTATCTCGCTATCCGGGCAACATGTCTCACGCTGAAGCGAATGTGACCTCTGAAAAATTGGTGGCCACCAAGGAGATGGTGGTCGAGGAAATCCTGGCCAACCCATCATATCCCAAGCGCAAACAGCTGAAGAGGAAGAGAGAAGAGGCCAAAGGCGATGACAAAGTTAAGAAGTGGACATCTATAAATCACGACGGGGAGTTTTGGTATCAAGAAGCCGCGTAAGTATTCTCTTGTGACTTCTTCGGCATATGAGACCCGTTCCAAAGCTCATAACGTTGCTCTAGGACATACTTACTCGGAGACATGTTCCCCTTTGTACCAGATTATTACATCCGCCAGATGCTCAGGGAGAAGAAGAATCTGTTTTCAGCTTGCCAAGCTCTGTCAACTGCAGAAAATGCGCCTCCACCTACTCGGCGACCTTACGAGAAATTGAAACGGGCAAGAGTTCGCAGACACAGGGATATACGCTTGGACATATACAATCATCCGGCCTATGGAGAGTTGCAGATGGAAGTGAAAGATGCCAAGCTAAAGCTTGCCAAGGATGCCGGTAAGCCTTTCTGTCAATGTCAGCATAAGATTCGCTTTTGGTGACCAGTGCATACAGAGCTCATTCACGATCAAAAAAGGCAAGAAGAAGCCGAGAGAAGGAACCAAGAGCAGCACGCCCGAGCAGGAACTCTAGTAGAATGCCAATGCTGCTATTCTGATGTCCCTCCAAACCGAGCCATAACATGCGAAGGAGAGAATGTTCATTTCTTCTGCTTCTCCTGCATCCGCAAGTCTGCAGAAACACAGATTGGCCTCATGAAGTACCAGCTTCAATGCTTTGACACTAGCGGTTGTAAGGCTGGCTTTCCCCGCTCCGAGATAAAGGAGGTGCTTGGATCTTCGATGATGGCAAAATTGGATGCTCTCCAACAGCAAGACGAGATCTCTCGTGCCAGCATTGAAGGGCTGGAAAGCTGTCCATTCTGCGAATTCAAGGCCATCTGCCCTCCAGTTGAAGAAGATCGAGAGTTCCGTTGCTGCAACCCTTCATGTGAGGTGGTCAGCTGCCGGTTATGCAAGGATGTCACCCACGTACCCAAAACGTGTGAAGAAGCGAAAAAAGACAAGGGCATCTCTGAGCGCCACCTGGTCGAAGAAGCCATGAGTGAGGCTCTGATTCGTAATTGCCCTCGGTGCAAAGTCAAAATCGTCAAGGAGTTTGGTTGTAACAAAATGACATGCCCGAGTTGCAGGTGCTGCATGTGTTATTTGTGCAAGAAAGACATTACCCGTGAACAATACGCGCATTTCGGCTATGGTCCCAACGCCTGTACCGTCGATGATGATCCCAGGCGTGACCAGAAGGAGATCGAACAAGCACAGAAGAAGACAATCGAGGAGATTCGGGCAGAGAACCCCGGCCTCACCCATGAGGAACTCCAGGTGAAACTTCCGGAGGCGAATAACACAAATCAGAGAAGGGATCGGTTGAGGGCTCCTTACCACTTACATCAAGACCCGGCCTTCAATGTTCTTATGCAAGCTCAGCGCCAAGCTCGGCTCGCAGCAAATCAACAGCGTGCCTTGGAGCGACCGAATGATCCCTTCGCGCAGGCCATCGACGAATTCCAGGGATTCTTGGATGCTATACAGTTTCCTGCGTTTGGACATCACGACATGCCGAATGCGATTAACAACCCACCTCCGGCCGGCCAACCTCAACGTCTTGACGCTCCCGGTGAGCGTCGTGCTCCCGCAGGAGCAGGTTTGGCAGCCAACGTACCCGGTGCTGGACAACCGGCGGGAACTGGTCTGCGCAATGATCCTTTCCTCGTTGACGATCCAGTGCGAATGAATCAGAATCAGCCCGCTGGATACGCTCCCTATAATCAATACTTTCCAGCTCCGATGCTTGCACCTGCCCAGCAAGGCATCATGCCTCCTGCTCCGCATCACCTGAACGCGGATCCGTACGGCAACCAATACATTGGACAGCAGCCACTACCTGCTTATAGAAACGACTTCTATCCTTTTTTCTGAGCATCCGGCCCCCTTCCAAGGACTCATCTTTCTTGGGGAAAACTTGACCTAGTCACGGTTGTTCTTCGAGAAAATCCAAATTCAACAAAACGATCTCAAGAGACGGCGATAAGCGCCTACGCGCTCACAGCTCAACGCCCCGCTGGTTTTTGTGGCTCCTACCTTCCTGTTCTAGAATCCGTACGCTTCATTTCCTACACAGCTTGTGATTTTCCAATCGACTCGCCTTAAAAAACTGTTCTATACCCTCTTTGCACTTGCCTGCCTACGTCTACTTTTACCAGCTGCACGGTGTTTTCCCTCGTCTTGTTCTGTTCTTAGCTACTACCTCCAAGCACAGCGATCTGATTAGTATCCCCTGGCCATACTGCTTTGTTCCCCCAGTCGATGGAAACCAGCGTACTATGTGAAAAATGTCAGATAATGATGAGAATCTTTACCACTTCATAACTCTGTTGTGTAGAGTTCAAACAATAGTATCAGCGCCCCATGTAATCAGGTAACTAAATTACTTTATACCCGAAGACTCGGTAGATTGGCCCGTATCCGTACACCTGCACTTGGTTGACCTGTAGATCGTGGCGGCGTTGCTAGCAACATTTTACTATTTTGCTTCATATTTGTATTGGCTAGGATCATATGATAATGCAACTCCACGCAAGAGATGAGAGAAGTACAGAAAGAAAATGGTATGGAAGGTCGAGACAATGATATGAAGGAAAAAGTAAAACGTGATCAAGGAGGGAAAATGATGTGAGAAAAAGAGTCAAAAGACGACAGGGCGAGACGGCGAGAAAACGAGGAAAGATAATGAGAAATGGGAGAGCACAGTGGAGAAATGAGATATTTGAGCAGTTCTATGTAAAATGCCATGCGAGTCCCAAAAATCGTCCGCGCCCCATTTATATGTACTTGCGCCAATCTTTTCAGACGACAGATATTTGTGCCTCATCCATCATGTATGTTCGATCATTGGTCACGCTAATTCAAGAATGAAATGAAAAGGAAAGAGACAAGAAAAGGATCACAGATGGAGAACAGTGAGCGCAAGGGTAAGGAATGAGACAGAGAACCCTAAGCAGACAGACTGATTAAAGCATCAAGAGACAGGCAATGCAATTCATGGAGGATGTTCGGAATCCACTGGTTCATTAAACTTCTGTCGCGCCTCTTCCACCCATAGTTCCAAGCGAAGCTCGCCAGCTTCTACACGTCGTACGGGTACCGTTTTGGCCCGACCATTCGACACTCTGGGGGGAGGTTGATGCAGCTCGCCGTTTTTCGATTTGGAAACAGAGTAGGGCGCAGTACACGACCTCAGGTGAATCTTCCCGGGTTCGGCAACAATCCAGGTCTGTTCTTCCTTTGTGGTACCAGCCGGAGGTAATGCATCCTCCCGAACTTCGATACAGACGGTAAAGCTGAACTCGTCATCTCGAGGCAACGGGGTCAACCGGGCGCAAGCAGAGGCCAGTCTCGCGAGGCAAGCACGGAACTGCGCTTCGAGGTCGACACTTATAGGAGCGGAACCCCGATCGGCAACGGGGACACCTGGCTTGGATGAATCTTCTTTTCTGTCTTCAAATGTTGTGTTGACATCTCCGGCGGAAACACGAGGGAACCCCGACAGATCAAAGGCATATCGTTCGAGGGGCTGATTTGTGCGGAGAGATGAAATGATGATACTGACAGCGGTAATAGTGCCTTTCAAAATCTCCGTCCCGACCGCAATTGACGCATCATTGATGTAGTCACACACCTTTGGGTGACGGGATTGTCGCACAGGGTAGTTGTAGGCCCGGACCGGTAAAAATGTTGCTCGCGGATAGACCGAACGAAGAAAGAGGATTTGGTGAATTGACACGGTGAGAAAGTTTGTGAAGGATGCCGCCAACGCAGATTGATTGTTTGGCATCGACATGGGCACGGTGACCGGGGCGGAGAAGGTGGTCATGGTGGTAGTCGCGGTACTGCTCTCACTGGCTATCGGCATTGCCGTCGAAAGCTCTGGTATCGTCGTTTCCACGGGAAAGATGAAGCTGACGGTATCTCGATTCTGAGTGTTGTTCCACCCTGAAGCTAATCATCGCTCTGCCTTGAGTTCAGACAATGTGTCAACCACTATTTCTCTTGCCAAAACATGGGAGATGACGTATAGAGCTGCCGATTTCGAGTTGTCGCGACAAAGGACGGGTGGGGATGATGTGATATCGAGAAGGAAAGAAAGCCAAAAAACTGAAGATATGAACGCAAGAAAAAGCAAGACCGTCTACAATAGAATACAAATTTTTGAGACAAGACAAAGGAGAAGAGAATCAACGTGTTGTATGATATTGAAGTGTTGAGGAGGGGATGGAGGCGGGGAGGAGGAGGAGGGGGGCTTGGTGGTGGTGGTTGGTGGTTGGTGGTTAGGTTAGGTCTGAAGGTAAAGATTGGGAAGCAGAGAATGTGGATGACCGAGAAGGAGCAGGTGAGGAGTTAAGAAAATGAACATGAGTAGAGAGGTAAGTAGTAAGTAATTGTAACGAAAAGAAGAGGTCTTTTTTAGTCTGTATTTTAGTGGAAGAAAGATGTGGATGACATGGAGGGGAGGGGCGGGAATAGTACGGAACCTGAACAAGGTACGGAGTACAAATTAGGTATTTCAATGGGGTGTTTGATACTTACATACAGACAACAATTTCGAAGACAAGGGACATGCAAAGAAACCTCAAAACATTGGCATGTACTAATGGACTCGTCGATATCGTGATAGTCGAATGGAAAGGGTCGAAAGATATCAATCAAAATAGAAAAATGATTATGACCACACAAGGGAGAAAATAAGGAAATCAAAGAGATATAAGTAGTCGTTCGATAATAATGAGAGTACTCAAAAAAAGCGTTTCTGTCTTGTTTCGCTTTGTTTTAAGGTACGGGAATGCTTCTTTTTGTAGTTCCTGGTTTTTTGCTGTTGTTTTCAGGTTCAGTTTACCCTGTACCCCCACTAGTTCTTGCTTGCTGAAAAACTTCAAAGATACTTGGAAAGGAGTATTATGCACAAATTGAATCTGGGCTTTCTAGAAAGAGCAAACAAGGGGTCCTCTTGTACCCGTTCGAAGGTGGATAGATCCGTTGGGTGGATGACTTGGAGAGACCCTTTGTGCGATAGAGGAGAGAGAGAGTATGTGGGCTGCTGCTGCTCACAGGATGTGTCGGAATCAAGTCGATCTGAGCAGCTCAGACCCAATATTAATGCAAGCTTATATGCGCCACACAAGCGAGAGTGGTAAAAGAAGAAGGCGAGGCGAGAAATCAAGTCAACAGAAAAGAAGGGAAAAAGTGGTAGGCAAGCATTCTGGAGGGGAAAAGGCGCGGAAGGTCAACTACCCCAAGCCATCACGTGGTTGCGTCATGGGAGTGGGTGCCCTGCAGAACAGTTTGAACAGGAGTTACTACTCGTACGTACTTGACTATGGGCAGGAATTAGCTGAAGACATATGACTCAAGCTGAGAGAAGAGCTCCTGACCCAAATCTCACAGTCCCATGGGAAGGTCGGCAGGAGAACCATCCCCGTTCATATGGTCAATAATTAACCTTGTCCATTAGCACTCGTATACTGTATTGGGGTCAGCATTGAAGACAGTACCCATGATCCATCCAGTGCTGCTCTCGAAGTTCTCATGTCAAAAACTCTTTCATTCTCCACAATAATCAAGTATTGGGTGGCTCAACCGCTCAAGACGCTCTGGTTGGTACACAGTATGGCCTCCATGGCGACTATGGCCGATCACCTCTGTTGAAGCAAAGCAAAAAGATCAGGACATTAGTAATCCCGCAGTAAGTACCATCACGAAATTTGAAAGTTGGAATGACAGCAGAAGAACAAGGACTTTCGAAATGAGATGTCACCACTGCTTCCTAGGCGCGATCGATATTCAACTGCATCCTTCTGTCCAGAGGCTCATCTCTTTATACGAAGATGGAGTCCTCCGAGTTGCTTCACTTGAGGTTCACAACAGCGAGTCCAACGACAGGGGTCCTCTGGGCTTTGGCATGTCATCAATATCCTCCTACGTCATGGCATGTATGTATGATGTTGCTTAAATTCTTTAGCTCTCTTTTCTTTGGCCCGTCAGCCTCTGATCCTAGCACTGTGGCGGCTACGGAAGAAAAAAGTACTAATAATGGCTAATCTTTTCCGCGTCATTTGGGTGTTCTTTGCTTGGCCAAGGATAGATACCTACTACTGCTCCGGTAAGATTGGGCATTGTTTTATGGCGATCTGTGCAGTACCTGGCATTAGGTACCTTACCTTATGATCAGTAAGACCTTGGGCTTTCTGTCCGGGTTTCCTGTCTGTCCTACCTTCAAAGAATGTGCCGTCCTGTATCTCTCATAAATTTTATGATTTCTGCGCTTTAAGCTTATTTACTGTTATTCTCCATCTTCTGTGTCCTAAGTACTCTTGTTATGGCTTTGTCTGCCTTCTGCCGCCTCTCTGGTGTTCTGAAAGCTGTGTAAGAAGTACAACTGTCTCCACACATGACAATTCACCGTACCTACGGCAGTAGATAACTGGATTAATTTGCCAAGAGCCCCACTAATGATCAGCGTCTCTGTTTCCAGGGCTCTCTGTCTGATAGTAATATTATTTTTATTTTTGGTTTCTGATTTTTCCATTGCAATATCTTCAATATCTTGCTGAGTCCCACAGCACTATTCTGTCAATGTGTATCCCAGTATATAAGGAATTTTGCACAATACTCCCCGTCACAGGCCTGCTAACCCATGTTCGTAAGTGATCACTCTGTGCAAGTGTTTTAGTTCTAGGGAATGAGCTTCTCCGTTGAAATATATGTGTTGGCATATTGCTGCTGGGACAACAGTATGTATGGAGTTAAGGTCCATAGCACTTGGGGGAAAGGAAATAAGGCAAGTAGTACGAGTAGTAGCGCTTCGGTCCACAGTAGATCCTTCTCCACAATAGATTACAGGTAATAGAATGAAATGGCAGAGGTGTACTTCTCTACTTCTGGCTCTTGGACTGCAGCAAGGACAAAGAAGATCATCTTAAAGTTGTAGAGAGCAGGCGCTCTATATTATACCAAGGACTAGATCCTTAAAGCCTACTTCTACCCGCCAGAGAGAGCAACAGTGGCGTCGGAGATTTGAGGGTTGCCATTGTCTTTCTCCATTGCGCATTACCGTGGTGTATGGAGCCAGCGAAATTTCAAATATTTGCAGTTACCTTTAGACGGTATAATGATTGAATTACTCACCGCCTCCCCTTTGCGTTCTGTGCTTCCACCGTCTTCTGCCCCTCCTACGCGACAGAAATAATAATCATTCGCGTCGTATCAACTGATAACTTCAACCACAGGTCAATTGCAGGCGCCATTGATCAGCAGGAGTGTCCTCTGTAGGCAGCTGCTCTGGGGCCTTGACTTCAATTGACCATTCTTTTCCGGCAGCTTGCACTACCCCTCATACTCCATCCATCATGGAGCAACAGCTCTTGACACTCCTCGCAGACACCCAGTCGCCAGCTGCTGACACGAGAAAGGCCGCTGAGCTCCAGCTTCTTCGCCTCTATTCCAATGAACAATTCCCCCTCTCCCTCGCCGCCATAGCCTCTCACGACTCCGTCCCTACCAACCTTCGCCAGTCCTCCCTGTCTGTACTGCGTACCTTCATCGCCGCCGCTTGGTCGCCAAATTTAGACGAATTCAAGGGTCAGGTTCTGATCAACGACGCCAATAAGACTCAGATCCGACGTGTTCTGTTGGAACTGGCCACCACTGCGGATGTGCAAGAGCGGAAGGTCAAATCGTCTGCCAGCTACGCGGTCAGCAAGATTGCCAGCGCTGATTTCCCTGATGAATGGCCAGAGCTTCTCCCGTCGCTCCTTCAGGTCATCAACGATGCTGATAGCAGTGCGGGTGCATTGCACGGCGCGTTGAAGGTTCTGTTGGACCTCGTCGATACCGGTTTCAGTGAGGAGCAGTTCTTTGGTGTTGCCCGCGACCTCGTTACCACTCTTTTCAACATTGCGACTAGTGAGTCAAGAAAGCCGATGCTGAGAGCATTGGCCGTTGCCGTTTTTCGCTCTTGCTTCGATACCATGGAGATGGTGCTTGAGCAGCACAAGGTGGCAGTCAAGCAGTTTATGGATGAGGTGCTGAGCGGCTGGTCCCCATTCTTCATTGAGACTCTGAAGGCTCCCTTGCCACAGGCCCCCAGTGAGCAAGAGGAGTCCAAAGAGGGTGAGATCCCTTCTCAATGGAGGGGTATAATTGGACTGAAATTGCAGGTGGTCAAGGTAGGCTGTCTCAATAACTTATTATTTTCAGCTCGTACTGACGGCATAATTCTTCACTATCAGACGCTTATGAAGATTCGAATGGTCTTTCCCGGCCTCATGACAGCTCAAAGCCCGGTCTACTTTTCGACTGTCTGGACAGAGCTTTCCAACATTCAGTCTGCTTACCACGAGTTCTATATCCATGACGAACGACAGGGCCGCTTAGAAGATGTTGACGGACTCCCTTACACGCTGGACTTTCTTGTGCTGGAAGAGCTTGATCTAATTCAAGCGCTTCTAAAGGCACCACCAGTCAAAGCTGAACTCCAGCAGCAGTTGCAGAACGCTGGTCAGGCTGCAGCAACCGCCAGTTGGCTTCCAGAGATCTTGAAGCTGGCCAGTTTATACGCCCAGATTACGACTGAGGAGGAAGGACTGTGGGACATTGACGTGAATCTCTTTCTATCGGAAGAGACCTCTGTCACTGCCAATTACACGCCCCGAACCTGCAGTGGAGACTTGGTCATTAAACTGGGAGAATGGCTCAAGGTCACAACTGTTGAAGGTCTCCTCGCCTACATGAATAATCTTTTTGCCGACTCAACGTCGACGTAAGCATTCCAGTCACACTTACTTCTAAGCTTAAAATCCACTAACTTAATTCTGGCAGATGGAAATCTCGTGAATCAGCTTTGTTCATTCTCAACCAGTTACTGCGAGACTTCAACGAAGTTTCGCAGCAGGTATCTTCCGACTTGGCAAGTAGGTTTCACAATTTCGTTACGTTCGCTATCCAGCAAGAAGAAGAATTCCTGCGAGCTCGTGGTTACCTTGTGGCAGGCGTCTTGGCTCAAGTTGCGAGCGACGCTTTCCAGCCTACCGCTATCTCCTACTTCGAAGCGACCCTCAAGGCGATCGCTGAAGACCCCTCGGAAGTGGTCAAGGTATCCTGCATTCGGGCCCTTCAGGATCTTATGGCTTCTCTTCCTGCAAGCACTACAGTCCCACTTCAGGTTCCCGTTATCAATGCCCTGTCGGAGTTCATCGCAGCGCACGACCTTCAGGAGCCATCCGAGAGCGACGACCTCAAGGTCACTTTAGCGGAGGCGATCCGCGATACTATCATGGTTAATCCAAGTGTGGTCTTGTCATCTATTGCCATTGATGCCCTGTTCAATATAGCCAGCAATGGGGCTACGAATTTCCAGCTGACAATGATCGTTACCGAGGCGTTCGAGGACATCGTACAGTCTATCTCCGAACAGGGAGCCGATTCTTTCATCCGCCTTTGTGAAAAAGTGCTTCCTTCGCTCACGGGTGCGATTGACGTGGGAAACCTCACTCAGGAGAATGCTCTCACGAACTTTGCGGCTGATCTCCTGCGCGCGTTGACTGAAGGAGCCCTCCAGCCTTTACCTGCCGGATTTGTAGCGACTGTCATGCCCAAGCTTAACAGGTTGCTGTTGGACTCTTACGATGCTGAGCTAATTCGCCCTGCCACGGAAGCCGTTCGGCACATTCTTTCACGTGACTTTGATCAGTTCGTGGCCTGGCGCGATCCCCAGACTGGCAAGGAAGCGGTTGAGGTTGCGCTGATAATCATTGATCGGTTGCTGGGCCCGTCGGTCGACGATAACGCCGCAACTGAGGTGGGACAGCTGGCAGCCGAGCTGGTCGAAAGAGCTGGAGCCGCGAGACTTGGGCCTTATCTGCCACAGCTGCTCCGGGCTGTAGCTCAGCGTCTTGCCACAGCTCAACAGGCACAGTTTATTCAGAGTCTGATCCTTGTTTTCGCCCGGCTGACTCTGATAAACGCTCGCGAAGTGGTTGACTTCCTGGCGCAAGTCGATATTAGTGGTCAGAGCGGACTGCCGATTGTTTTGAGCAAATGGCTCGAGAACTCGGTTAACTTCGCTGGATACGACGAGATTAAGCAGAACATCATTGCGCTGGCTACACTGTACAACCTCGAGGACCCCCGCCTGGCTCAAGTGCAAGTTAAAGGCGACCTCATCATTCAGGACACGGGTCGCATCAAGACCCGGTCGCAGACCCGCAACAACCCAGACCGTTACACGACGGTGACGGCTCCGTTGAAAATTATCAAAGTGCTCGTCGAGGAGCTGGTCGCTGCATCCGGCAGCAAGGAGATTGATGCAGCTACCGCGGCCGCTCTAGAGGAAGAGGACAGCGACGACGATGGTGAATGGGAAGACATTCCCAGCAATACACTGGATCTCAGCCTGGGTGTCACCAAGCAAGAGCTCATGGCCTTTGGCGAAGGTGGCTCTGAAGGGGTGTTTGGCGTGCGCAAGCGGGATGACGAGACTCAGGCATTCTTGCTGGACTTCTTCCACAATGCGTCCACTAAGCCCGGGTTCGAGCAATTGTTCGCCGCGCTAACTCCCGACGAACAGGAGAAACTCCGCAGCTTGGGCTGATTAGATGACATTTCTTTTTACCTTGTCTATCTCTTTATTCCAACATAATACGGTCGAGATTCTCGAGGACTTCTTGACCAGACCTGACGACGTTATGTATGTAGCTGCTACTGAATAGACCCGTAGCACAGCCAAAAAGCACCGGCTTTTCGTCCGGTTATTATAGGTTATATAGTATGAGCGTTTTATGTGGTAAATCCATTGCAGATACGTGTATACATTAGATAACCATGTGGCACGCGTACTGCGTTCCAGAAGCAGTTTTTGTTCTTTCTGGAACTAGGACGTCGAGATGCATGGCGTACAAGCAGGAAGGGATGCAGTAGCAGTGGCAGTGGCATTGTACGGCTGCTAAGTGCTGGGAAGAAGCAGTAGGCACCTGCATGCAAATACTTTTGCTGTTTTGTTTTGGTTTGGCTTAGCGCAGGATTAATATATTTTGCATTCTCGGCGTCCCTGGGAGCAACCTGAAAGTGGGGGTAGGGAGAGAGATGGAGCTACAGACATATATTAGGGCAACGGTGACGCTCCGTTGAAGGTTTTCAGCAATTGATTGCAACTGTACTAGGTACATCAGAAGCAAATCCACGGATATAATCGTCTCCAAATATCTGTGGTCAGGAAATCCGCCATACCAAGAACGCATGCACATGCCCATCATGTCCTTCTAGAAGTCGGCCAGGCTACACGGAACAAAGCTTCCGTGCTGGCTGCCAATCAGGCCAAGCAAGAGTGTCTAATTTCCACTTAGCCTTGTTGATCGTGCTGGACATGGTAGTGGTGGAAGTGTGCTGGCCGTTCGCTCACATCCAGAATGCATCAATGTATCAGTTAGAGGTAGTCCGTATTCGGTGTGAGTTCCTAACTTGCCGGTTCCATACATAGACAAGATAATATCTAGATAGTGGATAGATACTGTGTGCTGTGAGAACCCACTTGGCGAATGACCCATCATAGGGGGTACTACTACTGTAAGTCCGCAACTCCGACCCGACAAATTGGCTGATCGCCTCCAGTGAGGAAATCTGATTGGGTATCTCGGCCCAGATCGGCTCCAGCCGTGCGGGGCTTTAGGTTTGGTTACGACTTTGGGATTGGGAACGGGACAGTGCACTCCAGCTTACTGCCTGATTACCAAGTAGTATCTAATACGTTTCAGCCATGTATTCCGTGTTCTGTGTTCTGTGTTCAAAGATGAAGAGAGACGGCATTAGGACGATTGCATTAAGCTGTCTTGATGTTTGAGAGGTGGTACAACAGTCAATGACTCAGACCTCAGAAAACTAAATTAGACCCAGGGCACTGCGTAGAGGGTACATGTGAACTCTGTACTCCGTCAGTAAGCTACGCCATGACCAACGTTTGGCTTCTGCAGAATGAGTTAAGCCTGAATAGGCGACTAGGCCACACTTCGTCAAAACCATCCGTCCATACAGAGCGCATTGCCCGTTCCCAGAACCACAGTGCTGGCTCTCCGGAGAGTCTAACGGACGCCTAACAGTCCCAACAGCACACCGCCCAAACCGCAATTGGAAACCCATCGTCCTCATCCTCGGGACTGGAACCCCCTGCAGCATTTTTGCGTTTGGCGACGTCGTTTAGAAACTTGGGACTAAGGTACCTATCTACATGTGAATTTGAACCATATCAATACTAATTAGCTTCTTCGGTTATGATTTGCGGTTCGCTTTCCTTACTGTGTTCTCATAGGTCCTGCTGTTTTCTCGTCTTTGGATCGCCCTCCATGAGGAGCTCCATCCAATCTGGCGGATGTCACCTCACTCTCTGCTCCGTAATTATTGTTGCTATCTCGATCGATCATTATTTGAATTGGCCTCCATATTTAACTGGACCCGTGTCCACCCTCTACTGAAGTCTAGCATTCGTTTTCATTCTGGTCTCCTTTCCGTTCTCATAGATTTCCTTTCTTTCATACCTCTCTACTTGACCGAAGTTTCGTCATAATTATCCTAGAGATGTCGCGTCCGAATCTAGATGAGCATATCCTAGTCGATGTAAGATACCACTCTCCTTGTTCTCATGTCCCTGTCTTTTACTTTGTTCTCACCTGCCCCGTCTGCTTGTTTTGCTTTCCCCGGAAGAAGACATTTGCCTGTATTTGCGGCCAACGGGCTGTTGTATGCAAATGTACCATGGCTGTCAATTCTTTTGTCGGCAATAGCCTGCTTTTTTTCCACATCAAAGGAAATTCATAATGATGTCTAATTTTTCGTCTCACTGGAAACTTTATTCTTCTATCGTTCTGCTGCTGTTCATGTTGCGAGCATTGTATCAATTACCCCTCCTCCATCACGGATTTCCCCTCATCAACCCCCCAAACTTTGGGCTGAAACTAACCATTCACCACCAGACGAGCGACGAAGACTCACTATGTGACGCTCAATCCATCATTGACTCGAATTTCAGTCTTGCCTCCACAGCCCGTGACTACCTCTACGAGAATGGCCGCCGATACCACGCCTACCGACTGGGCCACTACCCAATGCCCAACGACGAGGAAGAACAAGACCGGCTAGCCTTCATGCATCATCTCTTCAAACTGCTCGTGGGCGGCGATCTCTACCGCGCCCCGATCCTCAATGACGGGCCACCGAAGCGTATCCTCGACGTAGGCACAGGAACAGGCATCTGGGCGCTGGAGATGGCCGATGACTTCCCGGACGCAGAGATCGTGGGGACGGATCTGAGTCCCATCCAGCCGAACTGGGCGCCGCCCAACTGTACGTTCAACGTCGACGATGCGGAGAGCGATTGGACGTACACGCCTGCCGAGGCGTTCGATTACATCCATGCTCGGAGTCTAGGCGGGGGCATTGGCGATTGGAACCAGTTCCTTCGCCAGGCGTACAGGCATACGAAGCCCGGCGGGTGGGTTGAGATCCAGGAGTATGAGACGTGGATCCGCTCGGATGACGGGACGATTCAGCGCGCGCCTATGCTGCTGGACTGGCAGCAGAAGATTGATGCGGCGAGTACGCAGTTTGGCAGGCCGATGAATGTTGCGTCGAGGTTGGCAGGGTGGATGGAGGAAGTGGGGTTTGTAAATGTCGCGGATGATTCTTATAAGGTATTCTTATCTTTTCCACCTTCTCAATGATGGCTCAGAAATCGCTGACGACTGGTTGTAGTGCCCAGTGGGCTCATGGCCCAAGAGTCCCCGGTTGAAAGAGATTGGGAGGGTGGGCAAGATCACATTGTACGAGGCCGTAGAGCCGTACACATTAGCGCTGTTTACTCGCGTGCTCGGCTGGAGTGGCGAAGATGCGCAGGAATATGTGGATAAAGTACGCAAGGATCTGCTGCGCCCCGATATACATGTATACGTTTTGTACCATTACGTGTATGGGCAACGACCGGCGAACGGGTCATGACGGTCTTATGATGATTACGACAATTGTTACGACTCCATTGTGTATAGTCTGACAAAAATTTATGTTCCTATGTCCGGATGTCATGATCTGTTCATTGAGTTGTTGACGATACGATAACCCTCTGTGTCATTGTAAGATGCACGAGTGATTGATTCCAGACATGCTCCGGTGGTTTATCTGGTTTCGAAGGTAGCTGAAATCGACAGACTGACTCTAACCTTGTAGAGAATATCCGACGCCCTCGCCTGTCCCGAGCGCTATCAAGCTCGCCCTCATTTTCTCCGCTCGCTCACCAATGTCAAACGCAGCATCCTCCTGATGAACCCACGAACCAACACCGTGCTGCAGGACCGCAGTAGCCCGAACCTTCTCATCCGTGTCGGACCCTGACGCCGACGCCTTCAACCCAATGCTCCCATGCAGCGTCAGCCTCGTTTCCTCACCCCCCTGGGGCTTCGCCTTGTACACTCCTCGATGGAGGATATTACTATCATAGAAAACCGCATCCCCGGGCCGAAGCTCCACCACCAACTGACCCGGCAACTCAGGCTCATACGGCCCGTCACTGCGCTCCGTCTCCGTGCGCACCCGCCGATGCGACCCGGGGACCACAATCAGTGAGGAATCCGGACACAGCGCCAGATTATACTGCGCATGCGACTGCCGGCCCTGCGGGCTCTTCGCCTGCAGCAACCGCATCTCCTCCTCCGGCGATACCGTCTCAGGAATATCATCGCGGTGCCAGCGGAGCTCGAAGTCCTTCGTTTCCGGCGCAACAAGCAAATTGAACAGTTCCATCACCAGCGGCTCGGTAGCGTCGTTCGGTGGGGGTGACGACCCTGTGCCCTTAACTCCGAGCAGCTCCTCCGCCACCGCTAGCACCTTCTCGGAGAAATAGAACCGAGCGAATTCGGTGCGGTCGGGCATCTGTGGGTGCAGGAGGTGCTGCACGCCCCAGATGCCGCCCTCGGAAGCGGGAGGCGGCGTTTTGGGCCAGGGCGGGAACTGCTTGGGAACGGTGCGGAAGTGAGGCCAGTGGCCGTTCCGGGTGAGGGTTGTTGCTTTTGTAGCGATGGCGCGGAAGTGCTCGACTTCTTCTGGGGTGAGGAGGGAGGGGATGACGACGAAGCCATCCCGTTGAAGCGCGTCGAGGTAAGAGGTTGAGCCCGTCATTTTGTGATAGATCGTATTCCTGTCAATGGTGTCCCTGTTTCGAGTAAAGAATCTGCTGTTGATGTTTAACTGTCGGGTGGGGTAGGGTGGGTTGAGCAATCATCTCATATGTGTTGTTGGACACTGCGTGCGCAGACTCAGGGTATGGTTTCCATTATCAAACAATGTAGTATATCAGATGCTACCTTGTTGAGTCCATGCCACCCCACATGGTAGTCTTTTATAATCTCCCAGTTGTCCATAACATTGTGTGGAGTCCACTCATAATAACTATCGTACAATTACTCTGGAAATAGTAATAAGCATCTACCCCGCGGCAGAAAGATAGCGGGGTTCTATGGTTACATTGGTATGATGAAGTAAAGAAGTATCTGAGAGAGAATATCAACAGTGCGGAATAATACGCTACCAGACCATCTACATCTCAGTCATCATTGATCCTTTCACTATCGGAATTTGCAGCATAAAATACATTGATCATCATTTAGCTGGCTCAACTCCACTTCCCAGCATCCGATTGATAGTGGTGATGATGGTCAGTAGGAGCGAAGACCACCATAAGAGTTATATTTAGATCAGTCAAAAAGACGCGGGAGTGTTTTTAGAACGCATATCAGACAGGAGGATTGCAATCACAATCTGTCGGGCTTGTTCCTCATCTATCCTGTCCATCCTATTTTTTCTATAGTAATAATGCAAAATGGGTTGCGAGAATCGAATACCCTGGTAAAGTACAGTTGTTGGAGTCAACCAAGGTAAATTACTAGCAGTAATGCCCCCATGGTCCCAGTTACATAGGTAGCTGTGCTCCATACTAAGGCACCTAAGGTATTACTAGTTGATACTGTGGGTCAACAGACCTGGAGCCAGCTTGCCCCTCCTTTGCCCCATGGGTGTCTGCGTTCTGTATTATTTTTTACTGGTCTGTACAAATACGCTCTGTCATTTCATAAATTTTCAATAATAATAGGGCTGTCCTAGTTTGGACTAATTGTTCTCGCGGCTGGGCTGATGTTAGCGGGGCTACTGAAACAATAATCCGCAGCTTCAGCTCTGATCTCAGCTGCCATTGTCTTCTTACATGCAAACTAGTCGGGGCAGTTTCTTGATTTCCTGTTCGCATCTGAGGACGCCTTCCGTCTGACTATTTCCTTCCCATATAACAAGGGCTAGCCGAATATTTGAAAATTGGGAGTTCGATACATAGATACCCCACGCTTTGTGCTATATTCTCCGGTGCCTTGACGCAGTCTATCTTTCACTGAGGTACAGAAATATATACACGTTGATTGGGCCATGATTCGCAGAATGAGTCCAGGCTTCAATGCCCTCATTGTGGTGGCATTACTACTGGTTTTGCTACCCTCGCAGGTTCATGCCTTTGGTGCTGGCAGTATGTCCCACTTCCCTCGTCTGCTTGATCACCTATCGTTGTTAGTCGCTAAAAGCAATAGACATCGCTTCTATCTCAGCTGTTGAAGGCAAAAACTGGCGACATGGCGACATCGAAGATATGCTCAAGACTATTGCCTTTATCAAAGGCCACAAGTGGACGTCTACTATGGTCAAGCGCGTTTATTTTGGAAACTGGCTGCGCGATTAGTGAGTAGTCTGTTTTGGCGGGTCGAGCATGCGAAAGCAGTTACTAACTTGCTTTTTAAGCTCGCAGGCAATGGACGTCGGTACCTTGAAGAGCCTTCCCGCCGATACCATCCGCATCCTTGTTTGGATCCTTTCTTTCTTGACTTTCGGTTATGCGACGGCTGAGTTTGAGGTCACCTCCGACAGACTCGGAGTATATCGCCCGGAGGAGCATATTGAGTATGTCAATCCCAAGTTCTGCTAGATGCCTCTACGTCTTTGTACTGATGTCTTGTCTGTCCGACTCTTGTAGCAACCCCAAAGACTATGCGGATAATCAGGATGCACGCCAGTACGACGCTCGACTCCGTGGCCCCATCCGCCAGGTTGAACTTGACATCGACCCGCAGACTGGTATGAAGAACTACATCGCGAACGAACGAGGAGACTGGGCTACGAGTACTGCCTACATCAAGTATAGTCTGGCGAGGAGCATCCACTACGGAAGATTGTATACCAGCAGTGGCCACCACAAGGGGAAGGAGGAAGACCTTTGTGAGGCTCTGCGATGCTTGGGTCAAGGTCTACATACTCTGGAGGACTTTGCAGCGCACACAAACTACTGCGAACTTGCGCTCCGCGAAATGGGCTTTCGCAATGTGTTTCCGCACACCGGCGCAGCCACCGAAATGAATATCCGTGGTCACCATGTCTTTCCCCTTGTGACAGGCACCTTTGGTATGGTGGACTTCTTTCATTCCGTACTTGGAGAGGCCACGGATCACTTCACCCAGTCAGAGGTCAATGAGATGGATATCGCGCTGGGGGATGCTCAGGCGAACTCCTCTGGCGGATCTCTCTCTGCTTTCACCGGATTGTTGGGCAAAATCCCAGGGACAAAGGACCTCGTCGCCCAGGCTGAGGAGCTCAAACGTCGCTCTGAAGCTCAGCAGTACGCCAATCAACACAGTGGTCAGAGGACGGGATATACCGCTCACGAGACATCTCGAGGATTGGATGATTACGGTTCGGCTATTGGTCGCGACCTGGGAGAATCGCTCAGTAGAGCTTCGGGGCCTAGCCAGCCCTCCACCTCCGGAGGCCCTGCTGCGCCTGGTTTGCCAGGAATGCCAGACTTTGATCCGAAGAAGACTGTGGCTCAGATCTACCCCATTCTCCAGTTCAGAGATAATGTGGTGCGGAAGCTTTCGTCAATAATTGAGAAGATTCCGGGTCTAGAGACGCTGGTGGACAAGGTCACGGAAACCCTGACTGTATTCGTTATGTCACTTCTTGCTCCGTTCATCCGTCCCATCATCAACGCCGCTTCCAATTCGTTACAGGCTGGTTCGTCCGGTGTCATTGATGCCTCTGGCAAGCACCAATTTGGACCATGGACAGATCCTCACTGCACCGACCCCACCCACTCGATGCTTTCCAAGGATCACTTCTCCAACATTCTCAATGAACCCGCTGGCCGAGTCGCCTCAGCTATCCTCAAGTATGTCGCTCCTCGAGTGTTGTACGCCTGGGAGCATCCCGAAGCCCCGGAACAACAGGTTCTGGACGATTGCCTTCGTGTGTTCCACCATCCTGCCCTGCGCGACATGCATAATGAGGCACACCGGACCATGTTCGAGACCGTTCAGAATTGGGCTCACTCCAGGCCGGACCGAGGTGCAAGCCTCAATGATATTCTGAGCTCTGAGGGTGTCAGGGCAGGCAAGAACAGCGGCGGCGAAGTCGGACACTCGCATGCCAGCACTGGCTTTGCTGCATTGGGAGGTAACAAGCCTAGCCATGCCGCTCATCAGCAGCATCCTCCCCAGCAGCAGCAGTCCTCCTCCCTCCCCTGGAACCAGCTCTCAAAGCTCCCCATTCCAGGCATATCCAATCTCAGCAAGTTGGAGAGTGCCTTCTCTAGTTTCTTACCGGGCAGCTCATCAAGGGAGGAACGTGTCGAGAATGTAGCTCCCCAACATCAGGCTCCATTCCAGCACCAACAGCCTGATCGTCCATATCAACCACATGGCCAGCAGCCTTACGAATCACACTCCCAGCCACATCATCCCCAGCACTATCAGCAGCATCCCGGTGGTGGGTACGGTGAACCCCACGGTGGCTACCAGAGCAACCCTTATGGGGACCAATATGGCCACCCACCTCCGGGTCCTGGCTACCAGCCCCCGGAACATCAGCACCAGCAGCATCAGCACCACGAGCATCAGCACCAATCACATGGGTATGGCCAGGGGCATCACGGTCATCCCGGGTCAGGCTATGATAATAGATACGGTTCTGGATATTAATGCCACAGGTTGCGATTGTGATGCGGATTGATCGCTACCATGTGTATAAATCTATGGCTCATTGCTGGAAATATACATTTGTCACGATAACATGTGAACTTGCTTTCTTACCCACTCAGTAAAGTTGGAAACATAGATATAAACATACTCAAGAAATGTATTTATTCGCGTTAAAAACCCTCGACCGGTAACATCCTACGTGTCTTTGAATTATATTATGCTCAATAATAATCCAGTTATTAAGTTCTCGACGGTGCTGTTTCCGGTACATAATACACATTAGAAAATACCTTCCAACAAGCGCCGCCGGGCTAGCTCAATCGGTAGAGCGTGAGACTCTTAATCTCAAGGTTGCGGGTTCGACCCCCGCGTTCGGCTCTTTTTTGCTTCACGTCTTTTTTTCCCGTTGTTATTTTTCTCGATAAACCCACTTCTTTCGAGCTCGTGGTCTATAAACTAGATGTATGGCCGTGTTAGAACCAATTACGTATATGGTTGTGTTATGTGTCAGGTGTCAGAGATAGATTCAATACTCCGAAGAATTAACAGATACCATACACGAGCATGCCATGACAGAGAGGTTCAAAGCGCTATTAGCCTTCACAGACCAGCTGAAGAACAAAGGGAAAAGCGCGCAACCACCGCTGACCGACCAGTCAACTCCGAAAAGCATCCTATATACAAGCATCCAGTGCAAGGCGAATGACAGACGTTGCACAATAACAAAACCGCTGTCTAATGCCATGGCTCGTCATAAGCGTATTATATTATATCATCATCATAATTTGCATGTTCAATAAAACAAGCAAGGACAGGAGGTCAAAGTTTGGTGCCCTCCCTTCCGCTATCGCTCGGTCTCCGGGGTCTAAGCAAGCCTGAGGATGGACCAGACGTAGACGGTCCTAGCTGGCCAGTCCTGCTCTCATCATTGCTATTGCTGCCATTGTTTCCACGTGCACCAATAGTTCGATGGTCCTGGTGTAGACGAGGATTCATCAGCCATTGGATCTGCATGCGAATACTGCTGACAGCAGCATTTGTGTGAGCCATGTCTTCCTTTATACGGAGACACTCATTCATGATCGCCATGCTGGCGCGAGCGTCTAAATCGGTGATTGCATGCGAAAGCTGACCAACTTCTTCTCGAAGAGACTCGTGCAGGGCGAGTAGATATGTCGTAGTGGCGGCATTAGAAGATATTGCACTAGAATGATCAGTGTGTGATTGGCTACCCGACAGGCGCGGAGAGCCTGATGACCCTGACTGCCCCGAAGAGCTTAACCGTGTCTCTGTGTTGTGTCCAGGAAGGGCATGTGAAGCATCAAGTAGGGTAGAGCGAATGTTGGCGATTCCGTCCTCAAAGATCTCATTTCGCTGCTGAAGATGGCGGATGGTCAATTCCAAGGAGTCAAGCCGGGCATTCTGAGCTTCGAAATAAGGGCCCATAGCGATGAGTGGACAAATTTGCTCATGTGTCGCCAGGTCGGCCCGCTTGACTTTAACGGGGCATCCATATTTGGATGCAGCACAAGCATGTATTGCCTCCGGGCAGGTTTCAATATGATCCCTCAACACTTTTCGGAAAACTGTTGTTTGACAGTCGGGACAGGTTGTTCTCAAGCTGGGGCACAATTCCTTTACATGCTCCTGGATAAAACGGAAAAGAAATACGGTTAACCACAAAATAAGACAATCGTCAGGGCATAGAACGAACCTCGTAATCCTGCTCCATTACCTCCTCCTCGCAACGGGAGCACTGGTGCAGCTCATGCATGCATTTTTTATCGGGACTGAGATCCTTCTTCCTGGTCTTCTTGTCGCAAAGTGTCCCCGGGCAATCCATGAGCCTATATGCACAATATTTATCGACGTGATCCTGAACATGACCTCTCGGTACAATTTCCTTGCAACCCTCGCTCGAAAATGGGCACTTTACTCGTACGTCGTCGCACATATTGATCAATAGTCGAGGTACATTGAGGTAAACATCTCGAGTCGGCGTGCGGCAGGTCGGACATGTGAAATCATCTCGACCAGCGGCAAACGTGGTAATGGCGGAATTCAAGCATTTTTGGCAGAAAACATGGTCGCACTGCAAGCGAACCGGTCGAATAAAGGGACAGTGGCATATTGCACACATAAGATGGTCGTCATAATTGGAGACATACTCCAGAGCACGCAGGTCAACGATCTCGTCGCGGTCGCAGCTCGACTCCATCATCAGAAGCTCCTCGAGGTTCATAGTCGGTAAAAGTGTCCGGTATCTGTCGCCTTCAGTCAAACGGCTCCGTTTAATAGGGGTATGCAAGACACCGCAGAGTTCAGGTGTGATCAAAAAGGGAGTTATCAAGAAATGATCGTCTATCGAGTTGCCGTGGAGGTCTGAAGATGAAACGATAACTATGACAGCAACCCACCAGGGTCACACGGTGGCTGCAGTTGGATTGAAGATCTCTGTGTGATACGTACAAACGCTGGATGAACTTGAGGCTTGCAGACGAGGCGAAAAAGGAATGTTGAGAAAAAGGACTGAAACAGCATCGGATGGAAGGAAAGAGGCTATTATTGCGGGGGGCAGATGATGCGGAAACGGCAGATCAATCCGTCGCCGGCCGAGTAGGCCTCATCCAGTCCATCCATCATTGTCAACCACCAACCCCGTCAACAACTTATCCAGGTCGCGAAGTTTACCCCTTCCACTTCCACCGTCAAATCAGCTTCTCACCGACGGAGGCCGCTACGTGACCTGTCGCTGACGCCTGCGCCGCGTTCCTCCTTTCGCATTCCATTCCCTGGTACTCAGCCTCAGACCGTCTCCGCATTATTGCCTCATCAGCGCTGGGTGTCCCGGCCTCATCTTCCAGGCTTCCCACGGTCGTTATACCTGTCACATACCTCGCCCGAATCCAGGCCGCAACCGCCGTTTCAAGATGCCGAACCCATCTCAGTTATTCCTCCTTGCTGATCACATCAAATTGTCGCTGTTGGAGCGACAACGAGCGATCTCACTGAATCTGGAGCCCAATAGTCAGGATGGAGAAATCTCCCGCTCTTTAGAGTCTCTACGCGATGGCATTGAATCGGTAGAATCGGAAGTGTCGCGTCTGGAGGAAGCGAACGACGATGGCGTCACTGATCTTAAAGATCAGCTCCATCATCTGCAATCACAATATCGAGACCTCTCATCCCAGTTTCACGAACAAGACGATTCGGTCTTGGACTCAGATTTCAGTAATGTCAAAAAGTCGTCTCCCGACCTGAAACAGCCGATTCCACAGCATCCGCCTTCCAAGTCTGTCCGATTCATGGATTCCGCAGCGGAAGAGGCTGATGAAAATCGTCGCAACCTCTTTCAGCCATACCGCGACTCGCCTTCTCCTCCAAGTCTGGACCACTCCAACATGTCCAATCACCAGATTTACGACCATCACGCCGAGACCCTCCGCGAGCAGGATGAACAGTTGGATCGGCTTGGGGAGTCAATCGGGCGACAGCATCAGCTCAGCATTCAAATTGGCGACGAGCTGGAAGGACACGTCGCACTGCTTGATGGCATGGATGGTGACGTCGACCGGCACCAGAGACGATTGGATGGCGCGAGGAAACGGCTGGATAAGATCAGAAAGAAGGCGGGTGAGAACTGGAGTATGATGACCATTATTGGTCTGATTATCATTCTAGTCATTCTGATTGTGATCTTGAAATAAGCGATTGGCATATATATCCGGATGGTCTTTTGGCTCATCTCCCCCCTACACGAATACTTGCTGTTCTTATATGACCTGGTGTTAAGGCGAACATGGCGTCTGTCTGCTTCTTCCTCGCGACGTTTGGAACTCCCCATACATGGTATCCGAGCCTCCCTGGGGCGTTAGATGGAATTGTCTTACCTCGATACAATTTATTACGCTCCTTGATTGATGCTTTATCGATATCCCTTTGTCGTTGATATAAACTGTTGATCTGATAATGTTCATCCATTGAATTCATGGCATATTTCCTTAAAATACACGACAACATGCAAACTCCCATGAATTACCGAATATCGCAACACCCGAATCGAGAGTCGCCTTCCACAACCGAAGCACTAGATAAGAGGAATCTATTGAGACTTATTCACAGGGCCACTCCTGTTCGGCAGATCCTTGGTGCGACTTTGGAGTGATTGGAAGTCCTTATCGTCGCTGTCAAGCTCGCCGCGGTCTGCCTTGACCTAGTACCAATTATCAGTCAATGTTTTACTTCAGTCGAAGTCAATTGACCCTTACCGATGCCTCACTGTTGCTAGCAAGCTCGCCCTTCCACTTCGCCTTGCCCTCCTTGGTACTCTTCAACTGATCTTGCTTCTCAGCCTCGTAGTATGAGTCCAGATCATCGCGGTCTGCGCTCTTCACATTAGTCATTTGCAATTCGAGGAGCAGATAGAAGGATGAAACTGACTCCGATCCGACTCCTTCAAGCCCAGGCGAGCGGCAGAGTTGTGGAAGGCCGAGACGGCCGTGTAGGCTGGTCTGATGGCCACGCGGGGGCTAATCGATGCACGTACGGAGGTGAGGAACGACATGATGATTTGCGGGATGTGACTCTGCTTGAGAGGTCTGTTAGCATACACTTTGCTGCTTATGAGTGTGATATGGTCTAGTGTGGTGCGAGTAATACACCAAAGACGCAATTCGCAATTGAACGGTGGGAGGCAAGAGTATTGCTTCAGTGGGTATCGATGGCTCCAACTCACCTTCGATGTGAACCAGAATAAGACAAATATATACTCTGTTCGTGTCGGATATATACCAGTAGGAAAAGATGAAATGTCACTAAATCAGAAGTGAGGCACACATCAGTAGCGGGAGACGAGACGACTTTATAAAGTAAAAGCGAAAACGCATACGCAACGCCCAAAGAATGCCATCCACCTCGGCCAAGCTTGACTGGATCCCTCGGGACGATAGTAAATCACGATAATTGTCACTGCAGCGATTATGTGCTCCCCTGGGTCTTCTCCATAGGGGCAACGAAAATGCCCACATCTTGCGTTGTGGGTGTCAGTGATGACGTCACTGCTACTCAATCGACCAGCCATCTTGGGGTGGACCTGGGCATGGACGAAGGGAACTTCATTATTAGCAATAGTTTGTCACTCTATCTATAGCAGTCAGTCTGTTCTGGTATGGTAAGTAGATGCTCTGGCCGAGAGTCCATGTTTAGAGACATGTTCTTTTGCTGCTTAACTAGATAACGGCGTTGATATATCCCGTCGGCCCGGCATCCTCAAACACCCGCTTTATCATGCTCTCTAATGTGCAGCGTCTGGCAAGTAACAGTGTAGGCAGTGACATCATGTATATAGGCTTGAAACTGTATTTCATGTCATGTTCCATGCATCAAGGCACATATATTGTAGAGTCGCCTCTGCAATTCCCGTCCCTGGTACAATCTACACATCCTTAACTTCCAGACATGCCAGACGTTTTGAAATGCAATCCCATGCTTTCTTTTAGCTGGTCATCATCGACATGCTTCTTCTCACGGCTAATTCCCATGTCGAGTTTTAAGAATCATCGGAACTGGACCTAGTTGCCCTTAACACACACAAATTGGGCGTCACAATCTCCTGCGTTGCTAGACCTTCATACACCAATTACCAATCCCTACGCGATGGCGACCTGATGCCTACACTGGACCGGGCCCGTGCCAATGACCTTGATCCGGTCTTGATAAATAGTACTTCGATCACTATGCATAGGACTGACCTTGGGTTCGGCAGCAAAGACACGATCAAGGAGAGAAAGTGAGAATGGCAACCTGAAGAGAGGCGTTTGAGAAGAATCATACATTTGAATGATGATAAGTACTCTCCGGGAGAAGTTATGACAAAAGTAACATCCAAACGAATCAACGTGGAAGATTAGAGAATTTAAGAAGTGCAGCTTCGACCAATGACACAGCAACGGAGCGAGACTTTTTTTTTCTTGAAAGGTAAGTGCGGCATGGTCAATGGCTTTCCAGCCAGAGACCATCTAGGCCAGTTGATCAATTGCAGCGGAGCAATGAGCACCACCAGACTCCCGACTCTCAATCAATTTACAGGAAAGAAAAGAAAAAATCCAAAGAAGTTGAAAAGAGAAAAATGAAACAATTGCAAGGACATATGGGAACAACGCCCGACGAGAGTATGGATGTCACCGACAAGAATCCCAATCAGAACCATGATATCAACCCAACAATGCAGACGTATATCGTTTCCGCCTTTCTAATCCCTTTGAAGCATGAGTATTCCGTCCCGCCCAAAAATCAATAACCCCAATAATAAGCAATATCCGAGGATGAATCGGCAGAAACCTGAACGTATCTGACACAGTCGCCATAGCACACCGAACAGAAGCAACTCCGGACCATAGACATGAAAGCGCCAAGCCGCGCTTCTATCATCATCGCGGCCAAACCCCGAGGCCAAAAGGAATATTTTTTTTCCCTAACCGGAAGATAAAAGAAGGTATCGTGTGTGTGTGTGTGTGTGTGTGTGTGTGTGTGTGTGAGAGAAAAAAGAATGCAAAACTAAAGTCGAATCGCAGGCGCCGTCGCTCGCAATAGGATGAAGTATAGCAGAGAATCTAATAGAAGTGCTGTAGTGCTGTAGGTCGTCATCGGAGAGAAGTGTATATACAGAAAACACTAGTTTATCCTCTTAGGTTTCTTGCGCTCGTAAAAGAAACTTCGGTTGAGTCGTGATAAGATGCGATGGCCGTATGGAAGTAAGTACCAGAAGAATTATGACCGGCGGTTAGGGAATCGCGATGATGCAGAAGCCGAGACAGCAGAAGAGAAAACATGCCATGACCGGAGGTCTCTGTCACTGACATGGCGACCTCGCAGATAGCAGTCTTCACCACCGCCGCTGAGCATTCTGCATCGCACCAGGCGAAATGGACGTGGGCGGGCTGGTCAATGTCATTCCGGTGTTAGGGTTGACGATGGGAATGACTTTGCGAGTGCGGACCGCCGACGGCTGTTGGAAGCTCATATTAAGATTACTGGTAACCCCTGAATGTACGAATGAATTGGTAGACGCGGGAGACAAGGAGATGGATGGCGTGACCTGCTGGACAGGCTGAATCTGGTGCTGAAGAGGAGACGAGTCCGGAGAACCGCTGGAGAGCGACGACCGATCCGAGGAAGCAGAGTGAATTGAGTGTAGCTGTGATTTCGGTGTTAATAAAAATGCCTCGAATTTAGCTGGTTGGAGGGGTCCTAGGCGCTCGGCCAATATCTGAGGGAACGGGAGGTCCGAGAACCGGGTTCTCATAACATACATCGTCCTCTGTAAGGAGACCCGGACAGAACTCCAGGTCGTCGTCCAGGTCGAAAGACCGGCCAGCTTCAAACCGTGCGCGGAAGGCAGTCACAGCAGGGGCTTCAGCAAGTTCTCTCATACTCTTCACACCGCGGAATTGACGTTGAGCATTCTGAGATGCCATCTTGGGCCCTCTACGGGAGCGGCCGCTATGATGGTTGTTCGATGATGGCATGTGGCTAGTAGCACCCTGATGGTGATGCTGGTGGTGATGCTGCTGGTGATGGCCGTAGAAGAAAGTAGACATTGTGATGTGATTTGTGGTGGCGAATAGAGGGGCAGATGTATGTTAATGTTACTGACTCAGGTTTTCGAGGTGATTACAGAAAACCAGCACAACTCGATACCTGAGGACAACAAGAACGGTTTGAAAGGCGAAATGAAAGGGTATAGACGGAAGAGGACAGTTGGAATGCAAGTATATAAGACAAAGATACAAAGGGGATGTAGTAATGATAGTACTAAGGAAGAAGAGTGGAAGTTGGGGGAGTGAGAGCGAAAGGTCGGGTCGAATTTGTGTTTTAGTTGGTTGTGGGATGGGGAATCATGAATCGATGGGCGGGACAAGAGGTAGAAAAGAAGAACCGGGAGCGAAGAAAAGGGAAGACGATGCTCGCAGCGGACGAAGGCAACAGGCCAGGAGGGGCTGCAGTTGTTTTGCTGGGGCTGAGTGAGTCCTCAATCCGTAGGAGCTGGTGGAGCCCTTGCAAAGGCAGTACCAGATCAGTACACTGTTTACCATACAGCCAACCTGGCATGTAATAATGAAGTTGGTCCTGACGAGGGATTGTATGGTAATATCTGCGTTCCACTTTCGGTGCTAACCAAGGTCACGCAGCACTCTTAGGGCAGCTAGAATCCAACCAGAAGTCCGTCCGCGGCATCTGAGTGGCAAGGTGGGAACTAGGAAGCCCAATGGTATCCATTTAAAGGAGCTGCAAGTGGAGAAAAAACAGCCACTTTGAATAAAAGCCAATAGTATTGCTTTAATCTTACTAAAAGCGGTTAGTGAATGGCCCTAAGTGACGTCTTTTTAGTTACAAGTTAATCTTATTCTGGCAAATTTATCTCCTCCCAGTCTCTGCATTGAAATCTGGGCTTGCTTGATTGGGTTTAGCGGGCAATCCTGAGGCGATATCCTCATTACTCGACGGCACAGCTGTAGACAGGCAAAGATGAGGAGATTAAGGTAATGTTATTCTGCCTTTATTTTCCTGCTTCTAGTATGGTAGCTGAAGACTGTTGGTATGAGGATCAATAATGTTCCTGCTAATGACTGTTATTCATTAAATACATAACTTAAAATGGTGCAGCACAATGATGACTACCTTACGCATAGGTACTTTTGTACTCTCCTCATGTAGTCTTCATGTCTGTCAGTACCTGCACACGGGTTGCCGCTGGTGGATGTACAGGTAATATTTGTGGTTTTCATGGAAGTTTTAGATCCTCAAAGCTATTATTATTGACATCTGCTATTGTCCTTTTGACTATTCCTGGACGAGTAAAGAAAGGAGAGAGAATGTAGGTAAGGTAAGGACCGTAGGCCCATTAAGGTACTGGTATGACAGACAGGCATGCGTTGCAACTTGCAACCTAGAAAGCAGCAGCCAGCAAGCGCCATTTCCCTCGGGTAATGATTGCACTCCACCCGCCCTTTGTGCTTTGATTCGTGGTCGTCACTCTCGGCAAGGTACCATGACTAAGTTCTCTTGAACCGTGCCACCTGGCTTGGATATCTGGTCAACAATAACAATGTCTGCAAGATCACAAGGTATGTAGGATGCGTACAGACATTATTCGCCAGATATCCAGAAGTAGACCTTCCAGCGCCAATTTGAGATATCCTATATGTCTGAGAGACGTTCTTGACCAGGTACCTTGCTGTCAAAGTAGATTGAACACATCTCTTCCAGAAATCGGATGAGATTAGCTGCCGGTAGAGTCGATCAACCAGTGATAAGTACTCATGATTCGTACAATCAACCCAAAAATTCGAACCATGCGTCTTCTTGGTAACCAATATCAGAATACAAAGAAGATCCTCGCAAAAGGCTGTACGGAGTCCCAAAGTTAATTTAATGCCCATCCTTGGATACTCTATGGAGATGTCTCAACTGATAAGGGTAGAGATAATCGCTCTTTTGAGCAGAAACGCGTAGAATCATGCTGAGTGTGACACACAGAGAAACATCTTACTCGACAGCGGCTAATGAAGCACTTCACAGCGGCATATCTGCTCACAGTACGGAGTAGATAGGACCATGCATGCCATCGGACCAATACAACCCCTCCCCTCTCCTTGCGCTACTGCACTTCGACTCCTAGGGATCAGGATGCGTTTCTTCTTGTTTCTCCTGGGTGCATGGTTGGGCACTAGTCTCATTGGTCATTGGTGCAAAAGGTTCCCTCCTGCATAATGCATGAGCTGTTAACATCATTTCAAAATTATCAAATCTATGTTCTAAGTTTATGAACTTGGTTGGTGATAGCTAAGTGTAGGCACTCTCCAAGTACCTCCAAAGTCGTCTCACCGCTCCTTCAATCATTTTATGATTTGGGGTCTTGATGGGAGTTTCACCCTTCCGAAGTCTCCTTATTGAATGTGAGGGGTCCCAAGACAGGATGAAAGAGTTACCCCTCACAAGGTTCAAACCTTGTTTGCTATCCTGCTTGTACTGCATGTCGTTATGATCAATCTCATGGCGAATGTTCGGTCCATCCCTCTCAAATCCAGCACTGACGTACTCGAGCCAATTTAAGGTGACGCAGTGGGAGGTATCCAACCGTTTCATCAGCTCAGTGCCATGATGCCATCAACCTACTTTTCATGATGGATGCCCATCAAAATCAGTGCTGTCGTTCTCAATATGCGGTCCTGCACTTGACACTACTGTTCTTACACTGACAGAGCAGTTACCCTGATTCAAGATATCTGCAAACATAGGTAGTATTTCCAGATTCACACGGCCTACGCTTCTACTGCTGTGAAGAAGGAGCCACAACAATGTGTTCAACCCGAAGCAATATTCTCAAGCACCACCTAAGGGGAGATTCACACGTCTCACTGCTTTCCGCGGCGTTCTCAGCTCGGGAATATGACAGTCGCGATGGCAGTGACGGAACATGATCAGTACGAAAAGCGCGGCATCTCATTAATAACCTTCTGAACAAATGAATACTCCCCCTGTCGGCGGATCACTGGCTAGCAACCATTGCTATACATGGTCTGCTTCAGCTAGCAGTTGCACACGGTCAGCCAACTAGGCTAATCACTTCGAGTAGCCGAAGAACAGCCATTGGAGCCAAATGAACCTGCCAACTCCTTCACGGAGTTGTGGGAATAGAGAAAACTCGGCAGTCGCAGTTTCCGGGAAGGGAGGAAAAAGTAACCCTTCCATTCTTCAAGATACTATAAGCTAGCAGGGTATGATCTAGTGATGATCGCCTCAAAGCAACAAGTCCCGAAGGGCGCATATAATTTAGCCGCCCTGTTAATCCTAGGTGGCTTAGCACGGCTGACCAGACGAAAAGCCCTGTTTTCCACACCCTGTGGCCGTAGATGCTATAACATTGCTAAGCGAGCCACGAGAGGACTCTAATTGCATACCAAAAGTTATGGCCCATCATGTCAAAATGACCAATATCGTTAAGAGTGAGACAGTGAGCACTCTACCATGCCTGCGAGTGAGCAAGGATAGACCGAGCTTGTGGGTATATGTCCGCGACCTGCTAAATGACCGAACAACAGAGTAAGCCCAAACTGCGCCTAGAACATGCGAATGCAGCAACCGAAGACCTTGAACGCCGTTTCAATGCCCATGAAACTAAGATCAAAAGCAGACCAGCGTCATTTGTCCAGATTTTTGGTTTTGACCATCCGCCCGAGTAGCTCCTTGCAAGTCTTCTCGCTGTACTGCTCCCAAACTTCATACAGTGACACCAATTCCTGGGTGCATTCGATGACTCCTTTGATGTCGACTTCACTCTCAGCAAGCCAGCTGATGAGTTTCTGAATTTTGGGAGGAGGCCCGGAACCAGTCCGGTCTCCTAATGCAGCTAGCACATTCATTCCACCATCCCTCATTGCGCCGGCGAGGACGGGCGCCGCAGACCCATGAAAATTTCCCGAAGTTGGCTTGAAGACAACTGCGACAATAATCGCCATGACCGCAATGACATGAGGCGCGTATAGGAGAGGTAGGTCCGTAAGGTAATGATCATTGATCACAGACCATGCAAGAGCAACCTCGTCCGACGTGAGTGACAGTTCGGGTTGAAGCTCTGATAATGTTCGATATGGATGGTGCACAATGAGTTGCGAGTTCATCTCTGATATCAGGGAGAATTCACATTCGCCTAGTTTGGAAACATCCGGAGTAATGAACTCTGATATCTGTTAGCGATGGTACGCAAACCGCATGTCGGATGCTATACCTGGCCAGAGGCTCCGGGCTTCACCGACAACAAAACGGATATGTTGCGGACACTCTTCCATTTTGCATGCGAGATAGAATGCAGTCGTAAGAACAAGGTACGGGTTCGTATGTCTGATCTCATTTTTCGTATAGAATCGCTTGATATACACCTGAGCAGTCGCAAGAGCTTGCTGCCTAGTTGACATTCGCTTTCCAAGTTTTATAAGTTCTGTTGTAGTCAGCCCAACCATCTTCTTAAGATACATATCGGGCTCTCGCTTACGCTGACTGAAATAGATATTGAGTAGTCTCTGGTCCGGTAGAGCGAACTGAGAATGAGCAACTTTATCGCTTTCTCGAAATATTTCCTGAATCTCCGCCAATTTCTCTCTTGTAAACAACCAATGTCGACGCTGGGTCGACGCCCAATAATTGGCCGCCATTTCCGAATTTGTGATCAAGGACCTGAATATTGCCTATTTCTTCAGGTTGATAGATTCATCATGATGGCACTAGAGGTACCGAATATGGGCATATCACTCGTAGCCAGAGCACCATATGAGTCGACTTGACAGATTGGAGAAGCACAGATGCAGATGTCTTGAAGAACCACTTGAGATCAAGTATCCAGAGAACGATTCTAGATATATTAGAAGCAAGAGATCTCGCATGCAGTTCATCATCACTTAATATGCTGTTTCGAACACATATGTAATCTGCCCAAGGTGAGAGCTTTCCCAAAGGGGACTAGTAGGGTTGGGCCCTCTGGTCCAGTAAACCGGGCCGGAATCTTCCGGCTGATGTCGTAAGGAAAGCAAATCATTGCGGCTGGATTTCTCATGGCGAGTTGTGTTGGGCTTGATTTCATAAACAACTGCAATAATAATGCACAGCATATAGCGGTTTTTCTTCATATTGCAACGCCCACGGATTCGATGCACCAGTCATTACGAAAATTTACAAACCTCTGCCCTCACAGGGAAAGCTCCGACCTTAAATTTCTGTGACTTCTCTTAAAATAATGACGGGTCCTCGGCTATAGTCGATAAACATCGAACATGGCAATCGGCGAGTCCGAAGATGAACGTGACCAAAGAGTTGCAAAACTCTGGGAAAGCCTAGACGTCCAGAAAAAAGGTCAACTCGATATCAATGGCTTGAAGAAGGGGTTCAAGAGGATTGACCATCGTGAGCATACTCCCTGACCGGATCCCGTGCGCCTTGAGCAGGTGACTGACCTTGGCTATCGCAATTTTGACAGCTCTGAAAAATGCGGATGACATGGTACGAAATATCCTGCAGACGGTCGACACCAACGGCGATGGATACATAGACTTCTCTGGTAAGATCATACGGACTTTGTCAGGAGCTTTTTGTCTCTCCTGCTGCAAACTGGTTTAATGCCAGTTTTTTTTACCCGCCTAATGATGATTAGAATTTCGAGCTTTTGTCGACCATACCGAGCACGGGCTATGGCAACTCTTCCGGAGCATCGATCGCAACCAGAATGGAGTGATAGACAAGAACGAACTGAGGGCTGCCTTTTCCCGTTCTGGGATCACGTTGTCTAGCGCTAAACTAGACGCCTTCTTTGAGGATGTTGACTCAAATAAGGATGGTGTCATTTCATATCCAGAGTGGAGGTATGTGCATGAAGGGTCAGATGAAGTTGCTAGTGATGACTGACCGTTCAACCTTTAGGGACTTCCTTCTATTTCTTCCCGCCCATTCGCCGTCCGACCTGCACGCTGTTTTCTCATATTATACGGCCACGGGCAATCTAAACCCGGAAGGAGATGTCCACATCAATGATCTGCAGGGTTTAGGTACAAACCACTCGTTTCTTAAGCGTTATCTTTTGGCCATCAAAGACATTTTGTACAATATATTCCCTGTGCACGCTTTGACAGCCTTGGTTCCATCAGCTTACGCCGAAGCCGGCGGGACGTTATTGCTGGGCGCCGCATTAGAGCATGATTCTCTCCCTTTAGACGATGACTTCGAGTTGGAGTGGCTGCCCATACCCAGGACTGTCGCCATGTGGATGTCCTTGCGATATTATGAACAGAAGTTGACCGAGAACACTCCTCAATTAGGTTATTTTCTTGCGGGCGGGATCGCAGGCGCCGTATCAAGAACAGCCACGGCGCCTTTAGATCGACTTAAAGTTTATCTTATCGCCCAGACTGGTGCGAAGAAAAGTGCTGCTCAGGTAGCGAAGGATGGTGCTCCATTGAAGGCAGCTGGCTGTGCTTCCAGGACACTTGTCGGTGCGGTAAAGGAGTTATGGCGTGCTGGGGGGATACGGAGCTTGTTTGCTGGTATGTTAACTGCTTACAGTGTCACGGAATCCACTGACAGCCAGAAGGCAACGGCTTGAATGTCGTTAAAGTTATGCCCGAATCAGCCATCAAATTTGGAGCCTACGAGGTATGACGTGATTGTCCACCCACGCGAGTTTCGGTCAGCAATTAATGATGTGATGAATTAGTCCGCAAAACGTGCCTTCGCTCGTCTTGAAGGACACAACGATCCTAGACGACTCCAGCCTACGTCGCAGTTCCTGTCCGGTGGATTTGGTGGGATGGTGGCCCAGTATGTGACGCTATCTCCCCGCAAAACGGTGTTATCTAACAGTGATGTAGATGCTTTGTCTACCCTCTTGATACCCTCAAGTTGTAAGTCCTGGTGGTCCAGTAAAAATATTACATTCTACAGCTAACTAACCCGTCTTAGCCGAATGCAATGTGACACCGTCGAGGGTGGCTTGAAAGGCAATCAACTCATCGCGGCTACTGCTCGAAAAGTGTGGAACAAAGCAGGCCTCCTGGGCTTTTTTCGTGGTTTGCCTCTAGGCCTCCTTGGCATGTTTCCTTACGCCGCCATCGATCTGTCAACCTTCGAATATTTGAAACGCGCTCTCCTTGCACGACAAGCCCGGATTAACCACTGCCATGAAGATGATGTTCCCCTCAACAACTTCACCACAGGAGCAATCGGTGCTCTCAGTGGCGGGTTCAGCGCTTCCGTTGTTTACCCACTGAATGTCCTTCGTACCAGACTACAGGCCCAAGGCACTGTACTTCACCCCACAACATACACCGGTATCGCTGATGTTGCGCGAAAAACACTCCAAACTGAAGGCCCCCGTGGCTTTTACAAAGGAATTACGCCAAATCTTCTCAAAGTAGCACCCGCCGTGTCGATCAGCTACGTTGTATATGAGAACTCGAAACGAATGCTTGGACTGAGATAACACCTCAGACCACCGTTGCGAAGAATTCGCTCTTCGCTTCTCGCTATCCCTTCTAATTTCT
This sequence comes from Aspergillus viridinutans, assembly GCF_018404265.1. Taxonomy (NCBI): domain Eukaryota; kingdom Fungi; phylum Ascomycota; class Eurotiomycetes; order Eurotiales; family Aspergillaceae; genus Aspergillus; species Aspergillus viridinutans. Next base: position 955,470 of record NW_025091217.1, read on the forward strand.
TCCCTTTAGAATATTTTGTCAAGATACCCATAAAGCCAAGTCGCCATAAGTGGCAAGCCCTTTCTCTCAGTTGGGATTCCCTTTGCCTGCCTTCTCCGTTTATCCGCTTTTGTCCCATTTAACCATTCGAACTCTCTCTTGTTTCTGAGCCTATATTTTGTGCATTGACATCGCGATGCGACTCGTGGTCCACCGCTGATGGTCATTTGAGGACGGTTTTGCATAGCGACCACCCTTACTTAGCATGGCAGGGCGTCGCGTGGTAATGCATATGGTGGCGTTTGTCCATATTTGTTGCATTTTGTTTCTTCATTCTTGTATAACCAAGGATACCTGCGGGTCCTACTGGAAAAATCTGGAACAATGTATCTACATTTCATGCTTCACAGCGTCGTCGGCTTCTGACTCAGATAACAACAGAATAGATCCATCTGTCAAGGGGACTCGAATCCTTTTATCCAATTGGAGTATGCTGTGACACGTATTCCCATAAGATTGTCCATCAAATACAGTAGTAGATCCTTCATTTACTGTCGTGCAGCAACCGCTCTCACCTCTTCCTCTTTAGGAAGAATGTCTGGAACCGGCCCGACAGGAGTAATAGCAAACTGATTGATCTGCTTATGACTCTTTGTATAGTGTTTCTTAATGTGCTCAAAATCCGTCGTCTCCCGGAACGCGGGAATATCCCAGTAAAGGCGACGCACCCAGCGATGAATGGCCGGGTACCCGGAGCGAATATCACGAATGTTACACTTGAAGTGCTGCACGTAGACGGGGTCAAAGCGGATGATAGTCGTGAAAAGTCGGATATCGATCTCGGTGATGGATGAGCCGAAGAAGTACGGGGAGTTGGCGTCCTTTGAGAGATGGGCTTCGATCTTGTCGAGGGAGGCGAAGAGGGTCGTCACAGCCTTCTCGTAGGCTTCTTGTGTCGTTGCGAAACCGGACTTGTAGACGCCGTTGTTGACATCGTTGTAGGTCCAGTCGTTGGTGGCGTCGATCTCGCTTCGGAGAGCGGGAGGGTACAGGTCGACGCTCCTGTATTTTTCGGGAAGGAGATCATCGAATTCGTAGTAGAACATGCGAATGATCTCAGCGCTCTGTTCAAATGTTCAAATCAGTAAGAGCTCGGGCGACAGCGGATAGAGTGGATATAAACGTACCTCGTTGCTCACGATGCGTTGCGTCTTCTTATCAAATAGCACTGGGACGGTGAATCTTCCAGTATAATCAGGATCATTGGAGAAGTATATGGCACGCAGATGCGTGAAATGAGGATGCAACGGATCTGGGGTGACATTCTCTCCTGCAACCTCTTCGTCGGCTGTTGCAAAGCGCCAGCCTTTCCAACAGAAGATATTAGTTTCGTTCTTTAGCGGCTTCAAATTTGAAAATCCATACCATTTTCGCCCAAATGCCAGTGGACTGATGTAAACGAGATGATATCCTCGAGACCCTTGAGCTTCCGTGTGATCAATGTCCGGTGTGCTGCGTGATGAGAAGGCTGTTAGCCGTCGTGGCTTACACTTGAGCAACGGAGAGGTCTTCAAGAGAAAGCGCACCCCAAGGACAGGCATATGAGACATAAAGATGATAGCGATCTTTCTCCGGGGGAAATTCAGCGCCAGGCTCCCTGGAGATGAAGTTGCGGAAAACCGATTGCTGCCGCTTGAATTCGCCCGACTTGTCTTTGGGGTCCACCCAATCGGTAATTTTGCCTGTATTGCCTGTCTATTTGGAAAGGAGCATAAGGTCAATTAAGAGCCTTTTGAGACATGTTCAATGAGACTCGAGAGCTTACGGCCATGTTGCGGATTGGAAGGAGAGGTTGTCTGCGGATGTGGAAGCTTCCGTAAGTTGACAGGGAACTGCGAAACCCGGCGGTTGTTATGGACCTCGGGATATGTCGCGAGACCAGTTGGGTTCGAGGGAGCGCAGCAAGCATGAGATATTACCGAGAATTTCAATATAATCAAAGAGAGGAAATGACGCCTTTAATAGGTAATGGGTTGCTATCTCGAGTTGTGGTGCGGGGGACAATGACGTTTGCTTACCGAGTGCTTACGGATGGATCGCATAAAATCTGACAAAGCAAGGGCCCTCATTTCTACCATTACTACTATGTGGAAGTCAGAATTAGCACTTATTGATGACAACAAATTGCATATTTTGTTTCTAAACCGGTGACAAGAGTGCTGTAAATAGACTTCTAACATAGGCCGTGTCCGCATATCGGTTTCTGCGCAGGCATTCCATCTACTTCTGAAGTTTCACCATAACGTAGGGAATTTCAACATCCTCCTCATTTTGATCCTCTGCAGTCACCTCGAAGATGATGTTCTTCTGGTGATCTGGGATAGGCTTCTTGCTAATATGCGCCACGAGCTTGCTCATCCTAAGCAAATAATGTTAGCTGAGATTCTAGAGCGATGTGTAAAGGGTGATACTTACTTCATAGGAAGTCGGTCTTTGACCTTAGATGGGGGGTAAAAACTGGCATACAGCAGACTGACTCCCGAGCTGACCATGCTAATCTCCAAGCCCAGGTCTGAGAAGTGCTTGAGGAAGTCTTGTAGAGGAATGTCGTCGAGTTCGAAACGGTCCCAAAGTCGATCGATGGTCACCTCACCTTGCTTGCCCATGTACTTGCCCCTTGGACTGGCTATGGGCTCACTGAAGCCAAAGAAAGGGAGAGCGAGGTTCACGAAGCCATTCTTGTATTGCTCAATATCGTCCTTGCCATCGATGATCTTGTACAGCTCCAGAGCAACCAAGCCTGTGACCAATGCGGTAGTTGTGGCAATGGCCGGAATGATCTTACCGGCAATGAACTTGGTTTTGTGGCGGTCAGCCTGGGGAATATCATAGTTGTCTGCGCGGAGGTTGCTAGCGGCGGTGATGAAGTCGATGTGATGGTTTGTATCGTCATCCTTCTCAAATTCAACGGGGTTCAAGCGGAATCCGGAGAGGGATTCGGGAGAAGGCAGAGACTCAACGAGGCGCTGAATCTCTTGACTGTCATCAAGGGATGAAGACTGCTGAGCATTCGGGTCGGGCTCATTCTCATCTGCCTGAATCTTGACGCCGGAGCTTGGGGTAAACTCAGGAATGATCATGTTGTCCACAATCTTTCTGTAGTACTCTTTGTCTACGCCGGGGTTCTTGATTCCATAGTTGAAGGCATGGAGATTTGCGCCGGCAACAACGAATGCTAGGTGAGTTGGGTTCGAGCTATCGAACTTGAGAGGTGTTGGGGCACGCTTTGGCCCAGACCAGAAAGGTTGACCAGAAGAGGTCTTGGAGTCTCGAGGAAAGTTGTAGAGAAGTTGTTGAATTGCATTGTTGTACTGAGCCTCAAACTGCTGGCGAGCCCAGACGATGCAATCATCAATGGAAGCTGGTTTGTTGGTTACCAAGAAATCCCGGAGGTGCTCCAAAGTCTGCTTCTCATTTCCAGCCTGCTTGAGCGTCTGCTCGATGTAATTTGGCTGGGACAGATACATATTCACAGCCTCAGGGGGGCCGACAAAGAAAGTCTGGAAGAGATCCCGCGCCCAGGCAATTGTGTGTTCAATTCTGTTGGGGAAGCTCTTCAATGTGCACATTGGGAACGACTTTTCTGGGGGATCCTGAGAGCTCGAGTAGGATTCGGTGATATGGGGCAGAATGACCTGAGTGTTGCCTTTCGTACCAAGGGTGCCGCTTTCAAGAAGAGGCTTGCGGAAGAAAACACAGCGACGATCAACATAAGTTCTTGCATCGACGTTGTCCAGGGCGTTGGTCACACCATCCAGAGCTTCCCAAAAGTCTTCGTTGAAAATGTGTTCGGTGTCGGGCCCAACTCGGTCTCGAAGTGTCACGATTTTACCGTTCAGGTCGGGGTTCATCGCCTGTGCCGCAGCAGAAGCGCAATCACTCTTGAGCTTCCCAACATCTTTAGAACGGAACAGGAATTGTCTGTTGAGGTTGCTCCTTTCGATCTGATCCATGTCGGTGACGAAGATCTTGCCCTTGGGACCAGTTCCAAGACCCATCATGGCCCAGTTCTTCAAAGTCTCGCACCCAATAGCTCCCGCACCAACAAGGAACTGTGTGAGATTGGCGATCTTGTCCTGAAACTCTTTGCCAAAGACGGCAATTTGCCCGTCGTAGCGAGTGCCAAGTGGCTTACAGCTCTCTTCGGAACGGGTGACAGATGTCGGCAGCGACTCCAAGGAGTCGAGGTAGAGCCATTGATGAAGAGGGTTGAACTTTCCGGAGACGGCCTTTAGAACTTCCTGGGCTGCAACACCTCCAAAGAAAGCGGCCAAGGGGTTGAGATCTCCGCGAGCCTGGTAGCTCAGCTCTCTGATAATTTTCTCGTCCAATTCCACCTTTTCTTCCTGGCTTGACGCAAGTTCATTCGCGATCTTAATCACTTCCTGGGCGTCACTGTCATTGTGGGGGCGAGGGAATTGACCATCATGAGCCTCGGCGAATTTGTGGAGCGCTTGAACTCCGATGTGTAGTTGCTGTGGCCGGTCGAACTTGGCAAAGTCAGAGACCATGAGCTCAGGCTTCTTAAGCTGTTCGCTGAATGGCTCAAAGTCGACGAACTTAGGCATCTTGACCTGCGTGAAGATACCGCCGCCTTGATACGTGCCTAGGCCCGAGACGTCCCCAATTGAGAATGTATAAGGACCCTTGACAGTGATCTTCCGTGGATCGCAATTGTTCAGCCCTTCCATACCCTTGACTTCAGTAAATGTCACGTAATCCCCGTCTTCGAGGCCATGGCGAGTCTCGTCCAACGCAGAAACCAAGCCATCTTCGTCAATGTCGGCAACGATACCGCTGACTGGCTCTTCACCCGTAGCATCTCCAACGGTAAAGTTCTTTCCGAAATCATTGAAAATGTATCCAAAGAGACCAAATGTGTCGGTGATGGTGATATAGATGCCGTTCTTGTGGCAGAAGTCAGCGATAGCAAGCTGTTCCTTCAGAGGGGTTGTAGTGAGAACCACTGCCTGGTACTGTTTCAGTTGCTCGAGATCATCCACCAAGTTGCTACCCTTATGAACAGTAACAGGCACGTACGAGTTCAGCTCTGCGACCCTCGGAGCTGTTACCTCGGCCCTTGGTTTCCCGACATCTTGTGGTTGAAGGAAGAACTGTGAGGATAGGTCGGAGATAACGACTGGCGCAGGATCGTATAGCGTGAGGGACTTCACACCGGCAAGGGCAATGTTCTTGGCTGATAGAGGTCGTCAGTCGTTGACCGTACTTCTCAAACCAGTTATTGTACTCACCGATCTCCACACCAAGACCCTTCAGACCAACAACAAGAACATTTGAAGAGCCCATTCGCTTCATAGCCTCATGGCCAAGGACGTACCTATAAACCAATAAAGATTAGAGAATTCCATTACGGCGGAACGGTATCAACATACAGTTGGCGACTGTACAGAGACTCATCGATCTCTCCATGTTTGATCTTCTCCACTGTTTCCTGGGGGTTATCAAGTTGCATATTGGAGTCCTAGAGACAGACGTAATCAGTACCTTCTCCGCGCCATACAAGATCAGTGATCATTGATGAGATAACATACCGTCATGATTTTCTTCTCAGGCGGGGTTGCTGCTTGGTCGCAGGACGCTCTACGCTTTGCCAGCTTCGCAGCGTCACGAACAGGTAGTTCTGAAGGAATTGTGAAGGATTATAGATGAAAGTCTTGCCTTTGAGCAAGACTTTCTACCAGTATTGACTCGTGTCTACCACACCTGGTGCAGACTAAAATGCGGGAGCGCTTAGAATGTCGCTCAAGATGGTAAATACAGCTAGAAGGAACTGTGCAAAGCTCTCAGTCGAAGCAACAATGTGTCGTTTTGAAAAATTTGGAACTGTCGAGGTAGATGATGGATTTACAAAGCAGAGAATCGTGGATGACCAAGCAAAGACGCAAGAAGGATGTCTCTTTTCAGTTGGCGACGTAAGAGGGACAAGCTGTTGATGGCTGACTCAGCAGCCTCCTAAACTGTGATTGGTCATAGCCCCGCGAGGAGGACCTAGGATAAGGAAGCATTGCCAGTGGAACCTCTGACGAAGAGGAAAAGTACCTAGAAGTGATGGTGATGACAGCCGCGTGGGCGGATTCAGGCTGCCATAAGTTCATGATGCGTATACTGGATGATTGACTCAACCCGGCGGTGCCTACACTCATTCCTTGAGTGACGTTGATCTGGCTCCTCCACAATCTCGGCGGTCACATCAGTTTCCGACGACGCGTCGTGAAACTCAGTTTCAGGACACGCACTTGTCTTTACTCTTGATTTTATGTGTCGCTACGAGCTTCTCGGCCGAGGACTATTGTATTGGCAGCGTCGAAAGTCCAAAGCAGATAGAAAGCCATCATCAAGGTCGGTCATACTTGTAGGCACAACGCTCTTTAGGCCACTTCCTCTAACCTTGAGATAGTGGACTCCAGCCAGAATGCTCCACGAGATCCTACTCTCACTCTCAGGCCAACCGTCACCTCTCTTCGCTTTCAGTTCAGAAGAAGACGTCGTCTCTGAGAATGCTTTTCCACTGTCCCCTCCGGAGAAAGCCCTCCTCACATCGCTCGCCCGTTTGAGTAGACTCCATGCCAGACTTCGAGAACACACGTCTCTGATATCATCTTCGCATCCTTCGACCATCTGCCGTGCTGTTTCCTCAGCTATAAACGCTCATCATTTAGGAGGTTTTCAGAGGAAGATCTTGGRAGTCGAGAAAGCTATTTTGGCCGAGGATAGTGCATATGTTGGCGGTTATGGCATCGTACCATTGTCAACTATCGTTGGGGAGTTTTCGCCATGGACGAGGCGATTAGAATGGCTTTGGGAGGTTGCCCGCTTCGTTCTTCCCGAAAACAGGACTAGTAGTGCACATAGTTGTACGGGCTCCGCCCTGATTGATTACCTTCGAACAGAATCCCAAACGGGCTATCTTGACCTCGAAGAAATCGCGCTGCACCTGATAACACTTGCCGAATCCGCTTGGATGAGGCAGCTATCGACGTGGCTACTGTATGGAAATCTCCCGGTCTTTGGGAAGGATGACTTTTTCATTCAGGAGGATAATTCGAGCCAAATGGATGATTCGTACTCCGTTGCAAACTTTGTGATGCAGACAAGCCTGCTCCCAAAGTTTGTTTCATTGCACACGGCGTCATCAATTTTATTTATCGGGAAGACCTTGAATCATATCACGGCGAAGCGGAAAGGTGCCACAGCGGGATCGCCTGGTTCTGCAGCACCGCCAGTCACTCTTCAGGGGGAGCATATTGCGCACCTCGCCTCGTTGGGATCCCCAATATCAGCCTCAAGACTATCCAACGCGGTAGATTCTATCCGCTTGTCTTTGTCACAAAGTGTGCTCTCGAAGCTACTGCCGTTACCCAAGATCCTCGAGATTCTTTCTGTGCTGCATGATTTTCTTCTATTGGGGCGCGGTGAATTTGCTACTGCGCTTGTGTCTCATGCTGATGCCAGACTGAGTGAGCGACATCGAAGACCCGAGCTTCTCGCTGGCCGGGTCAGAGCGCAAACGGAGCTTGAAGGACTTGTCGTCAAAGATGGGGACGTAATACATGCTCTGGCACACACATGGGCCGAGCTTTATTCTCTACAAAATGAGGAAGACCCTGTGGATGAGTCGCTTGATCTTGCCCGAGACCTTGTTCGCTTATCCATTACTGACAGTAAGAGTGGACATACGGTTGCACCGCTCTCAGACGAAATTGGAAGTGATTTAGTAGCGGAAATCTCGGACGTCTCATTTGAGGACCTTCTTTTTCCAACGCGAACTTCCCTCTCGGTAGAAGTACGTGCGCCCCTTGACCTATTTCTATCGACATCCGATATCGCTGTTTACTCAAGGATTCATTCATATCTTTTGGGCATTCGCCGTGCGCAGATACGAATTAGTGATCTCTGGAAGCACTCTTTTCTCCGAAAAAGTTATCCTTCTCCATGGGGCCCACCACGAAGCAATACTCCCTTTGGACAGAATAAGCTTATACTCGGAAGGCAGAGAGATAATATCCGACTTAGCCAAATGAGACCAGTATGGGCAACGAGTAGTGCTGTGCTCTTTGTCTTATCAGAAATTGGTAGTTTTTTCCAGGGCGAAGTTGTCAATGGCTGCTGGCAGCACTTTCGTGAGTGGATTCAAGGTGGTCTGGCTACTGTCACGTCGTCGACGAGCTCTCGACCCGGAACGTCTGCATCTCTGAAGAGCAGGTTTAGCGACAGTGCAATTGAATGCAGAGTCGATATCGATCGCTCAAGTCAGGCTGCACCGCAACGACTTGACCCCGAAACTCTGACGGTCGCCCATCGTCGCTATCTATTTTCGCTTGTTCAGTCACTGTTCTTGACAGATAAACCGTTCACAGAGGCCCTCCGATCGCTGCTTAGTTTGATTGACCATTTTCTCGCACTTATTATTCGCCTAGAAAGTGTCCAGAAGAATATGGACTTGGAAACGGACGAAGGTGTGGTAGACGCCTTGGCCGACTACCCCAGGGAGGAGACAGAATTATTGGAGGCATTAAGGACTGCGCGGATGGAGGTCGAAGGGGGAATCAGGGACGTCGTCGCTCGCCTGCGAGACATTGATGACAGTCGATCGGGAGAGGGACGAAAGATGTTTGACCTTGTAAAGCATGCCCGCGCTACTCCGCTCGCCGACAGACAGAATGGCAGCGGCGTGAACGCTCAGTTTTGCCAGTACTTGCCGCGAAAGACAGCTGGAGTGGATCAACTTCTCATGAAGCTGGACTTTGGGCATGCCAATGGATGCCTCGGACCTACAGCCCCTGTGGTAGGCGACTTCCTTGAGATGGAGTAGACCGCACCCGAGTCCTTTCTTTCTACTCAGAGCTGATCGCTGGTTTGCACCTCTGGCGCTTGGGCGTTTCTGCTGAGTATACTGATCCTTATTTACCCTGTCAGTCCTCGACTGCGTCCCTTTATAGAGGTAGAGGAGCGCATTTTGCTATGAATGTATGAGATAGACGGCCAGTCACGTGTGCTTTACTGATGCCCCAGAGAGCGTCTTGAATCCCTATAGCTCTAATATGAATTAAATTTGCTCGACATGGTGGACCTGCACCCTGGCTAAATCAATGAACCAATATACCTGCTTATTGGCTGTGGGAGATGGCGTGTTGGTGCAAATCTTCATTTCTACAGATGTTGCAGCTCTGACTGGGTCATCACTCATCACCAATCTGTCAGGTCTTAACTATCGACTGCAGCGTGAATCATATTTTCTCTCTCTGACACGATACCGAGACCGCATAGCAACGAAATCTCCGAAGGCCAAATCAAAGCATCATCGAGATTGGCCCAAAGTAACACCCGAGTGAATCTGTTCCATCTAAAGTCCAAGGGCCCACAACAGGAACAGCTAGGCTAGGGGCTTTTGCTAATTCCTAAGGGCTATGGAGTTTAAGCATGGTGCGAATTTCTCAATTCCTTCAAGCAGGATGTTCACGGGGAACTCCCTGTTGTAAACTTCCAGAAGTGCTAGAAGCTAAGGTACCTATGTGTGTCTACTCTCTCCAAAGCCGAGGAGATGATTGGAGGGGATTGCGTTCCGTAAAATGTCTGGTAGAGCTAAAGAGCTGCTAAGATGCTGCCTTATCAAGTTATCAGTTCTTATCTTAGTTTTTGCCGCTTTTCGCGTTAAAACTTAAGGGTCTGAGATTCTTCTTACTAGCTCCACTTTGGCGATTCCTGGGGCAGGAAAAAGTCTGGAGTTCAATTCGCAATACTCTACGTCACCACCGAGCAACGAGTCGAATTATCGCACCTTTCGGTCTGGTCTATACATCTATGATCTCTTATGATCTCAGGATGAATTGCATGGAGTCCATGGTTATCCCCAGTCGACAACTGCAGGGCCTGATCGTCCTGCTGGAGCAGGACTTGATAGTTGATATATTAATTGAATTGTATACAGAAATCAAACTGATAATAATGTCCCCAGGCCCAGCATCTCGGACTCCCAGTTTTGGACATCCCGTGCACCTGAAGTGGGCCATTCCAGGAAGAAACATGGACGGTCTCCATCCCTTCGATCTACCAGATCACGTTTCTTACCGTCTTCAGCAATCTAGTAACTCCAAATGATCAAAAGTCACGATCCTGGCCCGAGTCCGTTGCCTCGAAAGCTCTGGCTTACAGGGTCATCGTACCCTGGTTGTTCCCGGGCGGTCCTGTGTCTGGGTCATATTGTATCATCGTGAAAGCAACTCAGAATTCCTAGACTCCATCATGGCAGTCACGAGGCCATCTTGTTTTTTATCCCTTTGCCTTTGCTTCACCTGTATCGATGTGATATCATGACCGTGTCTCAATGGTATAAACTTAGAACTCTTCTAGTACAGACCTCGAGTTATGTAGAATCCTGAAGTGTGCAATTGTAAGCTGCTTGTCTTCTGACATTTTCCCGGTCAATTGTTTCTTATCTCTGCGGGTTGTTCTTGGTTAACCTTATAGAATCTTTGACCAAGTCATGTCTTTCAATCTGCCGCGGTCGCTGACCGCAGCAGCGCGGTCATGGCTACCCTGCACTTCGCTCCATCCATTCCTACGATCAACATATTCCACCACGACCAATGAGCAACACATCCAGAGGAAGCTTCCCCGGGTGAGACCGCATCGATTCAAAGAGTTCGATCTTGCAGACCGCGTCTATGCCGTCACCGGTGGGGGACGAGGTCTGGGGCTGGCCATGGCCGAAGCGCTGATGGAAGCCGGAGCCAAAGGTACAGATATATCCACGACTTCAACTTCAACAGATACACCTGAGCACCTCCGCTAACACACCTCTCACAAACCAGTATACTGTCTAGATCGCCTCGAAAAACCACACCCTGAATTCGAAACCGCCAAAGGCCAAGCCGAAAAAGAATACGGCGGCGCCCTGGAATACCGACGCATCGACGTGCGCAACGAACCCGAGGTCAACGACGTCTTCGCCGAGATCGCCTCCCGGGATAAGCGGCTGGACGGCCTCATCGCCGCTGCGGGCATCAACCACCTGCAGAGCGCCCTGGACCACTCCCAGGCGGCCCTGAACGAAGTCATGCAGATCAACTACAACGGCGTCTTCAACTCCGCCACGGCAGCAGCGCGGCAGATGTTCCATTACCAGCAGAAGGGGTCCATCCTGCTCGTTGCAAGCATGAGCGGGCTCATCGCTAACAAGGGCATGACCTCGCCCGTGTACAACTCGTCCAAGGCGGCTGTGATCCAGCTCGCGCGGTCCCTGGCGATGGAATGGGGTCGGCAGGGGATCCGGGTTAATAGTCTCTGCCCGGGACACGTCGTCACGTCGATGGTCGAGCAGGTGTTTGAGCAGAATCCGGCTGCGAAGGCGACCTGGGAGGCGGAGAATATGCTCGGTCGGCTCGCGTGTCCGGAGGAGTTCAGGGGTGCGGCGCTCTTCGCGCTCAGTGATGCCAGTAGCTTTATGACAGGGAGCACGATGATCATTGATGGTGGTCATACTGCGTGGTGAGCTCTCGGCGCATTCCATGACTGCCATTCGCATTGCGTCTTCTGATTTCTTCCTGTATTTTTATGCCTCGGGACATCGGCTCACTGGGACGAAGGTGCATGATTCTTGTCCTTTTCTTGTACTATAAGCGACTTCCTTTCTGTTACGGTTCTTAGCAAACAATCAATAGTAATATTTAATCTGACTAAATACATACCATGACTTTCATGCAACCCAAATTGTAGATGCAGCAGCAAAGGCGGAAGCAAAACCACAAAACTCACCTCATAAGATGTTCACGAATCTCTTTTCAACACTATGGTTGAACTGATTCCCATCCATAAGGACCTGCCGCGTTTCCATCTCAACATCAGCACCTTCTTTCCGATTCGCTGCACGATCGCCCCTCTGAAGCATAACCCTCAGCACGAACGCAAGGACAGCAACCACAACCATGAAGAAAGAGCACGTCGCCATCCCACGCACGTACCATGGCCCGTCACTGCGCGGGTACAGCCTCGTCCCGAGTAACGGCCCACACTGCCCGATGAGGTTGAGGATCGCCATGCTGGCTCCCTTACCTTCCTTCGCGGGGCGGTTGTCCATCGTCCAGGTGATGATGAGGGTGATGGCAGAGAAGAAGCCTGACGTGGCGGGGTAGACGCAGGCGTATCGGATGAAGGTCTGGAGGCCTGTGGACATGCGCGCATGGTAGTAGCCTGTAGCTGCGATTGCGAGGTAGGCGAGTGAGGATATCAGAGCGTGGGCGATGAGATAGGGGCTTCTGGTTCTGTATCGGTCGGAAAGGTAGGCTGTTGCAAGCACTACCACGAAGGCGACGAGGTAAGGGGGTGCGCAGAGGGCTTGCGCGGAGAGGGAGGAGTAGCCCATGCTGTGAGAGCGTGAGTGTATTGATTAACAGGGGTTCTCTGATGTCAGGGGCTTACTCTTCTATGATGGTGGGCAAGAAGACAGGCATAGAGCTGAAAGCGACATTGCAGCTGAAGAACATAAACTATAGCAGCTGCATGTCAGTTCGACCCAAAGCGGGAGAGATATGGCTTCCACGAACAGCTGTCACATAAGATTTGGGATCCGCCAGCGCCTTGACAACTTCCCTCCAATTGAACTTCCTGGAATCGGGCCCACGATAGTCAGATCTACTCTCTCCGAGCCGCAGCTTGGCTACCATTCTCTGTCTGGGCTCAAGAAAACGCGCACTCTCGGGCGAGTCAGGAATCAGTATCCATGCAAAGACCGCGACAAGCACACTGGGGAATCCTTCGACCAGAAAGAGAGTCCGCCACGGTGCAATGGGGCCATTGCTGCTGAGCTTGACAATCAGCCATGCGAGACTACTCGCGAATGAAGTCGCCAAGGGAGCCGCTGAGATAAACAGTCCGTTTCGTAAAGCGAGTTCTTCCCGCTTGTAGAACAGTGACAGGTAGAACGGCACGCCAGGGCCAAATGCCGCTTCCGTGATGCCTAGAAAGGCACGCAGAACCACGAGTGTGCTGAATGAAGTAGCCAGTGACTGGAAGGATGCGACGAGGCCCCATCCGCATACACACAGGGAGATATAGATGTGTGGAGGAACGATCCGGTACATGAGGGTCATCCACTCAAAGAGGATATATGTGATGTAAAAGGCTGTCAAAAGCCATTCATATTGTGAAGATGAAAGATGCAAATCGTCCATGAGTCCGGCGATTTTTGCATTTCCAATATCTGCAAAGCAGTCAACTATTTGATGTACCGTTTCTGAGGCAGTAAACACACTCACTGGAACGATCCAAGAACGAGAGCAGGTAGAGAAGGGCCAAAAATGGAACCAGCTTGCGGTCAAACTTCTTCACGACTTCCTTTTCTTCAGCTGCCGTGTACTTTGTAGCGGTTACGGCCCTTTTGGGTTTCGCTTCCTGGTCGTCATACGAATCGTAGCCTTCATCTTGACCCTCATCGTCGGAAATGTAGTCCGCTTCTGCGCGAAAGTCCGTTTGCAACCTCAACGACCCAGCTGGAGGTCGATTGGAACTCGAAGATGCATTTTCATTGTCGGATGCTCCGGAATCTGGCGTATACTGCGCGCTGGCCGGTGTCCCTGTGCTGGAGCTATAGGATGATGCCTCGGTCGGCTGCAGATGGTAAGAGGCCATCTACGGAGTAATCAATGTAAGAAACGTCCGTGTCTTGTGGCTTAAGGATCCATTTCCTTTCGAGGGGAATCTCAGCAGCCAAGCACAGATATCCGAGACTTGTGATGCACCAAAATCTATCACTTATCATAAGATCATCTGACATTGGGGGTCTAACCCTGGTGGGATTAAGTACAGGGGTAGGCCTGGACGGTGCACGTGGCACACACTAGGAGAGTTGATTTGCGCCAAGGACAGATGCTGCACGGCTAATGCTCCTCCGAAATCCGCTATCAAAGTATCGGGGCACCGGAACTCAACACAAGCTATGAATGAAGAACGACCAGCCTTTGATTCATGTTGTGTCAATCGGACAGTGGCCTGAGAGAATTCATCCAATCTTCTCAACATTCAGACCCTGGTGCGACGGACGATTGATTGACGAACCATGAGTTAAGAAGAGGCATCACCTTCAGGAACCATGGGACTCCACCGCCGAGGTCTGTAAGAGTCGATCAAAAATCGGGCACGCTTCTTAGGGCGCAAGTATTTGGGGGCCGGGGGAGGCTTCTCATCGAAATGGCGCCCTCGACCACCAGTAAGAGCAGTAGCTTTATCTCTCATGATGGCAAACCACTTTTCAAGGTCCGGAATAGCCTCATGGTCCTTCATATTGTTGGCACGGAGATATGTCAGGGCGTTTTCGGCTGAGTCTCTCACAAATCGAACAGTGTTTAGATCGCTTGCTGTCTCCTTTCGTCTTCTGTTGATGTGTTCATCTCTGGCTTTGAAAAAGACGTCAAGAAGCCGCTCCACTCGACTCTGGACGCTGTCATCATCTCTCTTTCTCTTCAGGGAAGTTTTCGTATCTGCTTTGCGAGGATTATAGTTCTTCATCGACCCTTTGCCGGCCGTGTGGGCTCGCTCATTCCGCCCGTTCTCACGATCATGGTTCTGAGTATCCGCTTCATCGGGGACAACATTTTTTCCTTCAGGCTTTGCTTCGCGAGACTGTTCGAACAAAGACTTGGTGTCTTCTGAGTGTATGCCAGACTCCTTTGTCGGCTTGCTTGTGGTGGTGGTACCGGTGTGGACTTGTCCATCCAACTTCAGGATAGGCTCTTCCGAATTGGGCAACTCTGCGTTGGAATCCGTCGATGAGCGCGCTGAAACATTAAACACACCAGTCAGCATAATTGAATAAAGAACTGGGAAACAGTTACTGTGGACAAACTTTTGGTCAAAGCCTGATGCAGCCCAAGACGCTTAGTGGCCACATCCAGACTGTGCGAAGTGTTGGCAATAGGAACAATCCCCAGATACTCAGTCAGGTAGAGCTCAAGGACGCTCAGTTCCGCAGGCTCGTCTCCATTTTTTGACAGCGTCAACAGAGCTTTATCGTAGATGGTGACCTGACCATCATTAAAGTCCTGAGAGCGGCATCTGGCCAGTGAAACCTGAAGTCGGACAGCGCTGACGAGGAGATCCGATTTCTCAGTGCTTTTGAGAATATCGCGGAGGACGGGACTGGGACATTTGACCTTGAAGTATTTGTGAACCAGCTCATCGACCTTTTTCTGCTGGCTGATTCCCCTGCGGCGGCTGCCCTTAGGGGACGAGTTTTCTGGTATCCAGGATGAAGCCATTGTGTTTAGAGATGCTTTTTGGGAAGTCGGTTGGTGAGTTTAGCGGAGCGATGAGTAAAGGTTTGATTGAAAGGAACGAATGATTAGATGAAGACCAACTCCATGAAAACAGAATGAGTGCGCTATTGACGTCGTAGCTCAAGGAGATGAAAGGAGAACTTGGGTGGCTGTGGCAAGCGAAAGAAGACTTTATAGACAAGGATGTGTTTGTCACAGTTCAACAAATGACTAGTGGGAAGAGAGCAGATGCAATCGACAAGAAATGAAGAATAAGACGAAGCCCTTGAGATCCATCCTTATTGAGCAATCTACCTCAATGCTCTAGGACCTGCCCGTCAAGTCCTTACAGAATAGAAGTCTATGGAGGTAAACCTCCGTCAATGGGAACACTTTCCTAAAAAATTATCAAGACCTTTGGGGTCTAATCAACGTCTCTCTTGCTCATATTGTTCTTTATATTACTCACTCAAAGGTATTGACTGCATTGACAGCGCACCTATTGCCTGGCACCTTTCAATCAATAAGCCTCGTAAAGAGTTGATAGGGAATGTGAAAGCATCATTTTCAAAGATATAATTTCGTAACAAGAGCAATGCAGAATAGTTAAAAGGTATCCTAGAAGTAACAATAGCATTATGGGATTAGTACAAACTGCAATCTGTCATGAGGGACCCTGAGGCAAAATATCAAGTCAATTCCGACATTAGATCCTTCGCAAGCCAATGCTTAATTCCGCTGTTTCCAAATCTTCTCGATCTCCTCAACAAGAACCGAAACCCGACTACCCCTTCCTCCTTGGGCACAATCTTTCCACACGCCGTCGTCACGAACACACCACACATGCTCATCTAGCCGGACGGTACAGCTAGTTGTGACACCAAGTGCCTCGCTGTACAGGGCACTCTTGCGGAGCAGCGCAATACCGCTAAGGGGATCCTTGTCCCCACCGTCATGGCCAGGGTCATCGTCCTGCTGGCTGGCACACTCGTTCAAGGCATCAAAATCAATGCCATGTTCTAAAGCGCATTGCTCGACGAATGAGCGCTCCGGAATCTTCTCATAGGAACTGATCAGGCAGTTGGCGAAGCCCAGGGAGCGGATCGTTGGGGTGCGTTGCGTGCTTCGTCCCTCCGGTGGGAAAGGGAGATTCGCAGCACAGAGAATGAGCATATCCCCTATGCATTCAGCAGGACCATGTTTGCATACTACATCAGTAGACTTGTTGGATACACTGTAGTTTGCTTAGCCTGCGGGCCAGTTTCGTCATCCTGGCGGAAGGTCTTGCAGTAGCTTACCTTGCGATGAATGACAATCCAAAGTCTACTTTGTCACTGATTTGCTCCATGGCAGGAACTACCAATTTTTGCAAACAATCTCGGGCGTCTGGGCATTTGCTCATGATGTGAGCTTCCAGCGAAACTTTGTTATCAACCGCTGATGCCTCAGGCTTGTGCTCCATCAGCGGCACCACATCAGCCCTTGTGAAAGGGGAAGCAGAGAAGCCATCATCCAGCCTCTTGGACGAAGGATGACATGAATGCAACAAAAATTTTGGGATAGGTGTAGGAAACCAGCTGAGAACACTGAAAAGGGCGAATCCAACCGAAATGACCATTAAGGAACGCCGCACGAAATGTGATGCTGGTTGGTCGCGGCGGGAATGGCTGGAGGCAGCCTCAGCAGATTCGATCGCGCCAAGATCATGGAGACCTTCCCTCTGATCCTGGAACTGTACTTTCTCCATAACTATTCGTACTTCACCGACCCTTCTCAACAGGTATGTTATAGTTGATGCGGGGAAGAGGTTAGATTCGGAGGCTGTGGGGACGAAGACTCATTGATGGATTAATTAATCGATCGATGTGACTGTGGAGGCAGGCCCGTAGAGAGCAACGCTGATCACGGGAGCACAGAGTTGAGAGCTCACTCAGCGCCTAAAGTTAATTAGCGGCGTTGCAAGGTGACCATTACCACATTATTAGGCCAACCGCTAGCTACCAACTCCTGTACGCATATCTGATGAATCAAGACTGCAAGCCTCAACCTTTCTGTTCGTGGATCCTTCGATCTTCAGCTACCTTATTTCTTGGCAATTGCAGGGGCAAACATCAACATCTTCATCCTGGAACGCTCGAATATAAGCTAGAGGCCAGATGCCACAACTATCAATAGGCATCCAATGCTTGAATGATACATACCCCTGCTCGCGGTCATATCTTGAGATTGCAACGTTGTATCTGTTTAATTAAAGCACAATATTCGTAACTAGGCCCTGACTCAGGTGTTACGTCGCCTGCTCCAGGGCATTTGACACCTTATGCAACAATAATAGTGTTTTGATATAGATTACCGCTTGCCCGATTGGGCCTATAGCGTGGACCTTCCCGATTTTGATTAGATAGATTACGTTCCCTTAATGGCCGAAAATCGGTTGTTTACCCCTATCTGGATCCCTGAATCCGGCGGTATAAAATCTAGCTAGTTAGATAATAGATTAGAAAGAATTATACCTTCTGAACTTTCTCATTAGTAGGCAAATTACTAGTGATTGAGTAATCTTATATAGTTCCATGATTTCTAATAGTTATGAGCCTGGATTGCCTTTAAGATCTATGGATTTAATCATTCTAAGCACCTAAAAATTAGTAGTTCCTATTTAAAAGAGCTATATCTCGCGCTAGAGAGATATCTTAAGATTGAACTACCTAATTTAGAAGAGGTGAAGCTATATTAAATACTATTATCACCCCTAACCTACTAGATATGGAATATTATGCAGAACTGTTGCCCTAAGCCACTATAAAGGTTTCTATCATGCTTAATCAGCCTGATGATTAGTGGATATGGGATGCATATATAATTAGCCTAGCTTAAATCTATGGAGTGCTTAATATACTCTAGGGAGAGAGGCCTTACCTAGTTATACTAATTTAGTTAGTTAATCTAATAATTCTAGCTAATTAGTAAGCTAAATAGCAAGCTAGATTAGCTCTAGTAAGTACTCTATTAACTAATTTAAATACTTAGTTAACTAAATTAAACTAA
Source organism: Aspergillus viridinutans (assembly GCF_018404265.1). NCBI lineage: Eukaryota > Fungi > Ascomycota > Eurotiomycetes > Eurotiales > Aspergillaceae > Aspergillus > Aspergillus viridinutans. Next base: position 973,826 of record NW_025091217.1, read on the forward strand.
TTAAGTAACCTATCAGCTATAGTAGCCACCCTAAAGGCTCTAGCTAAGCTAACCAACCTTAAGATAGTAATCTATAATAAAGAATTAGTAATCTATAAGGAAGATAAGGAGTAATATTAGCTAGATTATTAAGGCCTTATAGTTATCTAGACTACTATAGAATAAATAGTGGCCTAAGAGCACCTCCAGTGGCTTACTAGCTAATTAGATAATAAGATTAAGAGATATTAGAAGCTTAAGACTGATCTAAAACTATTAATTTAAATATAGAAGAATTAGATTAATAAAAGATATTAAAAGCTCTTATCTAAACCAGCTAATTATAGTATATTAAGCTAGCTTAGTAAGTAGGAGAAGGTGCTAAGTATATATAGGAAGCTGAATTTAATATAATATACTAGATATTTAGCTACTAAGACCTTTCTTATAGTATTAAAGAAGATAGAATTATAATATACCACTATTTAATTAGATTATCTGTAAGATAAGAAGGAAGATAAGCTAGAAGTCTTTAGTAAGATCTTCTATTATTAAAAATACTAGGAAGGCCTTAGTAAGAAAGAATAAATAAGTATTTTTATAATTTATAAAGGTAAATCCTTAGATAGAATTAATTCTAATTTAATAAATCAGAATTATAGAAGCAATAGCTAGAATAATTAATAGAATTATAGCTAGAATAAATACTCTAAGTAAATATAAGATAACTATCCCTATAGAGAGAAATACTTCTTTAATAGTGTGATATCGACTGCGGGTATATGGCTTCCGAGAAGCCATATCAGGTGTGCAATAATATCTAGTGACTAATATCACTATTTTATAGTTAGTTAGACCTTACATTCATTCTTAGCTCAGGTTAAACTATAAAAGACAGCTAGAATCCCTTAAAGTAAAGGAGGTATATATAGGGTGGCTACTAGCCTATCTCCTACTCTTACACTCTTTAAAGACTCTATGTCCTTAATAATAATAAATATCCTATCTAGTAGTATATCTAGATTAAGTAAATATATAATACTTAATTCCTAGGAAGGTTTAAAACCTCTTATAAAGGATTAATCTAAATTATAGTAGCTTTAGTCTACTAACCTTTAGGAATATTATTAATAATTTAACTTTAATAAAATCCCTTATATTAATCATCCTTAATTTAATAGAAAATACCTTAGATTAATAGTTTTTAACCTTCTTAGACTGATTAAGATACCTAAGAGGGTAATAATTTACTATTAGGATATTCTTATTAACTCTTCTCTATAGTAATATTATAAGTTATAAATGTTATAGGCTATTAGAGTCTTTTAAAATAGTAATAGATATAGGATTAATACTTTAACCTTAGAGAAAGATAAATTAGAAGTTATTAAAGTTATTTTAATAAGTTTAAATTAATATTAATAATTATTAATCTAACTTCTACTCTTAATTAGATATTATTCTTTACTTAATAAAATAAATAATATTAAATCTATATCTTCTAGTATAGAGACCCCTTAAACCTAGGCTACTAATTATAGTAATAACTTTAAGATAGAATATCTTTAACTCTAATAGTAGTTTACTCTTACTACCTAGGGCATGAATAAAGATACCTAGGCTAAACTAATCTAGCTATATAAGTAGCTAGTTAAACTTCTCTAAGAATAGTATAACTATCTAGGTTATACTAATATAGATAGAGTTATAGAAGCTATAACTACTACTTCTAACTCTAATCCTCTCCCTATTATTATCCCTGAAATACTTAAGCTATATTAGAAGGTTTCTAACCTTAAACTAATTCCTATATATAATAGTAAGTATAGTAAGGATACTATAGTAAAGTAGCTATAGTAGGTTAATAAATATTTTTATAATAAGTAAACTCTTACTTAGAAGGAAGCTACTAAACTTAAAAAGGTTATAGTAATTAAGTATTATTTTATAGGCTAGGCTAAGAAGTAGTAGGATACTTATAAATAGAAGGCTAAATATAATCTAATAGCTACTATAACTATCTTAGATACTTTTAAATAGTAGATCTAAGACTATTTTAGAGAAATTAGAGAAGAGAATAAATATTAAGAAGAGTATAAGAAATATACTTAAGAAAATTAAACTATATAATTCTATACTACTTCCCTAATTAAAGCTACTAAATATATTAAATCTAGAATTCCTAATAATATATTAATCTAGAAGTTTATTATTAATTTAAAGCTAGTTCTATATACTTATTAGGTAGAAGATTATAATAAGCTAACTACTTTTAATAATATAGTTTATTATTTTACTAAGTATAAATAGGGAGTAGTCCTATATACTTAGGTATAACTTTAATCCTTTAGAGAGATTAATAATTATTAAATAGACCTAATAAATATTAATTTAAATACCATTACAGCATCCCCTAATTAACCTAAGAAGGGAATATATAAATAGAAGGTATAGTATTAAACTAATTAAGCTTACTTTAATTATAGATAGAAAGGCTATAATATTTAAGCTTATACTATACTAAACTAGCTATAATTAAATTATAAAAAGTAGTTAGGAAAAGTAATAGACTACTAGATATAGAAGTACTAGTTAGTTAACTATTATAGGCTTCTAAAGTTAAGGAATATAAAGTATTTAATAATCTTAAACTACTAAAGGATTATAATAACTCTGATAAGGATAGTAATAAGGAAAATTAGCTACTATAAGAAGGACTATTTAATATAATAGAGATAGATTTAGAATAAGAAGATTATAATAATATTAAGGCTTATCTAAATACCCTTAGATCTAATATTCTCTATTTCTCTACTATGCTTAAAGCTTCTTAGATAGTAGTTTATCTCTAAGCACTATTAGACTATAGCTCTAGTTATATATTTATATTAAAATATCTAGCTAATTTATTACCTTCTTTATAGTTTTAATTTTAATAAATATCTAAATAACTACAGGTTCATCTACTAAATAGCAGATTTATATATATATTATATTAAATTTAAATTCTACTTAAGTTAGATAATTAATGCTATATTATCACTCCCTAGGTCCTTAAAATAATAGAGTATAATATTATCTTAGGTTAAGACTAGCTAAAATACTTTAATCCTAATATTAATTAGATTATAGGATGAATAGTTATTAAAGGATATAGAATAAAATATATAACTATCTACCCTATTAATCTAAGGACTTAAATTAAGATTAATAAAGAAATATCTCTTAATCTTATCTCTATAAAATAGCTTTAATATACTCTCTAGAAGGGTTGACAAGAAGCTTAGTTATATATTATTTAAGAATAAGAGGGGAGTAAAGAAGTATTAACTAATCTAAAATAATTAAATCCTCTTCTAGCCTAGTATAAAGATATATTTAGAGAAGAGTTAGTTATAGGAATATCTCTAGTTTAATTATTAGAATATTATATTAATATAGGAGATTTATTACTAATTAATATTAACTCTTACCTATAGTTACTAGAGAAATTTAGTAAGATAAAGAGGCAAGTTAAAGAGCTTTTAAAGAAAGTAGTTATTTATCTATTAGCTAGTGCCTAGGGCTTTCCTATTATAATTATCCTAAAGCTAGATAGAAAGTAGTAATTTTATATTAACTACTACTTACTTAATAAGGTAATTATTAAGAATACTTATCTACTACTAAGAATTTAAGAACTTCTAGATTAAGTAGATTAAGTTAAGTATCTTTTAAAGCTTAATCTCCTCTTAGATTATTAATAGTTATAAATAGATAAATTATTAATTCTGAAGATAGCTTTTAATATATTATTTAGTAAGTTTAAGTAGTTAGTAATACTATTTAGACTTTATAATACTCCTATAATATTCTAGATAATAATAAATAGTATTATGCAGGACCTTAACTTTATAGTAGTATACCTTAATAATATCTTAATTTTCTTAGACTTAGAAGAGGAATATTAGAAGCATATTTAATAGGTACTTAACTAACTCTAAGAATATTAGTTATATATAAAACTCTCTAAGTGTGTATTTACTAAGAGAGAAATATAATTTTATAGTTATATTATTAGTAATAGACTGGTTTAACTAATACCTATAAAAATAGAGGTTATAAAGATATGGCTAAAACTAATAAATATTTATAAAGTTTAATAATTCTTAGGACTAGCTATATACTATTACTAATTTATATATAAGTTTATAAGAATTATAGCTCCTCTTTATAAGCTCCTAAAGGAATTAGATACTTTACTTTATAAGAAGAAGTTTTAACCTATAGTCTAGAATACTTAATATTAGTAAGTATTTATAATACTAAAGAATATAATAGTTTATATACCTATTCTTAAGATTACTAATCCCTTACTACTATATTAAATTAAGACTAATGCATCTAAATAGGCTCTTAGTATAGTACTATTATAATAAGATAAAAAGGGATAGTAGCATTCTATAGTATTTAATAGGTAAAAGCTTAATAATACTAAAAAGAACTATCCTATATATAAGAAGGAACTTCTTATAATTAAGGAAGTACTCTAATAATAGGACTACTATATTAATAATAGTTAGCCTATTATAATTATAATAGATTATAAAAGCCTTTAATATCTTACCTATATAAAGATATATTCAAAATATCTTGTGTTAGATTAAAGAGTTTTAAATATATAGTCTAGTTATTAAGTATTATAAGGGAACTAAGGTGGTTATCCCTAATATAATAAGCTATTAACTAGACTTTATTAAAGAAGGTCTAGTAAATTAAGCATAAATACCTACTTTTAGTCTATCTATAATATAGTTATAATAGATAACTAGTAAAGAATGCCTTTATATACTATTATATCTCTATAAATTAGAATGGCATCCATTAATAGTCTTATTCTTAAAAGGCAATGACCTAGATATATCTAATAATATTAAAATAAAAATTAAGATATTAGCACTAAACTTTTAACTAAAGATAGAGTATATTAATAGATAACCTACTAATTAACTATATTATATTAATAAAGGTACTAAAATACTATATCTTAAAATTCTCTTTTAAAAGGACTTTATATTATAGCTTTATAACTAGTTTAGCTATCTAGCTTATCTAGCCTTACTTAGAGTAATTTATACCTGTGCCTAGTGGCCTATAATATAAAAGGATATCTAAGATATTACTAAGAGCTATCTAAATTATTAAATAGTAAAGCCTTTAAGACTAAATCTTAAATATAAAGCTGCACAGCACTTAGTAAAGAAGGGTATTTATCTATTTAAATATTAGGGAATTAATCTTATTAGGTATCTACCTATAATACTAAATAGTAATTAATAGATTATTATAGCTATTAATTATATAACTAGTTAGGTTGTAGTAAAAGCTATACCTAATATAAAAGAAAATATATTAGCCTATTTTCTCTATAAAGATATCTTTATTAATTATAGAGTATTTAAGGAATTACTCTTAGATAATAGTTCTAACCTTCTATCTAGAGTTATAGTAGTATACCTCAAGATTCTTAAGGTAAAATATTATATAATAACTCTAAATTATCCTAGAATAAATAGTAAGAATAAAAACATGAATAGCTTACTAGGAAAGATATTAATAAAGTATCTTATAGGTAAACTAATATATCTATAGGATAAATACCTACCTCTAGCTATCTTTACTGCTTAAGTATATATCTATACCTAAATAAAGTTATTACTATTCTACCTTCTCTATAGTGTACATCCTTTATTACCTAGTTATCTATAAACTAATTAACTAACTATCTAAGATATTAAAACTTAATTATAATATATTAACCATGTATAATCCCTGGCTAATAAGAAGCTGTTAGCATATATAATTAAATAAAACTTAATTTAAGATAGTAATATAAAGGAATCTTATCTTATAAAAGATTAATAGGTCCTTATTTAGAATAAATCCCCTTAGAAGTTCTAATATAAATAGTTTAGTCTATATAAGATTAAATAATTATACCTGCTTAGTATATATGCTATTTCAGAACCTAATAGATATATAGTAGAGAACTTAATTAATAGCTAATAATTAGTAGAAGCTAATTTTAATAGTAAGCTAGAGAAACTATAGATATTAGCTATACTAATATAATAACTATAGAAGGTAGGATTATTACTTTATATACTAATTAAAGTATATAAGGTGCTTAAAGAGGTTAAAGAACCCTTATTCTTATATAATAAACTTTTAAGGATGACTTAAAAGGATTAGGAATCTACTAAATATCTAGGAATATATTTAAAGTAGGTAGGAGAGAGTATCTTAATAAAATAATATACTTAATAAGTAAAGGTTTAAGAATATATTAATAATATACTAATAGAAACTAGTTAATCTATGTACTATTAAAAGGAGTTAACTCTAAGAAGTAATTAGAGTAAAATTAACTTAACTTCTTTAGATAATAAGTTAAATAGAGGAACACTATATAATTTATTAAGAAATAATTAAATCTAATAGGATGCTAGAGGGAGAGATATAGACATTAATAAACTTTTTATAGTAATAGTTCTAACTTATTAAGAGTAATTAGAGAAGGATAAGTTATCTAATATTATAAGAATATTAAGATAGGAGAAAGAAGACCTATTTAAATTAAGTTAAACTACTTAAAATAGTTAAGTATAAAAGAAACTAATTCTAAAAAGATACTAGTAAAATAACCTAGCTTCTTTAACTTTATTAACTTTATTAATAGAAGCTATACTTAACTATCTTAGTCTCTACCTTAGTCTAAAAATTATTAAGATTATCTTTAATATTCTTCTTAATAGTAGAAGTAACCTTACCCTAAAGAGCTATATTAGGATTATCTAACTTTTCTTTATTCTTATTAAGAGTAGCTTATTTTAAAGCCTTTACCTTAATAAGAACCCTAATCTACTTTTTAAATATCTTTTTAAAATAAATTAGATTATAGTGCACTACCTGAAGCTTATATAAATTATTCTAAATATCCCTAGTAATTAGCCAGGGCAGGATATCACTATTAAGAGGATTATTCTTCTAATATTTAATTAGAGTAGATAAAGAATCTATAAATAAAAGGTAATACTTTCCCTTATTTATTAAAGAAGTTAGAGGTATAATACTTAAAGTAGGAGGGTAATTATTCTTTACTATACTTAAAATTAAAGTAATAGAGGRAGTATAAACTACTTCTAGAGTAAGTTTAGTAATAAAAGAATCTTACTCTACTTCTTTATTAGAAATAAAAGAATTATTAGAAGAAGCAGGCTAGGGCTAGAGACTATATTCTATAAAGAATATAAGATTCTCCTATATCTAAGTCTTCTTAACACTAGTTTAGTAGTATTTAGTACTAGATAAAGGGGTTAAAGTAGGTGCTATATAATAACTAGATTAATAGAGAGTAGGCTTCTTAGGAGCTTCTTTATTTATAGTAGAAGAGGATACTATAATTATAGGCTCTAATCTCTTAGAAGAGATAGTTAAAGAAGCTATAGATTTTCTAAAGAGTCCCTAACTTAAGGAAATTAGTTAATTCTAAACTAGTTCTTTACTATTAATTACTCTAAGACCACCTTATTATAAAATAGGACTATATATATTAGCCATACCTGATGTTAATTAGGAGAAGGAGAGATATATATCTAGTTTAGTATTCTAGAGAGATACTTTACCTAGGTAGAAAGTATATTATAATCCTTTACTATACTATATATAATTCCTATATATACTAGTATATAGTACTTATAATTTATTATTTTTATTAGTAAATTCTAAAGATAAAATATAGGTCTAGAAGGTGCCTTAACTATTCTTATATTAACTATAAGGTAAATACTCTTCACTATAAACTTAGAGAATTATAGTATCCTAATTACTATATAACTTAATTAGTTTCTGTATTTCCTTGCCATTTTAAGTTAACTAGTCAAGGGGATAGATAGGATCTAAAAGGATTATATATAATTACTATATACTAGTTAAGAACTAACTAATCTTAGTTTTAGTAGTGTAAACTATACCTACTCTATCTATAATATTAACTATAGTAAAATTAATAGGATTAGTATTGCTTCCTAATAACTAGAGGAGATAAATATAATAGAGGAATAGAAGAGATTATAAGAGTTCTTTTATCTATATAAAGAGTAATAGGGCTAAGGGATAATATATTAAGGCTTACTCTATAAATATTATATATAATAAGTATAAAAAGTTAAGGGTATTTATATCTAGGCTATATATACTAATAGTAAATACTTACTTATTTACCTATGCTTATTAGTTAATTCTACCTTTATTAATTTAATTATTTATATATATATATAAATAGTAATATTTACTATAATTCTTTATATACTGCTTAAAGATTACTAATTACTTAGGCAACTTACTTATTAATATTACTAAGTAAGATAATCTAATTATACCTCTTATATTATAAATAAAGAATACACTCAGCCACTACTATAATGATTTTAAATAATAATATAAAGAATAATTTAGTTAATTCTATAGATTATTAATAAAGAAATAATAATATCTAACACCAGATCTAGAAATCTATATATCTTAGTAATGGTTATATCCATATAGTTAAATTACTAGGTACTAATAAATTTCCTGTAATATTAGCTGACTAAGAACTCTATGGATAAAGTTTGATTTAAGCAGGGGAGGATGTGATATTAACTATAGGTATATAGCTTCTAAGAAGCTATATTAGGTATATAATAATATCTAGTAATTAATATTACTATTTTATAGTTAGTTAGACCTTACATTTATTCTTAGCTTAGGTTGAACTATAAAAGACAGCTAGAATCCCTTAAAGTGAAGGAGGCATATATAGGGTAGCCACTGGCCTACCCCCTACCCTTATACTCTTTGAAGACTCTACATCCTTAATGATGATGAATATCCCAATAGATACCCCTATCTAGTTAAATTACTACACCCTAGTAATTAGAAGCTAGATGCCTATATCTAGGCTATCTTTAATTATCTATAAATGCTGCTAAAGATAAAGCTAGTAATAGAGAGAGCTATTAAGAGAGGTAATAAGTAAGCTAATTAATAGGAAGATATAAAGCTACTACTATTATATATAGCTATAAGTATCTTCCAGAGTATATTAAAAGTATTTATAAGTATAGGCCATAAATTATATAAGCTATAAGATAGTTAGATTATTAATTCAGGAGTAGATATCTATATCTATAATAATTAATCTAGATTTCTATTATATAAGCTAGTAGATAATTATTAGGCCTATTTTAGCACCACTATAGTATAGATCCTTAGATATAGCAGAATTAATGTATACATAACTAGAATAAATAGTTAGATATATATTCTAGAACTAAATAGAGTAGTATATATACTAGAATACTATATAAGTATACTCTTAATATTTTAAATTAAGAAGAAAGGGTTTTATATAAATTAATAAACTAATATTATTAAAGATTAAGAAGGAAGGCTAATTTACTAAATAGAAGAGAAATTTAATCTAGAAGTTATTAAATATAATCTAATTCTACCTATAATAATCTTTATAATAAAGAGATACTCTGCCAGGCTATACTAATTAGAAGTAATAAGTAAGAGATGGTATTAATAGCTTACCTACCTTAGAGATAAGGCTGTTTTGCACCTAGAAGAGAGTATAATTAGTATAAAGGTGACTAGCTGCTAATAATTAATCTATAAGATATATAGATTAGTAAAGGCTGGCTAGAAGATATCTTATATATCTAGAGAGAAGGCTACTAAACTATTTTAAATTATCTATTTTAATCTAATCAGGCTAATACTAGCCTATAATAGTAATTATTAGATTACTTACTTTATCTATGAGGTAACTAGATATTATATCTTATATATATACCTAGATAAGAAGTAATTAAATAAGCTAATTAAGTAGTTTATTACCTAGGTCTAGATATAATTTAGCATTAAACTATAAAAGCTATTCTCTAATAATAAATAAATACTTAGAAACACCTATATCTATAAGATAGATAGTAAAGGGATAGAAATATTATACTTAGCACTATATATTAATATATAAAAGGGCTTTATCAAATAGGCTAGATAAATAATTATTAAAATAGCCTATAGTATATAAATTACTACTAGAATGCTAGAAAAGCTGTAGCTATAGCTATTCTAAATAGTAGTATATCTTTATAATAGACAGCCCTGCAAGGAGCTTATTAAGAATAATAAAAGGAAGGAGATATAGATATAGATAATACTATATAAGAAGCTTTATAGTAAGAAGCTATTAGTAGTAAATCTCTATATATATAGCTGCAGGGCCTATATAACATTCTATAAAGAGAAGATTCTGAAATTAAAGAAGCTAGATCTATAAGCCTGGGTAGGCTATCTTATTAGATATATAGCTTCTAATATATAGAAGATATAGAATCTATTAAGGGGTATAATCATAGAAGAATAAGATATTATATTTAATAAAGATAAAGTATTTAACCCTTACCAGCTATTCTATATAGCTACTATATATATATCTAATCTACTAACACCACCTATTAAAATTAATAAGCTGCTAGATATCAATGATTTACCCAGCTTAGTGGGGGGTGAAGATAAGGAGTTAAATAAGATAGTTAAGGCTTAGGGGGTGGAAGATAGAAGTAAGTTAAGTAAGATACTATTAAGTAAGATATTAAATATAGAAAGTAGTAAGTCTAAAGAGATAAATAGTAAGGCTATAGTAGAAACTCTAGAATATTAACTTCTAACCTCTAAGGCTATACCTATCTAGAATAATTATCTAGTTAATTTAATTAAGTAAGATATTAATACTATATTATATCTAGTATAAGTAAATACTTAATATAGAATCCCTAGAGGCTAGATTAATAGCCTATAGTAAGAAACTATATTAATTTAATTAGATCTATAGATCCTAAGGTCCCTAATAAGAATTATAGATTTATCTAAGCTAGAGATACCTATATAGCTTATAGACACCCTGCTAGAATTACTATTATAATTAGATTAAGACAGTAGTAAAGATAATATATATTTACTATTAAGATAGCTTATGAAAGAGGTGCAAAGAATAAGTATTAATCTAGACTTCCCTAATAATAATACTAAGGAGATCCCTAGATAGCTAAAGTATAGTATAAGTATTAATTTTTCTAAGGAGAATATCATTAAAGAAAAATAAATATATTAACCCTATGTATACACTAGATTTACAGCTAAAGAATGGGTAGATAGATTATAAAGATACTATTTAGTATTTAGTATATTTACTATTAGAATAGAATAAGGCCTTATTCTACTATTAAATAAGCTAATAAAATAGCTTTATTAAAATAAAATACCTCCTCTACCTAAGAGCTAGAAGGTAATATAAAAGTATCTACTTAAAGAACTCTTCTAGGTAGCTATAGAGCTAGAATATAGTGCTTTAGTGATCTGAGGGACTTTTAAGAAGGTTTAAAGGTCTATAGGTAAGTAGATTATTCTATTAAAATAGGTTTTTATATATAAATTTAATTAGGAAGGCTATTTAATTAAAATAAAGGCCTGAATCTGTATATAAGGTGATTTATAGTAGATGACTAGGGAAGATATAGCTACTATAATACTTATAGTATAAATATTCCACACCTTAATAGCTATAGCTACTATATTTAATCTAGATATCAGATAAATTAACACCCTTAATATATTTATTAATAGTAAGATTAATAAGGAAGTATATATCTGGATAGTAGATAGATTCTCTAAATCTAGTTATATTTACTAGTTATAAAGAGCTCTTTATAGCCTACATAGATTACTGTGCCTTTAGTAGTAAGAATTAATGTAAACCCTTAAGGAATTAGATTTAAAATAAATTAATACTAATATATATCTCTATACTAATAATAAGGTAGTAATTATAGTATTTATTAATAATATCTTAATTCTCTACTAGCCTAAACATTATTAATATGCTGATGATTTAATCTAATAAATACAAGCTAAATATAAATTCTATAATTTAGGTAAGGAAGGAACCTTTTTAAATATTAAGATTATAAGAGATAGATCTAAGTAAAAGCTCTAGCTTAGCTAATAAGCTTATATTAATAAGATTATTACTAGATATCATCTAGAAGTAACTAGATAGAAGCTATTAACTCTATTAGATAGAAAGACCTTATACCCCTATAATAGAACTACTTCTATGGCAGAGATATACTATTATTAGTCTAAAGTTAGATCTACTATCTATCTAGCTGTTATTATATAATTAGATATAGTAAAGATAGTATCTAAATTAGTAAGATATCTTACTAATCTAGGCCTAGAGTACTTTAATACTATTAACTAGGTAATTCTATATCTTACTACTACTACTAATTATACTCTAGAATATAGTGGAAGCCTTACAGCAAGCCTTTTTCTTATTATAAGTAATACTATATTTACTAATTATTTAGACTAAAAGAGTAGTAAGGGATATTTTATTAAGCTATTTAGTACTATAGTTAATTAGTAGGCTAGGAAGTAATATACTATTACTATATCTACTACTAAAGCTAAATTACTTATAATATCTAAGACTATAAAGAATATATTCTAGTAGAAATAACTATTCCTTAATATTAGATTTAACCCTAAACATGAGATATCCATCTTATATAATAATAAGTAAATAGTAGGGCTTCTTTATAATTAAAAGCCTATTATCTAAATAAAGCTATAATATATTAATATATACTAACACTAGCTTTATTAGGAGGTCTAGAATAGCTAGATATTAGTTAATTAGATTAAAATAGCCTATATATCTACTAATAGCCTCACTAAGCTGCTTCCCTGTAATAAGTATTAAGAATTTTGCAAGATGGTTAGCCTAGTTAACTAATTAGATATTTTAATTAACTAGGAGCCTTAACCTTAATCTTACCCTAATAGCTTACTTAAGCCTTACTTATAGCCTATAATTGCCCTACCTTCCTAATCAGGTGATTAAATTGATTCAGCTCACCATATCTAATGAGCTGGGGGGGTGTTTTAATATAGATTACTACTTACCTAATTAGGCCTATAGCATGGACCTTCCTAATTTCAATTAGATAGATTACATTCCCTTAATGGCCGAAAATCAGTCATTTACCCCTATCTGGATCCCTGAATCCGGCGGTATAAAATCTAGCTAGTCAGATGATAGATTAGAAAGAATTGTACCTTCCGAACTTTCTCATTAGTAGGCAAATTACTAGTGATTGAGTAATCTTATACGGTTCCGCGATTTCCAACATAGTGACATTATCTGTAACTCCATAGTCTCAAGTTCGGCCGAAACAGTGCCGAAAACAGGCCACAGATTTGGCTCACCAAAGCAACCAAGAGTTAGAAACCCAGCTGTCGTCTTGCTGACACAAGCCGTATTAGTGATCAACAATAGCAATTAGATACGCATTGAATGGTGGTTCCCATAAGCGAAGAGATATCTCAAGATCGTTGGAGGCTTGGAGCTATCAGCATCGTTTGACGCCCTATAGGCAACTAGATCCTTGGCTTGAAGCCCACATATACGAGACGAGCATTTGGGTATGTCGTCCTTGCTCAATCCAGCAACCAGTCACACATAAACCTTCGGTGCTATGCCTGACACCATAATAGGGCATTCAAATGAAAATTCTCTGTTCTGAGATCAGCACCGCATCAGAAAACAGCCTCCCAGTCCGAGGTCACCACGTCAAGGAAAATGTCGGAAGAGGTCGAGCCAGACTTGTTCTCTGCTATGTTCGTGGTTAAATTAGTATGCTCAGATATTGACTAGGACATATCGGAATGGCCGAAATCCAGATTACCACCCTTGCAAAAGTCAGACTCATGGAGAACATAATTCCTTTTAGCTTGCATCGGTAAGTTAAAATCCCGAGGCATTCCCGAAAGGCTCCAGGACCAGCGCTCTGACTTCTCGCAGTTCCTTCAGGCGTCAAGGTTGTCGTTACCGCTCAACACAGCACATCTGTACGTTTCGTGATCATGTCTCTTATGACTGGCAAGGCGTGACATCTCAGGTTCAGAACGGACGACATCATAGACCATGCTGGACAGAAGGTCGATAAGCTGAGAAAGGTGCCTGTCGCGAGCATCTTCAGTCGGGACCGTATCAGAATGGCTCATTGTTCATCCATGATGCTATTTAATAATAATGAGCTGCTTAACCCCAAGTCTCAAAGTATACGTGCGCATCCTGTCGCAGATGTCACCGGACAGTTGGCCCAACTCCGTCGACTCGATGACGCCGACGTCACTCCGATCTCGGAGTCTGGTCGGGGTCTAGCCTAGACACCAAGAAGAGTGATACCGTGATACGTAGTCTATGCGGGTGTGATATATTGCTACTGGTACCTACCTTAATGTAATCACTGTAATTGCTCTCGACCGGAATGAGGCCTCTTCAAACTGCAAGCGGACTATCGCATGTTCACTGAGAGAGCCAGTTGATCTTAGAACGGGATACTAAAATGTCCATGAATGGGTTTAGGGCAAACAGTCAAAAGAACCGATCGAGAGTTGTCAGTTGTCACTCAGGAATAGCATGTTTCATCAGGGACCTAAATCATAGCGCCATTGTGATCCACACGTAGAAGCCCTGGCGAGTCGGGGAAGTCAGTTTTGAGATTCGAAGATAGAGAGGCTCGATTCTTGGTACTCAATGTGGTCTTACAGAGCAGCGGATGAAAAGGAATTTGCTAGACTGGTCGCTGTGGACTTAATTCTTAATACTAGTACGGAGTAGTGATAGTAAGTTTGTATAATTATTGTAAGGAGACCCACCGTTTACCACCACATGGCTTCTTTAATTTGGGTTGATATAATCTGTGCTTGTGTCCCGCAGCCAGTCCCAAGTGAGCAGAAGCTCGACTAGTATTGCCGGCGATTTTAACTTCTATATTCCTTTTTCTTTTCGTCTCGTGGCTCTTGGCTTTCAACCGTCGCTTAAATGGAGAAACAGAATAATGTGTCGAACCAGTGGGACCACACACTCAAGGAGGCCAGTGCTCCGGGGTCATAAAGCGAGAATATTGCTCTGTCCAAAGTCGACTTCCTTGTGAAAGTGTGGCAATAGAACAAATTATCATAGGGGTAGATAGAGGAGTCGCTAATAATGTCAAGCGGAGAGGAATCAATATGAGGAAGATGACTGGAGGGCGGAGAACTGGTAGAAAAGAAAACATCAACAATCAGGCAATCAATCAACAGCATGCTATCTGAACGATGAAGAGAGTCTATTATTTACCAATGAAGGTGTTAATCTAGCCAGTGCCGGAGAATATCCGAGTCATCCACGGTTGTCGTCAACCACACACGATGTCTCAGGCTGTCATTGCTCAGATTGATTCAGCAGGGTCACATCGTCTCGTGCCGAAGGTCGCATTTGCTCCATCCGCAGCGGCTTTGAAGCAGTGAAGCTACCTACTACGTACTACTCCTAAATCTTCCATCTTTCCCACTCTTATTTCCCTCCGCCCCTCCCTCCAGCAGCACCTCAGCATTGAATAATTACCTTTGCTTTTCTTTCTCTCCCGTGTTGTGGAGAATAATGGCTTCGTATCCGCTGGCTGGTCCTGTTTAGACTCTTTTCTTACTCCCTCTAGCTAGTCTGTCTATACTTAATAGCCCTTTCTTTCCTCCATCGCATAGTCGCTCTTCGACATAACCAGCTTCTGCCTCAACTGTGGGAAATCAGTGTTGATCACGTCTACATCTAAGGTGTTGATGATAGGTAATATATTTCCTCTGTCCTTCTTTGTGCCAATAGTTTTCGTGTTTTTGCGCAATGACTATCCTGCTCTGTGGCCACTGTCCTCGCCATTATTCCTTCGTTTCCTGCAGATCCTTGCTGTCATTGTCACTTCAGGGTGATCTTCGGATCTAGGCAGACCTCGCAACTTTTGGCTAACTGATTCCCCAATTTAGAGATTTAAATCTTGCACGTCAACTTGCTCCCTTGATCTTTCGCCCTCGCACCGGAGCTTCCCCTTCCCGCAACAAGAGCTTCGAAGGACCCGTTCAGATCCATGCGCCTTGACGATCGAGCCCTCAATCCTGTTTCTAGCTCAAGCTCCTCATCCGATCGCCCTGCGGCAATTCAAGGGAGCGGAATCAACCAGACCTGTCCCTTCCATTGAGACATGCGCGCGCTGTGCATGGCATAAACTCAATACATACATTTGCATCCTATGAGTCTACTCGAATGACTTTTTCGGATTTCGTGCATTCCACTTGATCTGGTCATTTCGCATTCTCACACATCCAGGAGATTTACAATGGCGCCGATGAACGTGATGGGGGCGGAGAACAGCAGGGACGAGGAACATGATATACATGAAGACACAATCGACGTCGAGGAGGATGAGGAAGAAAATGTGTCCGAGCTTGATCCTTCACAGAAGGAGTACCTAGAGTACCAAGGTAGCCTCGATGATTTTCTGTCGCCTTTGGTTCTTGACGAAGCAGTCCTCTATACACTTGCACGTCGCTTCTCGAGCACATACCGCCACCTAGCATTGAACTCGGACCAGCAGTTTTTGCCTACTCCTGTCACTAGACTGCCCACGGGTCTTGAGACCGGTCGTTATCTGGCTATTGATGTTGGAGGAAGCAATCTGCGAGTCGCATTCATCGAACTCCTGGGGGAAGCGGCCGACTCCGATATCCGTTCAACAGACGCTTCGGAAAGATCAAGGGATACCCTTCGAAAGGCACAAAGACAACGAGTCAAACGGACACTAGAGAAAGCGTGGCCCATACAGGAACATTTGAAGATGGATAAGGCGGAGGACCTCTTCGCATGGATTGGGGACTGCATTGCGGAAGTGGTCGCCGAAAGCTTGACATCGGACGCCACGAAAGGCAATATTCCCGAAGAATTAGACATGGGGATCACGTTCAGTTTTCCTATCATGTGAGTATCCTTGCCATGAAGAGTCATTACCTATTGTTATTTTGTCTCAAGAGACTCTGGTGGTGTAATTCAGTTTGACTGACAAAGTCATACAGGCAAGAGTCGCTCGCGGAAGCTACGTTGATGCCGATGGGCAAAGGGTTCGCTATAACCTCGGATCTCAATCTTCGCAACATCCTGCTTCATGGTTACGAGAAGCACACCAGACGTCCTGATGAGGACGAGCCTTCGAGCAAGCGCCGGAAACTCTTCGCACTACCTAAACTCAAGATTGCCGCTATCACAAATGATGCCGTCGCTACGCTTGCATCTCTGGCTTACTCTGTCAAGTCCCTGCCCAACAGTCGTGTCGCAATGGGTATCATTGTAGGCACAGGCTGCAACGCCACTATTCCTATGAAGCTTGAGTCTCTACACGAATCTAAAGCGGAACATGTAAAGTCAAAGAACCCGGAAGCAAAAGAAACAATTGTCAACACTGAATGGACCATTTCGGGCGCCGCCCCTCCTTTGAAAGAGCTCAATATCATAACAAAGTGGGACGAAGAGCTGGACAAAGCATGTGCACGTCCTGGGTTTCAGCCCTTCGAGTACATGACCGGTGGCCGGTACATCGGAGAACTCATTCGGCTGATACTCTTCGACTATCTTACAAACGTCGTTGAACTGGAGAAGAAACAGCTTCCCGCACCGCTCGTCCAGGAATATGCTCTGACCACATCATACGTCTCAGACAAAGTCGCTCGTCCGCAACGTGACGAAGATCTCGCTGCGGAACTGAACCGATCTTTACCTCCACCCGAGAGTAGCGAATGGTGCTGGGATGCTTTGACTGCGGGCGCTTTTCGGAAGATTGCTCGAGTTGTACAGAGCCGATCTGCCGGATTAATAGCTGCGGCAGTGGTTGGATTACTCGCCTGTGCACAAGAGATCGAGTTGAAGGTGGATAGCAATGAGAACTCACCGCAAAGTTCAACTGCTGCATCACCCCAGCGCAACGGTAGCGCTAAACTGCAGGCTATCTTGAACGAAACTACATCGTCAACCTTGGAGACAGGCACTGCAAGGAATGGTCAAAGGCCGATTGTTCCAGTTCTACTGCCTACCCCGACACCTGCAGATTGGCAGTCGGGCCCCGAAGAGCTTGTTGTTGCTTACACTGGCGGGATAATCCAACACTATCCCAATTTCAAGGAGATGTGTCAGCAATACATTGATCGACTGATCATGAGAACCGGTCCCCAGAAGAGCGGCAAATCAGTATTTTTGCGAGAAGCTTCAGATGGAGGAGTCATTGGTGCTGGTGTGCTTGCTGGAATGGTGAACAACGGTTGGAAATGCCTGGTTCTCCAGTGAACGTTCAAAATGAAATTTTAACGAGAGATTATCATGCGGTCTAAATCTATTCTCGAACCGGCGCTATCTGCAGAAGCCTCGGTTATTTCTGTTTTCTGAGATAGAGGGATCTTGGGTTTTTTTTTCTGTCCTTTGTTCAACAGGTCTTAAGAGTGAGTTATTGCTCCATTCTTTTTAAGTTGAGTAATTGGACTTTTTGAATTTTCATTCTCAGCTTTGAATGTGCCGGGTTCCAGATGTCTGTATTATGACCGACTCTGTAGGCACAGTTTTACTTTTTTGGTAATCAACTTCAAAGACGGTTCTTCCTCGATCTTATCAAACCAGCTCCGCAGGATGACCGGCTTTGCTGGGGCTATCCTTTTCCAGCATTCAGTCAGACGCGATACCGAGTCTCAGGACATAGTTGCTGTGAATAGTATTCAGGGGACCGGGATGACGCAACCTCAACACTGTGGTGTCAAGATCAGATGATCTCCAACGACACATAAGCCGATATGGAGTAACTGCAAGCGAAGGGAAGGCCCGGCGGCGTATGACCGCAATCCATCTCAGTCCAAACGACTGCTCGATAGGCCGCACAGCATATTTGGCTCACAACACACTAAGCAAACAGCGACGCTAGATGGCGCATATCAGACTCTCGCCTGTATGTCCATGCACGCCAGGTCAGAAATTCGCGGATTTAGCCAAGTTGCTCGCTCAGATGTAGCGAAACATGTTGTTCCGAACACTCCGTTTCATGGCGGTTGGTTTGCCATCCTCGTATTCGATACCAGAGGCTCCGCCCTCACCAGACATCTGCTCGAGGCGTTCACGAAGCTCCTCGTCAGCTTGGGCAACACTCTTGGTCACTTTGGGTTTTGATTCCTGGCTGCCGTTGCGGACCTTCGATGAATCCACCGACGAGTTCTGAACTTTGGGAGGATTTAGCAATAATATGATAATCGCTCAAGGTACACCATGCACGAACCAGTTTTAGCATCTGACTTGGACGACTTTTGTGCCGTGTAGGATAAGAGCCGCTTTCCAGAGCAGAGGTGTGATGTACGCACAGGCAGACGTCCTGCCATGCACGAAATTTGTTGTAACTTCATGATCTTCATGTGCCAAGCGAAATAATTTTGAGATTCAGCTCCATCAGAAGAAGTTGATATTTCAAGTTTTGTACCTTACTGCGGTGTTATTCTGTTGACACTGATGTAGAGAGGTAATCATCAATACGGAGTACTCCACAGTGATGTCAATGTCACATGACATTGCGATTAAAGTATCACGTGACAGTTGTCCCCGCGATACGCTTCAACCAGCCTGGCCTGACTATTACCGATTCATCTTTTCGCACCACCTGACTCGATCGCTCACATTTGAATGACAACATGAGCGCTCAGGCATACTATGAGTTGTATCGTGGGAGCAGGTACTGCACACTCAGCAGAAACTGTGTTGCCTTTCACTAACCATTTTACCCAGTCTCGGTCTCTCCCTTACCGATACGCTCGATGATTTGATCAACGAAGGCCGTATTGAGCCCCAGCTCGCCATGAAGATTCTCTCCACGTTTGATCGTGTCATTACAGAAGTTCTTGCGGATAAAGTGCGCGCAAGGCTTACGTTCAAGGTAGCTTCTTCCGTCTACAACTTGCCCGATTGATCTAGGAAACTGGGAATAGAAGTGCTCTTATGAGAACATTAACGGTGACTGACTTGTCTCTTTCTTGAACACTAGGGACACCTAGATACCTATCGATTCTGCGACGAAGTGTGGACATTCCTTATCAAAGACGTCACTTTCAAGTTGGACAACCAGACGACAGTTACAGCAGACAAGGTGAAGATTGTGAGCTGCAATAGCAAGCGCCCTGGAGAGGCGTGAACATCTTCTTATGGACTTACTCATGGCGTTTTACTGGGCTATTTTACTCGCCAGGCGTTTTTCTGTACACGATGCCACCATGTGATTTGGCTGGGCACATGGTTTCCTTCATCTTTTGGGGTGTTATCCTACCGGCGTTGGGGCAATAACTAGATTTCGCATCACGAATACCTCAATAGTTATATCAAATCAAGATACCCTGATTCATCTACCTTTCTCATTCTGCGATGAATGAAAGTTGAGTTGGCCCGCAGTTTCCTGCTACTTGCTAGGTAGACTAAATACCATTGCGGAGAGCGGGGCGGAACGCCTCCCGCGCTCCCTCGTTCATCGATTGCGGAGACAAAATTATAGATCCTGACATCGAAGACCCGACAACTCAACGATAGGTGTCGCATTTCGCCATCAGTGGAAATTTTCAATAATACATCTCAATATGCCTCGAACTCTTCCATGGCTTACAGACAGCGGTACCAGATCTGAGGACGCAAAGAGTTCACCGCGTCGACGTGATGTGAAGCACGAGAAAGGTTCGGACCATGGTGCTGAGGAGACTCCGAAGGCATCCAAATCTACGTCTCGCGGAGACAAGCGAGATTTTTTTCGGTCTTGTAAGTAAAAGGAGATCCTGGAGTGTATGATTCCTTTCTAATAAGCTCTACGCAGCACCGAGTCCTCCAACATCTCCAATCCAGCGATGTCCCTCAGAAGAGTACGCACTACAGATCAGCCCTGGGACTGGCGGAGCTTTACTGATATACAAACCACAGATACTTGATTGAAGGTTTCGATAAAGATGATATTTACATGATGGTCGAAGATGAGTTCTACGCCATGGCGCAGACGTTCACCCAGCACCTCCACTATGCGGAATACGTGAAATGTAAGAAGGAGGTAAAAGTACAGAACGCAGCAGCAATTAAAGACCTTGCCAGACCTACTGATGGCACCACGCCGAAAAGCGAAGAGATGAAGAGGAAGGAGGCGGCCGCTGTCCTCTCGGCTCGTCAAAAGGCGGGCTTGGAGAAAATCGGGGGCAAGCGGCCGCAGCTGGACTCCGATAAGGAGGAAGACGACACAGACGAAGACGATGGGCTTGCGGGTACCTCGCTAGGATACCTGATGACGAGTCCACGGAAGGCTCGCTCTCTAGTGGGCATGCAGGGTGTTAAATCGTCCACTAGGGCGGCTGCTGGGTTCGCCCAGGCGTCTGGGTCTAAAAGGCAGAAGACGAATCCTGATACGCATATCCATTCATCACCGAAGGCTGAAGTTGAAGGGGATGATCATGCGGCGGATGCAACGGCTACGGAAGATGACGATTTGGATGTGCAGACCACCAAGACTTCCACAAGACCGACAGCAAAGAAACATTCTATTGGATCAGATCTCAGCTCACCAGTCTTAAGGACCAGTTCTTCGACTCTTCAGAACACTGACAATGACGACAAAGGGAAGAGACCCGTCCGCGTTATTCACAGAACTCCACCGTTGAGTAGATCGAGAAAAAAAGTATTCTTTGATGAGTTCGACGAGCTTCCAGAGCCGTCGAATCCGAGCGCCACGGCACATGGCCGGCTCAAACCTCACACAGCTAATAATACAAAAGATCCGAACGAAAGCGTTGTAAATTCGAAAAAATCTCGTCTCAATGAAGTCCCGACATTCTTGTTTTGAGCATGAAACAGCGGACAATTCTTCCAATCTCCTGGAGATATCCATTGGCGACATGCTTCAAAAGGTCCCACAACGACGCCAAGTCGGATTCGCCATCCTTGTCAAAGCGAAAGCATCACTCAGGGCAAGAAGACGGGCCCACCAGTTTAATGCTCAGCCTCCGGACATGCTGCTTGATCTTGTCCCGCGTGGACGGCTGACGCTGAACTCCCTTGACTGTGTCCTTCTCTAGGGCCGAGCCATGACTATGCAATGTCAGTGCGCTGGGTAGAAAAATCGTCAGAACTAGTTTCAATATTATGATTTAGCGATGGGACTAACTCATCGTCCGGGAAGAAGTTTGGCAGCTCTTCCTTGCGAAAGTTCGTTGGTGGGCCCTGCGGACAGTTTGTCAGATTTTCGCTCGAGGAATGCTGAGGGCTTTGGACTTACTATCTCCAAGACCTTATGTGTCTTCTTCTGAAATGGTGATTTCACGAATCGGAGAATCTGTCTGAAGCACTCCATAGTTGGGACAAGTTGGTAATACAGTTGATGGGAAAGAAATGGAAAATGAGTGTTGAAATCCGGTTGACCGCTACAACCTAGGATATATGCAAATATTTTCGCAACGAGAAGATCAGAAATGACGACAAGAAAAGAGCGGCAAGAGGGCACTTTCGCAGATTGCTTTGAACAAATGACGTTATACCAAACGATGGACTTTCGACTGAAACGCTTGAAACAATACAAAAATTCACAAATGAAGGACTGGCCGATGATCTATGACATCAAGGCTATGAATTGGAGTCAGAAAGTCGAATTTGACATGGCCAGGGTGCATTCATATATAGTGAATGTCCTCTAAGGAGCTGCAGCCTACAGTACGGCCTGGATGAACAGTTTCCGCCTGCTGCAATGTAGGCTAAGCTGAACGGTAGTCTCTGTGGAACGACGAGCATTGCGATAGTCTCAAGGGAAAACTTTATGAAGCGCGCTGTCACACATTCCTTTGACAGCTGTCCCCTCGCAGCAGTACTGCAGTTGCGGGTTTTACCTGGGTGACTCGTCCCAATAGGATCGCCTCGACGAAGCTATGGAATTTTCTGCCAAAGAGTTCTTGGACCCTTCTTGACGAACACTTCCTCATTCGATCTTCGTCAAATTTCGATGAAAATGCAGGGCAACAAAATTTTCAGGCCTTGCATCCTTACACCGCTGTCATCGGCTCCTTGGAAGCGTGTCGATAACACATCTACAGCAACAGACTTCCGCGGCTGGAATAAGGACTGGATACGTGCAGCAAGCCCCCCTGCGCCTAGATTCCTGAGCACGCAGTTGTCACTCACTGGTCTAAAACGTTTACCGATTTGCTGGGCCTTTATTCCTAACTCCCAGTGGCTTATTCGACGTGTTCCAGTCCAACGGCCTAGATTTCTCGGAGAGCGGCAGTATGCATATGCACCCTTTGACGTGCACAGAATGTGCCATCACATCTTCTAGGCTGATAAAAATAAGCCCATAGCGATAAGGTCCAAAGGTAACATACCTTTCCTTTTACTTGGGAAAAGGTCGACTGGTCTTTCTCAGTAGTATTGCGCTCATCATAGGCACGCTCGTGGCAGTATGAACATGTCGATCATTCAAGGACCTGCATTAAACGGTGTTCCGTCGGTCGTAACTATTATTGCCGTTATGGTGATCTACATTCCTATGTCAGTCTGTTTTCCGCCTCCACACGCGACGTGTATGAGCATCGGCCGGGTTCAAAATTGGGCCGAAGACAGCACAGCACCACTGGGCTCCTCCTCCTTCTCTCGTGTATGGTCGTATGCTGTATGGCGCTGCGCGATCCAGAAGGGGGAACGAGGATTGTGCCTACGAATGTACATATCCCTTGCTTCAGCAACTATGCAGGCCCCTCCTCAGCATTGACATACTTGTCGCCCCAATGAATACCCACGTCTGATTGACTGCAATTTGGTTTATTTCTTTCTTTCGATTGGCCGATGAGCTAGGGATCCGCCTACCTCGATACTGTGAAGGGAAGGTCTCAAAACCGAAGCGTCGAATTATCCCTTGGCATGCCCAAAACTTGCGAGGTCAAGGGAGATTGTAGTAGATATGCATGCCCTCTGCTTTCTCGCCCTATCATGACGGTTATGGCGGCAATTGACGGGGGCTTGATAATGGTCCTGAATGCAGCGGCTGCCTGGCACTTTTACTACGCTTCTGGCCATCGCTACCTCAAATTCCTGCACCTTCGCCCGTATCCTAAACATCGTGGGGATTGAAATACACTTCACTGGCTTAGCTGTAGAATTCAAGAGCTCTATTTGGTGCGGAATCAGCATGACCCTTTTGTTGTTGGCGCGCAATCCTCACAGTCGCCCTGTGACAGGAATGAAGAGACAGGCATGCCTCGTGAGGGTCGAGATCTTGAATAACCATTCCTCAAATTCTTGACCATTGACTGAGAGCGTCCGGTGATATTATTATTACCTGGGTCTATCTCAATTTCGCCGACAGGGCCCGACTTCTTGATATTTGGCGGCTAATTACCGTCAATGACGGATAACAAGTCATGTATGAGTTATCTATTTCGGATAATCCTTGACATGATAGCTCTTGAGCTTGACGAATTGCTCGAACCCGAACCTGCTCAGCGTGACGCCACGACCTGAGTTCTTCCAACCGGTCCATGCAAGATCCTACAGACATGTCAATCGTCATCTTCGTTGAAAATATGAAACAGCAGAGTGTGCGCTACTTACCGGACTAGGGTAGTCAGATCTGTTGATGAAAACAGTTCCGGCCTCGACTTGCTCAATGAGATCCTCAGCCTTGGGGACATCCTTCGTCCAGATGCTTGCAGTGAGTCCGAACTCGCTGTCGTTCATAAGCTTGACTGCCTCCTCGTCGCTCTCAACCTTCATCACAGGGAGCACAGGGCCAAAAGTCTCCTCCGTCATGACACGCATATTGTGATTGACGCCCGTCAGCAATGTCGGCTTGACGTAATTACCATTGGCGGGAAGATTGTCGAACGTCTCGTTGGCAGGTGTCTCGTCCCGAGCACCCTTCTCGATCGCCTCGGCGATATGCGCCAAGATCGTCTCCTTCGCGCGCTTCGAGATGACGGGCCCAATCTGCGTAGTCTTCTCCGACGGATCCCCAACACGATACTTGCTCAACACCTTCTTCACTTCGGCGATGAACGTCTCGTAGATGTTCTTGTGGACGTAGACCCGCTCAATCGCGCAGCAGCTCTGACCACTGTTGAAGATTGCCCCATCAACAATCTCCTCCGCCGCCCACGCCACATCCACATCGTCCCGCACATAAGCCGGATCCTTGCCACCGAGCTCGAGCCCAACACTGACAATGCGATCCGCTGCAGCCTTCTGAACCGCCAACCCACCAGCCACAGACCCAGTGAAGCAAATGTGGTTGACTTGGGGCGACCGAACAAGCTTCTCGAGCATCTCAGGCGATCCACAGTGGGTATACTGGAGAACATTCTCCGGAAGACCAGCCTCGGCGAACGCAGCAGCAACCTCCTCCACGACCGTGGGCGTCTGAGGCGAGGGCTTCAAGATAACCGCATTGCCCGCCAGAATCGCCGGGATCAAGCTGTTGACCAGAACTAGGTAGGGATACTGCAGTACAAATCACCAGTTAGTAACACACTCCTTTCGTCTCAAACTGAAATTGAAAAATCGCAAACATACGTTCCACGCAAATATAATCAGCACAACCCCCACCGGCTTCCGCTTAATACACCTCTTGAACCCCTTCTCCTCCTCCCCAGGAACAACCCCTTCCTCACCCAGCACCGAGGGCGCAATCCGATTCAAGTACTGACTGCGCTTCACAGCCGTCGAGATCTCAACACCAGTATACGAAATCGGCCGCCCCATTTGCTCCGTCAACTGCTGCGCAAGCTCATCTTTCCTCTTCTCGAGGATGGTCAGTGCGCGATCGACGATCTGCTGTCGTTGGTCGAGGGTTGTGGATTGCGAGAAGGAGCGGAATGCCTCCTGCGCGAGTTCGGGGATGCGCTTGATTTCATCGTTGGAGATGCCGGTGCGGGTGAGGATCGGGCGGTTCGTGGAGGGGGAAATGGTTGTGATGGTTTCTGCGGACATGGTGATTCGTCTAGATTATGGTGTTTCGTTTTGTACAGGTCGGCGGGAGCGCAGTCGGGGGTGGAAGGAAACAGTTCATATACCGAGGGGTATCTGCGAGCGTTATCAATGCTGGAGGGGGTGTCTTGTCACGTTATCGGGTGGATGCTCCCCACTGGTGGCGGGATCCACCAATTTCTGGATAGTCCGCGCCGAAAGGGGACTGATATCTATATTCCACGTCCTCGGGGGGCCGAAACATATCCGGGTGGCGTTGATAATGGTCAGGCTGTTCTAAGATACCCGAAGATAGAGTTTACATCCTAGAAGGAAGGAATAGATGTATCCACTATCTCTATTACCTTATCGCGACATCGCATACAACTATGCTACAATAGCATTTTCATCTACTACGCTACTCGTAAACAGGTCCTGCTTAGAGGTTCTAGTAAGTTTGTAATGTCTTCAGTGGTACCGAAGAATGGCATCAGATTAGTTTTCATGGATCATCTCTATACAAAATTCTAGACGATGTCTACCCTACTGGCTGCGCACGAGACGTGCTCCCGCCCAAGTGTAAGGATAGTTGTGTTGGTACCAGTTGACACTTTTGATACAGTCAGTGCATATTCCGGTCGACATGGCAGGTGGTAACTTACAATGTTGTCCGTCCTGCAATTCTGGGATGCGTGGCCCACGAGCCACCCAGGACAATGTTGTGCTTTCCGTCAAAGAAGTCCGCTACTGCCGGTTAGTCGACTCCATACTAATCCGTCGAGCAGGTCAACAGCTCACCTGTATAACCTGGATAAATATCCATGGCCTTGAAGCCATCATGTGGCGTTAATGGCGCACTGGTCCATTCCCAGACTCCTCCAAACTCACCCTGACCGGCAAGTCGATCGCCGTTCTGGATGACCGGGGTAGGATGCCAGTGCTTAAACCCAACGTTGCAACCGTGGAGGTCAACAAATACTGGCATTGTGCCTTGGGAAGGAGGTTGGACTGGCTGGCGTTCTGGGGATGGAGGATTATCCTGGTGAACTTTCGAGTGCCCGTTCCTCACCATATTACCGTTAACGCCGTTGACACCGTTGCTACTTCTTGTCAGACAAGGCCAAGTTTTCAAACACTTAGTGGGCTATACGAACCTTTCGTGATCCGATGGCTCATGTTGTCTTGTCTCCTTCAGCTGAGCGGAGTAGTTGTAGATACTCTTGACCTCCTCATAAGAGGGAATTCTGCAGCCCACCCATTCGGCGTATTGGGACAGTTCGTCATAGGAAGCCATAACAGGCCAATCCTGCGCGAATTCGAGCGGAACCGGTCCAAATACGGTGCGGACAGCGAAGTTGTCCATGAAATCCTTCGTGGCTTGGCTGCTGTCCAGAGTGACCCCCTTGGAGATTGGGTAATTCTCATCCGAATGGGTTAGGACCCACGATTCTGGCCGCCGGCGCTGACGAGTTGCTTGCAGATATTTAGCATATTCGCCGTTTGTTATAGCACGGGCCTGTGCTTCGAAAGCACGAACTGTGATCGTCCGTTGAGGCTTCTCATTGTCCCATCCAAAAGACCAATCAGGCAAGGAGCGCTCATCAGTATCGTCAAGCCCGATGGATAATGTCTGTTCGGGTATCGCAAACCATTCATTTGGCTTCGCGTTCGCTCTGGACTGATGGAACAACTTTTCAAAATCTGGTCTGTCTGCAAGCGGCGGTGGGAGGGTCTTGTCACTCTGCAAAAGCATATAGAGGAAGGTCTCCAGGTGCATGGCTTCATGTTCGAAGCCAATCCAGAGTGCTTCCCCAAGGCAGCGGTTCCGCGTTATGTCATCCCTCTGCAAGACCGACTCGACCCTACGTCTGACTCTGTCCTGATAATCCAGAATCTCAGCCAGGGGAGGCCATTCATCTGGAATTTCACTATGAGAGTGGCAGTGCTCGGGATTGTCTACGTCGGGGTCAATTCCACGCTCGAAAATTTGCCGATAGTTTCGTGGTTCGGTCGGAGAGCCACCAAGAGCTCGTGTCAAATGAATGTCTAACAGAGCATCAGTATCATGCTTATGACATTGACTAGAGGTTTTTGGAATACCGACCCGTGAATGTGGGAATGTGTCCAAAGTAGAAGATCAATGCATTCCGAAGCTTGATAGGTTTCTCGAGGAGTTCTTCGCGGGGCACCATGGCCTTTGTAACAGTGTCCCACGCGGCCCACAATGACTGGAATTCTTTGAAACTCGGAACTGGATTGGCAGCATATTCGCACGGTTGGTTGGGAAGGCTGAGGGTTGGCGGTGACAGCAGATGGATATCTGTCAGTGGATGGTAGTTCATTAGTTGACGCTTCTCCCATAACTTCTGCTCACAGCGCTGCGGGCGACAACTTACGGTACTCTTCAGAGCTATTTCCAAGCTCCGCACAAAGGACGAGGTTCGCATCGTGCCAGAGTTGCTCCCGCTGTTGGGGGCTATACTTGGTTGCCTCTTCAAAAACCAATCTCTCGCCTTTTTGCAGAAGCACGCCATCGATCGTAACATCCTGCTTCGGTGAGTAGAATGCTCGATGTCGACCCCCGGCAACATCGTAGTCTGTCACCACCTCCCATTCAGAAAGCTTGAATGCCTCGTATCCAAGAATTGCATTCGCATGTAATAACCCATTCTCGTAGAACAGCTGGGTAATGCCCTTTGAATCGTTATATGCCTTATAGACCTTTTCCGGGTCCGTGCAAGCATCCAGCCCGATGATCATCAGATCAGATGGCTTGAGTAGCCGAGCAAATTGGCCAAGAAACTCTGCTGCACCTTCACGACTGAAATTCCCAATTGAGGATCCCATGGACATAACCACAGTGGGACGCTGTTGGTTCTGGGGATTGCTCAACCAGGCAAGGGCATCATCATAGGTTCCGTGAAGACCGTGGAGATCAACATGAGAGTACTCGTCAGGTGATACCTCGGCAAAGGTGCGCTGTAGCTCTGACAGGGATAGATCCAACGCATAGTAGTCGACGTGCTTTCCTGTCCGCTCGAACTCTTGAAGAAGGATTTTTATTTTACGAAGGTTCCTGCACCGGTGGTTAGATACACGCTTCATTGACCTTTGAACGCTCGGAGCATTCTTCGGAACAAATCATACCCACTACCCAGCTCCAATAATTGTGCGTTCTCGGGGACGCGTTCCACAATCTTCTTGGAATAGTTCTGCAACACTTCGATTTCCGCGTTGGTCAGGTAGTACTCATCCACGTAGGTGATTTCTTCGAAGAGCTTAAGCCCTTGAGCGTCATAGAGCAGCATGGTGGGCAGTGACCTTGGAGTACCCTCGGGAGGATTGAGGCCCTTGCGAATCTCGTTCACGAGCGAGAATTCCACGTCATTTTGATGTATATCAACGATCTCGACATTTTTCGAAGCGCACGCCAACGGGGACATTCTGGCTATACTTTAAACTTCAAGGGTCAGGTCAACAGGAGGAAAAGGAAAGGCGAGAAGTATGTTCTCGGAGTAAAGAATGAAGAATTAATTCAGATTGATATAGGGAGATTTCGGCCCTTGTTTTCGACAGAATAATCGAGTGAGGGGTACTGGAGGGGAATGGACTAGTTTAAATGACAAGAGCTGCTGGATCAAGTGAAAAAAAGAAATAAATTGAGGGAACTGGACGGAACATTCTCCAGGAGCAGTAATACAAATAGTAGAACATGATTCAGCATGATGATTAGTTGGGGCGAGGTAGAAAGTGCAGCTCTCTGGGCCAGACCTCGAGCTCCTGCCCGGATGTAGGTAAGCATCGCCAGATCCAGCATCATCATCATCATCATGTTGATTGCATGGAACACGATAGGCTGTCCCTGAATAATACACTTCGAGCTAACCAACGAGAGACTGAGCTATTCGGATGCAAACACCCCGCACTATCCTCTCTCTCTCTCTCTCTCGCTCAGCAAGGGAGGAATAATACCAAGGAGCCGCCAGAGGCGAAGATCGCGAATTGGATTATCAGATGGGAATGGGGAAATCTGCGAGGTACGAATTCCGGACCCGGTGAGTGGTGTGACGTCGACGGCCATCCCACTCTGCAGTAGTACCTGTACCTGAGCGTATACCACCCATGAAAGCCTTAATGCAAGTCACAAATAGTTTTCGAGTTAGCCCGCTTGTATCCTGTATCCATTATCCATAATTTTGACGCCTTTTGCAATTGCGACTCCTCTACGCTTCTCAACATCGACTTGTTTCTCCGTCGTCCTCCGTGAAAACCCGACTCAACCGTGGGCACCATTGCAAGTGACTCATGCAAACGGAAATGTTTACCATCAGTAGTAATCATCCTGCCGTAGAATTGGGAATCGCTTCGTTCAACAATCCAACCATAAGCGCGCAAGCTGCCATGGCTACAGTCCCAGTGGAGACAAGAGACAAGATGGATGACGTTGGTGAGTTTGCATCTGTTTTGCACTGTTTGTCTGTCTCACTTTCTCCATATCCATCTGTTTGTTAAGTTTGCTAGTTCCACAGGAGTCTCCGTATTCCGTGGATCCACAGCGCTGGTCATCTACATGGCTACAACTTACAGCTTCGTCTAAGTTTCTGAGCGAGATCCAAGATGGAGGTAGGTTATTGGTAATCAAACACCTCCTTGCAATGGTGTCGGGCAACACCATGACGTGAGGGAATTTACAGCCGCCAGGAACGAAGCTGAGAGCCACAGACGTATGCTGAGCTGCCTCAGGCACAATGTATGTCACGTGACTGACCCTCAAGGTCCTGTTTACAGAGTATGTCGTAGAGCTTCATAATTTCTCTGGTACCTTACTTTTCCTTAGGTATCTGCCTTGTGATTTACTTGTAATTTATAGTACTTCATTGCTTAGAACTGTTTTAGAGTACGTATTCTCAAAGTGGCTGTGCCAATTCCAAACAAAAGGCAAACTAAGTCGCCCATAAAATAGTGGTATGATTCTTGCATTCAGGCGAGTCGATAACGTCTTTTCCCATGTGTTGGTCTCTTGAGGAGATTACAAGTAATTCCTGCCATCAATTTAGGAGTATGATGCTCCAGGTCTCCTTTGCTCCTGTTTCTAATATCTCTACCTAAACTGGATTGTCTCTAGGTCTCATACCGTCATCAATCTTGTTCATAACATACCTATGCCTGTAGGACCCTGCCCGGTAACGTGCAACGAAATATATCCGGCAAATGACTCAACAGACGCCAATCGATCGTCCAACGTCACTGATGGAGAAATCCCAGGCCCAGCATGCAACAAGCATACCGCCCACACTCATCATGAAAGCCATCAAAACATTCACAGCATTATTATCCAGCACATCCCATCCGCTCTCGACTCGGCGGCTCTCATGATGCGGCTCCGTGGCCCGCCCCGGCGACTTGCCCCTCGAAGTCCCCGTAGCCCGAGTACCCTTCAACGCGGCAGCATTCGCGACATCCTCCGTGTTGCGGAGATGTACGCTCCCGTCAGTGCTGTGAGAGAAGCTAGACACCGGCGCCGTGCCGCCAGGCCGGGCGGAGGAAGGGTGGACGAGGACCTGCATCCCGCATTAGACATCCTGCGGAACGAACATGAAAACACCGAATTGAAACATACCTTCCCGCCACCAGTGCCCTCGACAATCCTCCCGCTGCGCTTGTCAACCACGCTCGCCTGTAACAGCCCACCCAGGATACTGTCCAGCACGCTTCCCAACGCGCCCCAAACCGTCACTGCCAGGACCCACTGGACCCGACTCACCACTCCAGACGCCTCCCCCGAGCAAAACGGTATGAGAATGGCCGACGTCACCGCAATCGTAAACGCCCCCAGCACACCAGCCAACAACCCCGTAGCCGTAACCCCACCGTTCGTACCGGGCGGCACAACCCGGAGCGTAGGCGACGTAATCAGCCGCGGCTTCGACTTGGAGAGAATCCCCAGCTCAGAGGAAAATGTATCCGCAGCGACAGCAGCGTAGTTCCTAACCGCAAGTCATACATCAGTACCCATCACCCATCACCAGATCTTGGCAATCTATCCAAGCCACATAGCGAAAAACATACGCCACAATCCCCACAACCAAGACATCACCCGCCCGACGACCAAGCGAGAAGCACCCCTCCTCCTCCTCCGCGCCGCGGACTAGAACCCACGCATGCAGCAGGACCAGCACCGTCGCGACGACCGAGTTCGCCAACACCTGGATATGAGTGCGCTGGGCCTCGCCGCCCTCGGCGCCCGTCGCGGAGAGCGTAAGGCGAGTCTTGACCTCGTGTTTGACCTATTGCCCGCAACGCGCGGAATCAAATCAGTCGACTGCGGAAGACAAACGGGGCATGACGAGATGACATACCTTCGTGACCTTCGATCCACCCAGATAGAATACCGCGAGCAGCGCAAAGGGCGCGGACCATGGATGCACGACGTGCGCGATCGCGGTCAGGGCTGCGACGATGATGCCCAGGGGTGTGAGGGTCTTGCGGGACCAGGCGCGGTGGACGAGCGCCAGGACGGCGGGGACGGCGATGATAGGTTTCATTTTATGATGGGTTCGCCCTGCAGTGTGCTCTATTAAATCAAGTATGATAATGCGAGCGTGGAGAGCATGGTTGGAATGGAGGTGGTGCGTAAGCTGTTCAGCTGAGCGATAAGCTGTCGCGAACCGGGTTACCCCATCTGGAGTAGTGGAGCTCAGCTGTCAACTGGCGTCATCCCGACCAGCTCCACCGCAGCAGCCGATCTATGGCTTCAAAAGAAGTATCTTATCTTCGTCTTCAAAATTATCTTCTAAGCAAAGGTCCAATTCTGGTTTTACTCTCGGGAATAGTGCTGCAGGTGTATCACTAAACACCAACGATCGACATGTATACAACTACTTTAAAAACGAAGTCTAGGCTAATCGACACGCCCGGTTGCTAATATAAACAAAGTGACCACAGTCTAATAATATACATCCACACATGCGAAAGTGAAACCAGCATTTCTCTAATATTCAAGCCCCACGGGTATAAAAGAACCTAAAATGACTCATTAGCCTGAAGATCTCCGTGTGACTGTCACCCCTCCTGGATAATACCGGCTAAATCCTGCCCAACAACGGGCCACACAAGGATAAAGCCGGACATAGGTCGGAGTCCCCGCGACTAAGTCAATACACTGCAGAGTACCACCCTCGAGGTACACGTCCTGCAGCAAGCGCAGTCAATGCGTCAGACAACAACAGAAAGATCATCTCATAGATGAAACCCCCCATGTTCATTGACCTCACAGAATCGCCATAAGCCAGCCGCTACTGCAGCATCCTTGACCGAGCCCAGTTCTTCATCACGAACAGCCCGGTTGATGTCGGCATAGCGGACCTCGGACTTTTCTTCCTGGCTTGCGTTCCTCGTGGTCCGCTTCTTCTTGCCAACATGTGCGTCAGGGTGGTACTGTTCCATGATATGCACGTAAAGATCATCTGAGACGTTCTCCGCGAGCCAGCGCATGATTTCACGGCCCTCGTCTTCTTTCCCCGGCATGACCAGATGCCGTAGTAGTACCCCTTTCTTTGCAATGCCGTCGGATGTAAATGACAAGTCGCCGACTTGCCTGTGCATCTCCTTTATGCTCTCCTTGGCGGTTTCAGCGTAGTCATCTGCCTTGAGCAGCCGCTTAGACGTGCTGCTCTTCCATACTTTGAAATCAGGCAGGTATATGTCCACCAGTCCGTCCATCAACTGGAGTGACTCAAGCGAGTCAAAGGAAGACGTATTGTAGATGATGGGAATCTTCAGGCCCATATCACGGGCGGCCAGGATCGAGAGAGCCACCTGGGGTACCACGTGTTCCGGCGTGACGAGGTTGATATTATGCACATTTCCCACCTGTTGGAGTTTGATGTACCACTCCGCCAGTTCTTCAGGGGTCAAGTCGAAGCCGTTTCGCTGGTGTGCAATATCCTAGTTCGCGTGATGTCAGCCACAGTCCACAAGGATGTTGTTTCAGCCTTTCCGAGAACGTACATGGTTCTGACAAAAGACACAGCGCAGATTGCACCCAGAAAAAAAGACGGACCCGCTTCCATGGTATCCCTGTATACATGGCTCTTCACCTCGGTGCGGCGCAATGACATTGACCTTGGCCGTTTCGGCGCCGATTAAGCATACCCCCGTCTCTTCGTATCGATTCACACCACAGCGACGGGGACACAGATTGCAGTTCTGTAGGTGAGCGTAAGCGAGGGACCGTTTCTTTGCTGCGTCCACGGAAGAAAGAAGTTGATACCGTGGGATATATTCGTCTAAGAGAAATTGAGGTGGTATGCCTAAGAATCGTCTGGGTATAAGTGGAGACAAAGGCGAGCCCCAGCGGACTTGGCGAGGAGCGAAGGGTCGTAAGAATCTGCTGAGGCTGGCCATGGTGATATATAAGGGTTTATATCAGATACTCCATTTCCTGATGTGCTGGTTGACGATGCTTGATCTTAGCGAACACGTGCAACAGAGATGAAGGAACAAAGAGCGGAGCAGCAGAGGATAGAGTGCTTATCGATAACGGCCAGTGGCGTCATAATAATGGCCTGAGGCCGCAACTGGAGTGCAGCAGTTTTAAACAAATGGCCATAGGTTGATATTATCGTTACGAGCTTCTATGCTTGATTACCCAAAGGTATGTCGTGATAATACAGGAACCATAGCCTTGATTTGAACTTGATTTCCAAATGTAGCTGCGTTGAACAATAGATATGGCTCAGGGCACTCGTGTGTACAGGGTATGAAACAACGCAAGATCCTAAGTGTACAGGTATTGGTATCCATCGAAGAACGATCGAAAGCAACAATAAGATATGTAGGTACCGTTGTATTTCATCGGCAGCCCATAAAGTCAAGGTGCGTTATGCCCGTCTCTCCGAATCACAGCCCAGGGATCGTTCGATCGATAGTCGGTCCAAGAGACAGCTGGCGATGAAGACGGACAGAAATGGAGAAAGATACGGAGGAAAATGCAAAAAAAGTAAACATCCAAGAGATATGAAGATTACGTTGGACAAGAAAATATCCCACCAGTTCCAGTCGCTTCCTTTTGAACTCCCAAACCCAGGCCCGTGGGCCATGTTCCCGATGATGATTCCCATGGTATCGCATCACGTCGTCACGTCTGACTGGTGTATATATACACTTCGAGAACGCCAAAAGAAGAAAACCAGCGCCGAAACACGAGCTCAATCTCAGAGCGCAAGACCACTGCCGTCACCGCTCCAGCGGTAGAGAGCGAGCACTTCCCGTCTACGTTGCTGCTGTTCGCCAAAGTCCTCGGGTAGGCGCCCGCGAACCTGCGCGAGAGCCGAGCGCATGACTTTGCGGAAGGTTCTCTATAGCAAAGTGGCATTAGTATCTCGGCGTCCGGTCCAGAAGGAATTTCGCTACAGAAGCCTACCTGATATTCGGTATTGAGCGTCACGACGCAAGCTTCATGCGCCCGAACTATAGTCTCACACGCCCGGACCACACTTGGACTTGCGTCACCTTGTAATTTGTCGGCAGTCAAGAGCAGCAAGAAACTGCCCTGCAAAAGATAGATTCCGAAGAAGAACGGCATGAAGCTGAGATCCGGGTCATACTCCAGAATGTCCGCAGCGGCCTCAGCGGCGCCGACCGCATGGCCCATTGCCGCAACAAATGATTCGGAAGAAATCCAGAGATCGTTGTCATCAAGCAGATTGATCGGATCCCATTTACCTGCCAGAAGGATATGAAGAACGTGCATGATATGTGTTCCGTAGGCGACCACCATCTTGGTGTGCACAATTGACTCGTTCACGCGTGATTCGACTGTGCTGCTTGAGCGGCCCGAAGGACTCACATGGTTCAGATGAGACCCATCCATAGCGGCCTCAGTCTCTGCCGCGCCCAGAGCGAGACTGCTAGTGTATCGTGTCTCGAATTCTTTGAGGCTCTGTGCATACACATCTAGTTGGCGCGCAATCTCGAGGACCTGCGCCTCGCACTCGGCACTGTTCCGAAAGGCAAGACTAAACCGCGGATGATTCCTGGCCTGCTGCAGGTCGACAATCTCTCCGAGAATTGTCATCAACGGGAGGAAGTAGCCGAACATGCTATGGCCTGTACACTCTACTGGAGGGCCTGCCTGGCGATAAGTGGCGAACTCGCCGGCTTGCCATAGGTCGTCATTCATCGGTTGCAAGAGTCCCTCGCATTCCTTGTCTAGCAAGGTCAGAGGACGGTTGTAACAAAGCGCCAAATGACGATCCGTCGCGAAAAGTAACCACCAGAGACGTCGGCGTTCTTCTCGCTCCTCTTCGGTAATGTTGACGACGGTGCTTCCAGGGCCGTGTCCCATGGACGTGATGAGAGGCGGAGGATGTCGCTTTGAAAGGTCGGCATCTGGGTCCCCGTCTCGCTCACCATCGGGCCGTGGGTGAGGAGTGTTTGGCGGCAACTCGCGGCCGAGCTTCAACTCCCGCGCGAGAGACCACGCCGCTGTCCACCAACGCATACTGGCTGCTTTGTATTCGCTTGCAGAGATGACCGTCGCCAAATGGACGTAGGTGGCGACGTCGTCCACGGCTCCCGTAGCGCTGCTTTGAGCACCCAACTGATCCATCGAGACACCGAAGCCACCTAGAGCGACTCCGTTGATGACCATGTTTGCAGCGTAGTTGGGCGATGTTTCCCCGGGCGCAGGGCCGTGGATCAGCGGCCTGAGTAAACCGATAGTCAATTCGAGTAGCTTCTGGCAGACTCTGCCTCGCGCTGATGGAGGCGATGTGAGGAACGGGGCGTCGCTTGTCTGAGCTGCGACCCAGAGCATACTGGCCAGGAGGCCAGGTGTGCAGGCTCTCGGTTTTGTAGGATGAAGGAAGGACTGCTTTCGGAAAATGTACCCAACCACATAGGGCGACTGGGGGGATAGGTGAGACGAGGAAGAGCTAGTGAAGTAGACGTCAAGGAGATCGCAGGCGAGTGACTGAGGAATAATAGACGCAATGTGAGGCAAGACAGGATGCAAAACGGGGTATCTCAATGTCGTAGAAAATGAGGCCATGCTGAACGAAGGAAAATGTGCAGGAGATGGAGAAGGAAGTGGTAACCAGCCGGGCGACTGAGCTGGCGGGGAGAGCCCGAGAAACGAATTTGGTGGATTTTCTGTAGAGCTACCGAGTCGGAAGTGGCTGATCGAGGTTGAGTTTGGCTCCTGTGGATTCATGAGCGAATATCCACCGTCATTGTACCCGCCGTTGTATCTGTGAGGGGGCAGAATGGATGGCGGGGAGCGAGGATTCGTATGCGAGCTATGTAGCATATGCAATGATTGGAGTTCTGGTACAGGCATCGACGGTCGGCTTGAGTCGTTCAATCCGTTGTAACCATTAAGAGGCAAGCCTTCCAGGCCACCGCCCATAGATGGCTGAGAATGGGGTGGAAGATGCTGAGAATTCTGCATCCCGACCATGCCTGATGCCTCAGAGTGCTGTGCCGAGCCATTCAGATTCCGAGGGGCATCGAAAGCCGGGTCATATCTTCCATTGAGCGTCGGTCGCCTATCTGGGGAAGTGTGTCCTCCGACCATTGCTGCGTCTTCCTTGTCTGAATTGCCATTCGGCTGTCCAGGAGTTGTGGCCGCCGCGGCCGCCGCGGCGAGGTCCTTCTTTGAAGCCTTTCCACGCTTCTTCCGTTCTCGCGCGTATTCGCAGGTCAATCCGAACTCTGCTCACTTCTGTCAGTATGGCACTACCCGCAGGCACAAATTTTGGGAAGGTGTTGGGGACACTACCGATGCAATGAGCGCACGGGTTCTGCCCGTCGCATTTAGTGCGTAGCTGATTGCATTGGTCACAAGCGCGACTGATTCTCCGTCGAACAGGTGCCGAGGCCGAGTTTTTCCTGATTGCGGAACGAGCCTCGACGAGGGGATCTCGCTGCGAAGGATTCTTGAAGCTGGAGAGGGAATGATTGTTGTGGTGATTGTCATTATCGACTTGATACTGATCCTTAGGTTTGCCCATCGAGTCTGTAGCATCGCCGCCGCCTGCAGCTTCTCGCGACAATTGCAGCTGCTCCAGCGCATACTGCGAACCCTCTGCCAGGGTGTCGAGCCCGGAAGTTTGAGATTGTGCCATTCGATTCGAAGAAAGACTGGAAGAAAAGGGAGAATAGGAATGAGGAAAATGCTGAACTGAGGTTGTTGACATCCTCACGGGTGAAGCAGAGCAATCGGCCTATCTACAGACATAGAGACGGAGAGAGGACGCAGCAAAAACCTGGAGATGTGGAGAAACTCAAGGGCCCTAAAGGCCCCAGAAGTCGTTGTCGGAAAACAAAAATAGCGTTGTTGAGAGCAATCGGATCGGCAGGATTACCACTTGATAAACTGAGCAGCAGCGCTGACCGTTGAAAAACAGTCGCGCGGGGTGAGATGAAGAGGGGGAAGAAGGTACCGAATCAGCAGAGTCAAGAGTTCATTGCCGAAAGACGACCAGACGGTGATGTGAGAATAGAATAATAATAATAGCTAGAGCAGGGAGAGAGAGGAGTCGACTCGGAGGAGAAATAGCAGAAAATTATTAATTAACAGACGGAGTAGAAACGAATCAAGAGACAGAAAGCAGCTAACTAACAAGATCCCAGTTAGTCCAGTGTCAGTCAGACAGGCAAAGGCAGGATCAGCTCTATAGCGTTTCCTGGAGAACGAGGTCACTGAGGCGGAAAAGGCACTAAGAACCACGAGGGCAAAAAGCAAAGATGAAGAAAAAACGAGCAAGAAAAAGTAAAAAGCGAAAGGAAGGGGAAGAAAGGCTGGAATTGAATAATAATAGGTAATAGGTAATATGAATGGGGGAGGGGAGAGAGAGAGACTAGACTAGAGAGAGCCCCAGGCTGGGGAGTTCCGGGGATGTAGACGAATCGAGTATGGAACCATCAACCAAGGGAAATGTCTTTGCCTGGCTCAGGTTTAGCGAGGAGGACTAGAGCTGGAACGGGCCACAGCTCGTGCTGGTCGGCAGTGGGGAAGACAAACATGCAGTCTTGGTTAGGTCCTCCGTGTTTGCTGTGCTTATTAGCCAGTCAGCGAGTGGAAATCTGAAGTGAAGGGTGATCAGGAGGGTTTCATCTTGGGGAAGACAAGTTCTTAGACTAGATAGATGAGGAGTGATTTGCTGCTGCTGTGTAGACCCTTAGTGTCGACATTAATTCCAGGATGAAATTTCCACACCGGCCAGAAGGGTAAAAAGGCGGGGAAACCGAGAGAGAGTAGAGAGGTAGAAGAGGTACTTACTTAGTACTTAGCCTACTTCGGAGACGGAGTATTTACTCTGTAGTCATCGGCCTGTTCAGTCCTTTCCATGGTCATGTTCTCTTCGGACGGGTCTCCGAATCGTAGTACTAGTACAAGTATCCAGAGATTTATTCAAATAACGAGATGGTACCGAGCCGGGGATGGCACAATTATTTACTGGACCGATGTGTAGAATCTGTCAACGGAATATCTTACCCTTACCAGAGGTAGGTATGATCCTAATAATGCCTACACCGACTGATCTCCTGGTAAATACGAGACCTCATAGTCACAAAATCACAAGCTCTTCCTCCAAACTTCGCTTAGAAGAGGCACGAACTTAATCGACGACGATCACAAAAAAGCGCAAAGTATGTCTATACTATGACAGACCCCAACCTTTGCCCCAGATTTCAGAAACAAAAAACAGTAGCCAAGCCCAAACGATGTCAGAACGACGCATCGACCATCTCTAACCTCTGTACCTTGCCTTACCTCCTCATGTACTTACAAGTTCTCCAGGTGCCTGAAATCCATTCCAGCCAATCCTCTTCTCCCCGTTGCAGATTGCATGCATTACCCCGTGGAGTTTAGTTTCTACTGTAGGTTGTAAGCACCCCAGGTCAGGAGACATCCATAGACATCTCTCCCCTGTCCTCAAGCGCAAATCAAATGCACAACCAAAGCAAAGAGGCCGATCTGTCCTTATTCAGAGAAGGAGGATGGATAGAGTCCGAGACTATTTCCAGTCGCCACACTCACATTTATTCCAATTTCATTACATTTCCATTCTAACTTTTTTTCTGCGTCGGCTCCGGGTCCTTCCCATTAGCCCGAACCAGACCCTGGACGACATCCATGGACTATGCATACCCCCAGACGCACTCCTCTGTACAAATGCCGGACTGCACGTCGCCACTGCACAGTCCTTAATCTGGTCAAAGTCTTCCGTGCAGGACAGCAGGATA
Organism: Aspergillus viridinutans; assembly: GCF_018404265.1. Lineage (NCBI taxonomy): Eukaryota > Fungi > Ascomycota > Eurotiomycetes > Eurotiales > Aspergillaceae > Aspergillus > Aspergillus viridinutans. Next base: position 1,014,018 of record NW_025091217.1, read on the forward strand.
CAGAATCCATCCAATCCAGGAGTTCTCAATGTTTTGCAGCCACCTAAGGAACTTACCTCATGCGTACTCAGCCCTGGTGTCCCCGACTTGTCCAAGGCCAATAAATCTCTCGGTACAAGGAGTAAACAATGTCCTCTGCATAACCTCAACCATCATCGACTCATGGACTTTTGCTCTTCTGCCCTGGGTATACGGATATCCACCCAAGCCAAACTCAAAATCCTCCCTGGTGGCGTTCGTATTCTGCCTAAATCACCCCGGGTCCTGCCAAGATTGGACACGACATCGCATCCATCCATTTCCATATTGAGATGGTATACACCATTGTCACCTTGGGTCTTTCGTACGCTTTCAGAAGAAAGAGATGGGTGACGATGACAAATGCATATTGATATATACAAGCAATAGCTTTCCAGTTCATACTGTACATCTTTCCCCATCATAATGCGGGCATCCATGAGATAATATACAAAGAATAAGATGAAAAGGGGGAGAGGTGCACGCCACAAATAAATGTACATCGGGATATCACAATCAAATGATAATCAGCTCTCAGCATATGCAGGGGAACAGAATGAGCAAACGCCGTCAATAAGCGCAAAGAGATCAGCCCTCCCCATGGCTCTTTTTGCTTGTCTTGCTTTTAGTTTCATAAAATCGAACACCACCCAACGCCAGCCCAATGCGTAAAACTCCTGACAAGCCACCAACACAGAGGTCTATGAAAAGAAATACTGGCTGTCTCGGATCCGTGTTAGATCCCAGGCACCCTTGGTGGGAACGTCGCGGAACCGCAGGGGTAGCCAAAGCCACACATGCTGCCGCGCCGCCTTTTTCTTCTTCTTCCCTGCACCGTCTTCTGCCACCACTTCATCCTCCAGCTCGGCCCCAGTGGCTTTGTCAGCCTCGCCGGCCCTCGGTTCCAGGTCCTGAAAGTCCGAAAACAAACTCTCGATCGCGGGATCCGACGTGTCAATCCCTAGTCCCGGCGTCTTCCGCTCCGCCGCGGCCAGGTCCTCCGGAATATGTCCCACCGTTGATTCACCGAGCGAGCTCGCAATCGCCAGATCTTTATCGGTTCCACCAAGCTGTTCGAAGACGCTCCCAGCCGTGACCATGGCGCGACCCTGCGCTTGCAACTCTGGATCGTCCGACTTCAAAAGCTGCTGTCTCCTGTACTCGTCCAAAAGCTCCTGGACTTTTCCCGACTTCTTCTTCTCGCTTTTTCGCAGGGCACGAATCGCACGTCCTATCTTCGTGCTCGCGTCAACCTTGGCAAGGAACAGGTTCTGTCCGTACCGAACCTGAAACTCAGAAGCGAGTCTCCTGATGATATCGTCCGAGTGCATACGGACAAAGGCTTCCCGAAGAATCTGGTTCATGGCGTCAACATCACACGCGTGAGTCCAGAACGAATCGTGAACCGCAGAAAACGTCAAGCCGGCTTGGCTACAGGCGTTCGCAGACATGATCATGTGAGTGGCATCAAGAGAGTGGATGAAATTTGGCGGGAAAGCCTGTAACTGTTTGCGCTTCGAAACTACGTCTTCCGAATTAGTATCGACAATACTGAGATCCTGAAGAGTTGTGGTGATACGCCGAGCCTTTCGCACACGGTACGGCTGGACCACAGGCAGTCCCAGGGGTGTGGTCCAGATGACTGTAGACCTAAATCTCTCAGACGGATCCTTCAGCTTCGCTGCGGATCCACCAGAAGAGGAAGAAGGCGTCAACGCCTCCTTTGCAATTTGCTCAATCTGTTCGGGGGACAGTGACGTTGTGATACGACTCGCGCAGTCTCCAAGCCAGTGCTGGATCTCATGCGCCCCGTTGAACATCGTACCCAAAGCTTCGAAGATTTTCCGGGCAATGTACAAAGAACCATGCTTCTTATCGTCGTAAGACAGGTCGGGGTAATGGTCGATAAGCTGCTTGCGGACCTGTCTCATGGCTCCCATGAAAGTGACACCGTACACATTGGTCATGACTGTTTGCTTTACAATCTTTCTTGTAATCCTTCCGTCGAGGATCTTAGCGATAGGGTGACCCTGGGCCGCCTCCCGCGCAACTTCTTGTTTAACGAACTCGGCAACACCGGTGTAGACGTCGGACGGGCGATCGGATGGTTCGAGATTGACCTGCTGGGCACCGACGCTATCACCTCCAAGTGCCGCGTAATGCTGTAATCCATTGCACGAACCATCCTGGTGAATAGGCAAGCGTGATGGGTACTGAGTCGGATCCGGATGGCGAAGGGCGTTTCTTAATTCACAACAGGCAGCTAAACATTGCCAGGGATCTTCTGCCTTGAGCCACCAGCGTCTGCCGTGAAGACCCTTGTCCGCCGAGTCAAGCACATCGTCCAAGTGATCCATGGTAAATTGTTCACGCTCAGACATGCTAGCCTTGTCAAAGCCCGAAAGATTCGCAATCTGAATCTTCAACCATCTTAAACCACTGGCACCTAACGGTTTCGCCTCGCTAAACAGTAGAAGACCTCTGGAGTTGTCTGCACCCATTTGGTTAAGGTAGGGGGGAAGTGGGTAAGCACGACCGCGAAAATCCATGTTATGCGGAAGGTAGAAGGTGACATTCCTGTACGCACGAGCGAGTTCCATTTGGAAATTCTGGAAACACCGCATCGAGTGCAATCCAGATCTCCTGTTTTCAACTTCGCGTACTAGAGCATCCCATTCCTTTTCAGCGTGATATCCCGCTTCGGGAGCTGGCTTGGGCGGAAGTGGCAGGTCAGGTTCTAGAGGAGCAATGTTTGCGATCGCCTCTCCAGAATTCCATGCTTCGAGCATAACGTTGAGGACGTCGCGATTGATGGTCCACCCTGTGCTGCCAAGATTATCCAAGCCCCGGCGAATGTCCTCAAGGCCATTGTTTTCCAAGGCAGTCTTGATGTACGTCGGTTGAAGACTTTCACCGGGTGTCGTCCGCACAATATCGGATTGATACAACAGGAAACCCCCGTCCTTCATACCCTTCCAGGGTCGGGGTTTGCAGACCATGGGTAAGTGCCGACCGAGAAGATCGGCAGTCGGTTCTTTGGCGATAATCTGGACAATTGCTGGATGAAGGTGGAGGTAGCCAGTACGCCTTCCCCAGGTGATCTGATAAGCATGCTGGAATGCGGGTTGCATCGTGACCATTTTCTTCTTGGTTTCGGGATCTTCCATGGTCACCGGTGCCTTACCGACCTCGAATAGCAGGCTCATCAATACTGCGCCGATTTTTGCAGTCACTCGTGGCGACCACATGACCGTCGCATCCTCCTGCTGCATCTTCTGAACGATCGCATGCCATTTGGCACGACCGTCCTTCTTCTTGCGCCCCGCGAGGAGTTCCTTCAGTGCCTTGAGTCGCCGAGAATCTGCGCCTGCTTCGTTTTTGAGGGCAGCCTCCGCTATTAATTCGTCCTGGAGATCTTTACCAATCGTTGAAACAACTGCAGAGACCTTCAAACCCTTTTCCATTCCACCGCGGCTGAAAGTCGACATAACAGCCAGAATGGTGAGCGCTGCCAAAGTGTCCGTATCCAGACATCGCAAGTACACACCATATTCGCAACGCTCTTTCTGCTCAAGAGTGCGAATGGGATTCGCCTCCGCTTCAGCAACAAGCTCGAGTTCCTCCTTGATTCTAGCAACGAGGCTAGAGTGCCACTGGGTCATAATGGACCCTAATTTCTTCCCACCAGCGGTGGCATCAAGGCCCAATTTCTGTCTGTCATCGAACTCCTGACGCCAACGATCCATAGCAGACCGTATCGAGTCAGCTTCCAGTTGACGCTGTTTGAGTTCGTCATAGACCTGCTTCTGTTCGGGATCGGTGGGCACCGAGGAACTAGATTCGCTCAAAAAGAGGGAGATAGATTGTTTGAGGGAGGAAAGCCCGAGACCCTTTTGCTCAACGGGTCTAACTTCCGCCAAGTCGTGCATCTGCGAGCTGACGGTGACAGCGGGTGTGGGTTCGGATCCAATACTGCCGATGGCAACGCGTTGAAGGTCAGATGAGCAGATCTAACGCAACCAGAAGAATCAGTAACTAAAACCGACGGAGAGCACCGTAATTAGATGTGAAATACGAACCTCTGAGAGTTCTCCGAGCTCCAATTCCGACAGAACAGGGACGGCCAGTACTTCCTCCTCGATATTATCCTTCTTGGCGAATTGCCAATATCTTCGCACAGCTCTGTCTCGCTTCGAGCCGTGAAGCATGCGAAGTGACATTCGTATCATAATTGCATATGTTGTCGCGTCCGGTTTCACGCCCCCGTTGGGCATATCAAGCTCAAACCACCGCTGCATTGGCAGCACCATATTATGCTGCCTTGTCACAATCATGTGTGACACCATCTTTTCCAAATAGCGATTGTGAATAGCCAGGTACTCCGATGAACCGACAGGGTAATGTTGCCCCAGCCGATTAATCAGCGTAGCAGCCCGATCAAAACGTCCAACCTTCAGAGAGACATCCAGATTGGCCAGCATTTCATCCTCGTCGCCGCCAATCCCTCTGACCTTCCGTAATATTTTGGGTTTCGTTTGTAATGACTCGCCCACGATGATCAGTGACGACGGATCGAGTTCTTTAGCAGGCGGCGAAGGGAACAGATGAGACCACTGCTGTGACGGGTCATAGAAATTCTCTGGCGCATAAAGTGAGTCGTCGAATGATACATAGGATCCTTGATCGACTGTAGACTGATCGGCGGCAGTGGCAAGAGTTCGATTGGACTGAAACGAAGGTCGACGAGATTGTTCCTGTGGAGTGGTCACAGATGGACTTGCCAGCAATGTTGTTTTGCTGGAGTTAGCATGAAATCGCAGCACTCCCACCGATGGCAGTAGACGGCGTCCATTCGACTGCCGCAATAGGCTGATGGCATTTTTCTGGCGAGCGACTCGAGACAGCATGATGCACGAACACCGCTAAACGAACAGACAGACAATGAATAAATTATAAGGTAGTAAATCAAAAGATAGAAGGAAAAGAAAATGGCGTATAAGATTAACGGCAAGTAAAGCGCGGATTCATTGGAGATGGGAAAGCCTGAGAAACGAAAAAAATCAGACCAGATAGGAGAAAAGCGACTCTGCCAGGCGGAATGGGACAATCCGAACTGACAAGCCGTCCTGCAGCTCTTCACGGATAAAATGGAAGAACGACAGGAAGAGGAATTGAATTATGGGATGAGGGAAGGAGGATGAAAATCTGCGAAGAAGCAGAAGAACAAACTGTCAGCCTCCAGGAACACGGGAGCCCGGAGAGAAGAAAAATATGGACTATTCCTAATCAGTTGGAGCGATGGGCGATAAGGCACGTGAGCTGCTACTTGGGTGGTAGTTTTTCAGAGCCTCCTGATTGGGTGGACTAAGGTGGCAAGATACCTAAGTTCTATAGAGCCTTTTCAAGGGGAGCATCTTCGATTAAGAAAATGATCTATAGGTAGCCACGATGTTATTGTTTCGTTAGGGTTCTTTTAATCTCTTTCGAATAATGTCGGCCCGTTTGTCGCTGCGATGGGAGCAATCGATTATTTCCTGTTCTTTAAATTGTAGTCATCCTCAGCGAAAGTGCATGAGAAACGAAGTTATGGAAGAGGGTCCATACGACTGGTAGTTACTCTGTAGGCTCAAGGTGTTTGGCCTTAATGAGCTCGAAAAAGCACTGGCTAGAATGGTCGAGTTCTCCTAATCAGAAGTTCGGGACGCAGAATAGCTGTAGCCACTCCATGAGCCATAATGTCTAGGTTCTACAGGTGCAAATATCTATACATCGTACAATTCGTACATTGATTCGTTCCTTCAAATGCAACATCGAAGCTCACCCTTGCGCATTGACTCCAACGGAGCCAGCTTGTTCCTTTTGCCTCTTCCGGTTCTGCTTCATCGCCCAACCCGTCATCTCTGGTCGAGCTGGGTCGATACGTGGGGCGCTCATCCTGTCCAGATAGTCTTCGCTATCAATGGCCGCCTCAAGCGGCGGAACATTCTCCAGGTCCTGCTGGATCATGTAGCTCTCGTACGTCTGCCATGCTTCCTCGGTCTGGTTGAAAACATATTAGCACAGCTGGCCTCTCACGATACACAGCAGTCGAAAGACAAACCTCTGCATCCACCCATTCATACGTAGTCCACTTCTCATCTTGCATCTTCTTAAGCAGTTCCAGGTTGCCCGCAACCATGACCGCTTCCGCATCCTCGGCCGCTTTGATCTTCACATCAATCGCGCGAGCCTCAGTCTGCTCGTCCTCGCCTTCTTTCCGCGCCTTACCCCTCCCCTTCGCAGGTATCTCATCCAAGGCATCGATATGATGAAGCTGAGGGTGCAATTGCACGACAGCAGAGACAGGGGACAGGTGCAAATTCTCTGCAAACCCCACGTCAGCAATTCTACTTCATTGCAAACTGCACATGAAAGAAAGGGGGGCACTCACGTCCACGGAACGCCGCAAGCATGTACACCGGATCCCCATCCTCAGGACTCTTAATCCGCCCTCCAAGGGTCTGCACCCGCATAATATCAGACCCCTCCTTACTATCCATCCCGCCCATTTCCACATCCACGTTCCCCTCCATCTTCACCTTCCCACCGCCCGCAGCAGCCCCCGAGCTGAACCCGCCAGCCAAGCCGTACGAGCCTCCATCCCGAGCACTGCGGGATCTCCTCATGGCATCACCGTATCGCAGTCCTTTACTGACATCGTAGTTCACGCGTGTCTGGATCGGCACATCAACCTCCACGAGACCCGTGTTCGGTTTCATTCGGAAGGCAGTCGGTTTCTGTTCATGGCTCTCGTCGTAGGGGTGTTCGGCGGATCGGTCTAAGTACTGAAGAACGAATCTGGAGATCTCGGATTCGGTGAGGTAAACATCGTAGGATGCGATGACGGGATCCGAGTCGTCCATGAGTGTTAAATTTGGCGGGTCAAATTTCCAAAAGGATCGACGACTGAGTTCCCGGTGACTGCGGAAACGATGGGTGATATGTCCAGGACCTTGATCAGTCTATAGAAGAATAGAATGATTGAGCGGCTTGTCCTAGGATGACTGGAACTCCTGATCTGCAGCTTTCTACATTTGGAGAAGCTTACAGAGTGACTACAGGATAAGCGGCAGAAATTAATTTTTGGGCGTACACCGCCTACCATATGAAGCGTAAGCTTCTGTGATTGATAAGGGCACCTATCCAGGAGAGGCAATAAATACAAGCTTTGATGACCAGTTACGAAAGGGACTCGTGACTCATTAGTTGTTTACGCCAAAGGACGCAATTAAAGATGTATTTGATCTAAAATGCAATGCAAAAAAAACAATGAAAGGTTTATCTGCAGGCGTGATGAGCATATCTCGGAGCGGGACATTTATCATCAAATGTAAAATCACAAGGGTACGTGTCCTGTTATTCAACAAGGAGATTAAGCGTAACTTTTCATCATCGTTCACTCTTCATCCTCTTCAGCAACCTTTAGATGACGTTAGTAACTACTCAGAAGCCTTAAGAATAGTGAGTGATAGGTCAACATACCCCTTCGTGGAAGTTGGTGCCATCCGTGGTCTTCTTGATGACGCCAGCCCGGATACACCAGTCTCCGAAGCGCTCCGGAGTCTCACCGTCAGTGTTGCGCTCAAGTGCGTACCGTTTGAGCAGACCCTTCATGATCTCGAGGATCTCATCCTCCTTGATAGACTGGCGGTACAGCTTGTTAAGACGCTGTCCGTGGTAACCGCCGCCAAGGTACATGTTGTAAGCACCATAGGCCTTGCCAACGAAGGCGACCTCGGCGAGCCAGGGCCTGGCGCAACCGTTCGGGCAGCCGGTCATACGCATAACAATGCTGTCACGGGCCAAGCCAACCTCTTCAAGGGTCGACTCCAGCTTAGAGATCAGCACTGGAAGGTAGCGCTCAGACTCGGCCATGGCCAGACCACATGTGGGGAACGCGACACAAGCAGAGGAAGACAGACGCAGACCGCTGAAGGAAGTGTTGTCGAGCTTGTGCTTGGCCATTATCTCCTTGACAACAGGCAAGTCCTCATCTTTGATGTTGGAGAGGGTCAGGTGCTGGTTACCGGTAAGACGGAATTCGCCCTTGTCGAGCTTGGCCAATTCACGTAAGCCCGAACGCATGGTGAACTCAGCTGTGTCCTCGATACGTCCGTTCTCGATGAAAAAGGTGAAGTGGTTCAAGCCAGTCTCATCCTTCTGCCAGCCAAAGGTGTCGATATTGGCAGTAAACTTGAACGGGCGGGGCTCGGCAAAACGCAATCCATCGGGAAGGAGAGCCTCCACCTTGCCCTTGAAGGTCTCAACACCCATGTCGTCAATGGTGTACTTGAGACGAGCGTGCTTACGGTTCTTGCGGTCACCGAAGTCCCGCTGAACGAGCATGATCTTCTCACAGACAACGTGAGCCTGATCAGCTGGCACGTAACCAAACATACGACCAGTCTGAGGGTAAGTCTTCTTGTTGTTGTGAGTAGCACCCATACCGCCACCGGCGAGGATATTGAAGCCCTCAAGATGCCCATCAGCACCCTTGATGGCGATCAGACCAATGTCGTGTGCATAGACATCGGTATCGTTGTGAGGGGGGATAGCGATAGTGATCTTGAACTTCCGAGGGAGGTAGGTGGGACCGTACAGGGGCTCGTGGTCCTGAACGGCATCTCCAGCCACTTGGACCTTGTTGTCGTCATCATCCTTCAGCCAAATCTCATGATAGGCGGTGGTGGAAGGAAGTAGGTGGTCGCTAATCTTCTTAGCGACTGCGTGAGTTTCGCGGTGAAAGTAGGAAAGCTCGGGCAGAGAACTGCACATGACGTTACGGTTGACATCACCGCAGGCGGCAATAGTTGTCATGAGCGCCTTGTTGATGGCACGCATGGCAGAGCGAAGGTTGCGTTTGATGACACCGTGGAACTGGAAGGTCTGTCTTGTGGTGAGCTTCATGGTCTCGTTGCCGTATGCGCTGCTGATGTCGTCCATCTGAATCCATTGCAGAGGAGTAGCAACACCACCAGGAAGCCGGCAACGGATCATGAAACTGTAGGCTGGCTCAAGACCCTGAGCCTTACGCTCATCACGGACATCACGATCATCCTGCATGTAGGTGCCGTGGAACTTGGTCAACTGTTGGTCACTAGCGGAAATGGCACCAGTGGTCTCGTCCAACAAGCCCTCAGCAATGGTACCGCGCAGGTAGTTAGACTGGATTTTGATGTCTTCGTTGGTCAGGGGCGCGGGCTCCTCGGGAAGACCTTCAACCTTGTCGACACCGAGAGCTTGCCAAAGACGAGGCTCCCACTCAGAATAGCCGGTTTGGTAAGCGTCTGGGTCCTGGTCGTCACCAAGACCAATATCCGTGAGCTTCCGGCCACCAAGGAAAGCGACACGAGCGTCGAGATCCTTGGCAGGCTTGTTGTAGTAGATCTTATCCTCCTTGCGAGGCCAGTAGTGGCTGTCACCAAGACCAAAGACAGAGTAGTTGATAGTGGAGAGATCCAAATCACCAGAGTTCTTGATGACTTCCCAGAGGCTGCGACCGTTCTGAGGGAACTCACCCTGACCAGCAGTACTGGTAATGAAAACCACATTCTCCTCTGTCGCAAGATCCTCGGCCGGGTAATCATCCATGGCCATGACCATGGTCTTCAATCCTCTAGCGCGACCCCGGTTTCCGAGGCGCTTGGCGAGGTTCTGAGCGTTACCGCCATCAGAAGCAAAGAGGATTGTCAAAGGCGCTCCGAAAAGACCCTCAAGCAGCTGCTCGTACGACTCCTTCGCCTTACGCTTCTGCAGGGCGCGGACTTCAGTGCCGTATGATTCGGAAAGAACAGCAGAGAACTTGGGCTTCCGGTTCATGAGCTGGGTGAGTTGGTTGTCTCTGCGAAGGAACTCCTCGAGCTCCCGCCTGAGACGGTCGGAGTCGAGAGCGAACTTAGGTTCGCCTTTCGTCTCATTCTCGGGGTTCCAGCGGTACAAAGGCCAGTATCCAAGGTCAATGGCCTTTTTGGTTTCTTGAAGAACAGTGAGAGCGGAGTCATTTTCCTGGTTGTAAGGCAGATAGGCGACAACGACGGAAGGACCCTTGAACTGCTCGGCCTCGGCCATTGCCTGGAGAACCTGGGTGTAGGAGCCATAAACGGCAACAGAGGCGACGTAAGCATTGCCAAAGTTCATGGCGTACAATCCGATATCCTTCTTCCTGCGAGTCGGGTCGGCAGCAGCACGCTCCGAGTAAGGTTGGGAGTCAATAATAAGCATGTTGACATTCTCTCCGGAAGCGAGAACATGGTGTACACCAGAGTTGCCCAGATCGTAAGCCCACGCGTCGGAACCGATGAGCCACTGGGACTCTTCAAAAAAGAGCTTCCTCGACTCGAGGAGCTCTTTAGCTAGCTGAGACTCGTCCTTGGAGAGAGTCTCAATCACTTCCGAAGCCAGCTTGTTCGCCTTTGAAGCGTCTTTGACATTCAGCGCCCAATTAGACAACGATGATTTGGAGGAATCGGAGGTGAAGTCAGCGGACTTTGAAGCCTCTTCGACCTCGCGGACGAAGCGATGACGGCGCTCCTTTCTGGCGATCAGCGAACCGAATCCATATTCTGGGCTCGCCGCGATAGTGGAAGAAACGCCGGCATTCTGAGAGCCCAACTGATTGGCGATGTAAAGACGCTCAGCAAATAGTTGGTTAAGGATCTTCAGGTAGGCGTTCTCAACGTGAGGCTGTTCCAAGGAAGGCTCAGTGGCCGGAACCTTGGCGCTGCCGATCTCGAGGTTCTGAATAGGGGAGGGAGAGTTCAAGTTATGGACGATACCGCGCAGTGCCTGAACTGCAGTAGAAGGCTCGACATATCCAAGTCTGTACCCAACAATTTGAGGGGTTGGCCTTCCAGCAGACGGGGTCAAGCTGGACAAGAGGTCCATGAATGACGGACCCCATTTGGTGGTCTTGCGAACTTGCTCGAGAACTGCAATCTTCTCGACAGAGCTCGGGATGGAATTCACAATCTGGCCACCGATCCAGGGACGGTAAAGGCGAGCAGTGATGAGTCCGATGTTCTCGAGCTCACTATTGGCTTCCGCCTTTGCAAGAACATCAACAAATACTCCGGTGGAGCCAAAGATGAAGACGGCCGACTTGGCATCCGAGGGACCAGTGTATTCAATTGCGCGGTAGGTGCGTCCGGTGCTCTGGGACAGGACCCTCCAGATCTGGGCGGTCCACTCGAAGATGTCGGCAGCGCTGACTGGACGGACCAAAGCGGCAGCATCAACTGTTGTGGCGGCAGAGCTGGTGGCATGGCTGTCCGTGCTGCTATCTCTCCTTGACGATCCGACGGACGAGTTATCAACACTGACGCTCGAAGGAGTCTGAGATGTCGGCGCGAGAGTGGAAGCAATCCCACCTTGGGCAGCGGAGCTCTCCGCAGCTTCCTCAGACACGGTGGCTACGCGACCGGAGTCGGCATATAGTGTCTGCGCTCCCGACTGGGACGCAGTGCTTCTGCCCAGGTTGAGCAGAGATCTAATAACGTCCACATTTTCTGCTTCAATGGCATCCTCGTTTGCGGAGTTGGCAGGGTCAAAGAAATGAATGACACCCTTTCCGGATCTGTGCGCTAGAGCATGGGCGGTGATGGCAATATCCTGAGCCTCCTGGATTGTCTCGGAATGCAAGAAGGTGAAGCCACACTGGCGTATCGAGCTGATGACGGAGTAATCTGGAAATGGGGAGGGCTCCAGGGCGACATGAATGACAATTGGAGAGTTCGCTAAGCGGTAGAGGTGAGGAACCGATGACAGCAGGACAGAGGAGCCGGTGACGACGGAAACTGCGTCGCCTGCCTGCAGTGGATGGAAGGCAGAAAGGAGAGGGTCTTCATTAGAGCGTACCGCTACCACCTGTCCACGGTGTCAATCCCAATTATGCGAAACCTCATGACTGGGCACGTCGCGAGTTCACTCACCTCGGGTGCAGATCTAGGGAGGATGCTACGAGCATTGCTCGCCTTCAGAGCCTTGAGGGTCTTTGAGAACAGAGAATCTGTCTGCAAAGATGGCTGAACGGAGAGGATGACGTCGCTGACAAGGTAGGCAACTCGTGCAGCTTTCGAAGAATTAGCGATTGATCGCAGGGAGAATGCCCCAAATGGAACATGACAATTGGCATGCACTGGAGAAGAAGACTAACCTGCTTCTGCAGCAGACGAAATGGATGCCATATCTGGTAGATGTGCACTGCGCTCTTCACCGCGCAGAAGGTGGGATGAACTATATGTGTAGAGGAAGTAGATATCACCGCATAGGGCGACTCCCACTCAATGCAACCTCGACAGAAGAACAAGCAGAATATGGGGAAGGAAAGGAAAGGCACACAAATGAGATTTAAGTAAAAGCCTTCCTAACTTTTTCACAATTATCTCCCAAAAAAAGCAGACAACGGGAAAAAAAAAAGACAGTGAGTACACTATCCTCTCCGCCATCGGGGGTTGGATCATCAGCCTTCTGATTGGACTACGATCACGACATCGATGCAAACACTCATCTGGCCTAGGAACAAACTTGCCGTTTCGGTTGAAGTGCGGGGGTCCCGTGACTGTCACCTCGAGCACGTCAGTTTTCTTCGTCACGTTTTGAGGCCTTGGCGTCGGTGTTTGAATCGGTCACCGAGCTGAGGATCTGACAAGAAGGATCAAGCAGAGCTACTGTTAGGTTATCATATATCTAGTCTATACTACAGAAAACGAAGGTCTAATAGTGGAATTCTCTTGAGTAACAGACTGAAACGCTGGGATTCTTATGGATGATTAACGGCCGGACCTTGCTTATTCGGCACTCTTCGTGGTTGGGTGACACCGCTACCAAGGTGCCTCACCTCAGGCCAGTCTCTCGGGCGAGAGATTGGTATCATATCAAAGGATCAGTAATTGACTAGGTACTTGATTGGATGACCAACCCCTCATGAATGCCGTCGCTTTAGAAGAGATTGGTGCAATGAATAAGTTGAAGACGGAAACTATCTCAAATGATGAGGATGAATTCTCAAGACGCCAATATTAAATGCTAAACCCATATCGTTATGAAATATACAGGGCCTATACTCCCGAGCCATCCACAGCCGAGGGAACAAGCGTCGACCAGAGTAGATCCATGATTCCCTCTACTACCTGATTCCACGTGTTAGCACCAATTACATCCGCATGCCATATCCGAGAAAACCTGACCCGAACGCCTCTTCCATTGAAGACATTCATCAAAAGCGAAGGCGGAAAGACATGAATCATCAAGCAGTCACCCAGAGCCCAAGTCCCGACCCAACCATGTTATGTAAATCCTTTCGGCATATAAAATAAGTAACAAGAACAAAATAAGATCTCAACGACTTTGAGCCAAGGGTAAAAACGGATTATCAACAGCGGCGAGCCTTGTCGAATTGAATTCTATACAACGACAAGAGCGCAACGGTGGCCGGCCATGAAGCCTAGGAGTGGCAGGACCAGATGACATCGCGTGTCATTATATGAACAAAGTATGGCGGCAGCTAGGCAGCAATATATGCTGGTAACCTGAGCAAATTACCGGCCGTCAGTCCAGTCATGCATCTTCAGATTCTCCGGGATCGGTTGCTGCAGTGCGGCGGCCTGAACTGTGGCTTGCGAGGGCTGTGGAGGCCCGGTGCCTGACCGGCGCCTTCTTTCTCGTTCCAAAGGACCAGGAAGCTCCTGGCCGCGAGCACGAAACTTGCGACCCATGGTGTCCAACCAGGCACTGTCCTCGTCTTCGCCCAGCCAGTAACTGCGACCAAGGCCAATCATAAAGCGGCCAAGCTTGCCCCGCCAGCCTTGACCATCAGGACTATATGGCGAGAACGGCTCCCGGTCAATATCAGCAACACTAGCAACACTAGCAACCGAGGTATTGCGGCTGTGTGTGGGGAGCTGCGTGTGGCGGGGGATTGCGATATAGAGACGTAATGTCTGGCGGGCGAAGGCGAGCATGACGAACACGAAGTAAATGCGGATAATCCATAGCAAACAGATGAACACGATGCTTTGGAAACTCTCGGGCTGGGTGACTGCGTTGGTGAGGCGGTCCGGCCTTCGTGCGGAGTTTTCGTTGGTGGACGAGGAGCCGTATTTGGGGTTGGTGAAGCCGGCGGTTTGGGAGATTGTGTCGCTGCCCGGTCCCTTTGCGGACCCGTTATCGTAGTGCTGTGAGATAACGAGGAACCAAGTCACACCGAACGCAGCTGTGTATGCGGCATTGATGACTGTGTCGAAGAGGTAGAGCCAAGCGAGGGCGAGGCACTGCAGGGGCGACTGCTTCCGAATATGCGGGAAGAGCAATGCTGTAAGTCCGAGCGCGATAAGCGAATATATATACATAGAGAGCTGGACTGGCGACAGATGGTAGCCGGTCAATAAGGCGAGCAGGCCATAGAGACCGCTGATCTTGTTCAGCAGCAGGGAAAGTGTGATTAAAGAAGCGCCTGTCTCCAGGCTCATCACATAAAGAAAGGTCTGTTGGAGTCATCGTTAATTAGCATCCGCACACTTGACAGACCAGTCGAAAGACGAATGGAAAGAGCTTTACAGGTCCTTCATTTCAGGTCATGCGATGAAAATTGACGTACCTCTGGCCGCGGCACGCGGAGGAAACGGGTTGAAAAACCCATGATGGATGCCGCCGATGAGGTCGGTGAGGGAAACCGCTCGTGGCTCAAGGACGGCAGAAAGAGGAAAAGGAATGGAACAACAGAAGAAGATGATAGTAGAACGACAAGTCGGGATCGGATGAAGAGAATGAAAGATGGAGAACGAGGCTGGTGCTGGATTGTTGGAATGCCCAACCTAAGCGGCTGTTACACAGGGGCGGGCTTGATTTTCCGGACGATCCGCCCGCTGATCGCTGCCTTTTCGTATTCGTTTACCAGAGGTCAAGACTATTATTCAGAAGAGCAAAATGCAAATAATAGAGAGCCCTGAGAGTGGCAATGATGACAATGGCATGATTATTTTATTCTCATAATCTTAAGACTTTTCGACCTTATGATGTGGTAGATAGAGTTGACTCGTCCATTTTCTTACAACCACATTATTTCAACGTCAGCTCCGGATGCATCTTTTGTCATTTTTAGCACTACTCTGTAGTTCAGTAAGAAACATCAGGCAACCCCTCTGGCTGGGCATCTGCCACAAAACAGGTGAAAACCAAATTACATTTGGGGCTATTTTGTGATATTGAATAGGACGGCTGTAGTGCATTGACAGAGAATGTTTCCGCCTGCCCGACTATAAGGGCCAGAGACTGGTTTGATTATATTTGACTGTATGAGGGTTGGAAAGATCAGCCTCCATTTTGTCAATAGACGAGGTCAATGCACGACATTGGTACACACGGAAAAGGTGGATAATCTTCCAATAATGCCGACGCAAAAGGATTTCTTGTCGATGAGAGCAAACAACAGTCCACGGGCAATGAGACGCTGATATAATGCGCAAATAGAACTCCCAACTCTGCCCTTGTAGCAACTCGACGACGACCATTTCAGACCAAGGCATTCGAGCGGCGCAAAATTGAAAAGACTTCAATCTAAAAACGCGATTCACCCTGAACATGGAATGGAGAAGACAATGTACATGTTAAGAATGGTAAAACATTATGGACAATCTCAATTATCGTCATTGAGATCAATCATCAAAGGAGCGAGTAGCAATTATAGACAAGTAATCAAAAGGTCGATATAAAACTAGCACGCGCATCCATTGTTGCTTGTCGTCTCTCTGGGGTTGATATTGACGTCGATCACTGTACGAAGAGCAGTCAGTACTCGGAGAAAGCAAGCCAACAGTTGCGGAAAATAAACCCACTTTGCGACTCTCTGTTTGCTTCTCCCTCCATTCCGGGAAGGGCTTGCGCTATCCTCCTGAACAGTTGCTTCACATTGTGGCCGACCTTGGCGCTGGTCTCAATGAACATCAGACCATTCTTCTTTGCCTCTTCTTCGCCTTGGGCTGTGGTAACTTCCCGCTTATCATTCAAATCGGTCTTGTTGCCTACTAACACAATGATCACATCGTTGCCCCGCTCACCCCGAACATCATCAATCCACTTCCGGGTATTTTGAAACGACTTGGCGTTTGAGATATCGTAAACGACGACTGCGACGCTAGAGTCTCGAATGTAGGAAGGAATCAGAGATCGAAATCGCTCTTGACCGGCTGTATCCCAAAGCTGGAGTCGGACTGTTCTATCCTCCAGATACATCGTCTAATGCGCGAGGACGGTTAGCTAACCCGCATATTCGTTGATGGGCAATTATGAAAGTATTCTTGAACGCCGACGCAAAATGTCAGTGAAAGAGGTGCAACCTACCTTGGACAGGAAGTCGATTCCGATGGTCGCTTGGTATGTGTTGTCAAACGAATCATACATAAATCTGGTGATCAGAGACGTCTTCCCCACTGCAAAATAACGTTAGAAGTCACCCATATGGTGTCTTAACCCCGTGTGGCCGTCTCAGAAGATTGTGCGTACCGCTCTGCTCTCCTAAAAATACCAGTCTATCGATCTGTTAGCGATTGGAACCAGAAGCAATACGCTTCCGGGCTGAAAAACACACTTGAATTTCTTCAAGGGGTTCGAATATGACCCAACCCCGGAGGAAGCCATGTTGAGTTGTGTGTGAGTATAGCGGTGACAAGAGAATAAGGGGTAGTAGAGGCAGCCGCGGTATCAGTCTTTATACTTCAGCGGAGATGGAAGAGACCGAGAAGAAGGATGCTAGGCTATGGATATGAGAGTATAAAATCAAAAAAGCTTTTTCGTGGTGACACCGATGTGGTCGCGACTAGATCAGCCGTGTAAGTCGTTCAGATGGTCGCCTGGAGGAGAGCTCGATCCATGGGTCAGTCTGGGGTACTTGAATAGCTGGTCTAAGGTATCTGGCTAAGAGCCTACCTAAGATAGTCCCGCCTTTAGTCTCTGCTTTGACGGGCTGGAGTACGGTGAACCACGAGCTCCGCCGACCGACGGATTAAACTCGGTCCGAAGCACCATCACAGCCGACTAACCTGCCTGTTGGCGTTCCAGCAAGACGAACAGGCGCCAAACAGAGCTCCGACGTTATCGCTTACCGACTATCTGCAGCTCTATTTGAGACCCCTGCAGCTTGATATTCTTATTTCGAGTTTACAGGCTGCGCGAAAGGGTTGAAGATCACCATGGTCCTCACTTATGGAGCTGGGGCTGTAACCGTGTCACTCCTCGTTATAGGAGGGTGTAAGTACACCATGAGTCTCGCGCGGTGTCTGGATGTACTAACACGATTATCCAGACATGCTGTTCCATGGTGATGGTGAACAGTTCAATGTATGAATTGATACCTTCATTTCCCTCCGCATGACCTGATCTCGTTGACATCTCTTAGGTTGGCCACTTCCTCGAGTCCGTTTCACCATACGCCTGGGCAAATATTGGCATTGCTTTGTGCATAGGGTTGTCTGTTGTCGGAGCAGCATGGTATGAGCCGCTATATAATTTCGGTTTTGATAGAATTGGTCCTGTCAGTTACTGACCTACGTCATCAGGGGTATCTTCTTAACGGGCTCATCGATTGTCGGCGGAGGTGTCAAAGCACCACGGATTCGGACAAAGAATCTGATCTCTATCATCTTCTGTGAAGTCGTCGCTATCTACGGAGTTATCATGGCTATTGTGTTCTCATCGAAACTCAATCTTGTCGAAGGGGACGAGATCTTTTCCGGCAGCAATTATTACACGGGCTATGCACTCTTCTGGGGAGGTATCACAGTGGGCGCATGCAATCTGATCTGTGGTATCTCTGTTGGCATCAACGGAAGTGGTGCAGCTCTGGCAGATGCTGCTGACCCGACCTTGTTCGTTCCCATTTCCCTCGCATCCCACCTTCGTAAGCATGGCTAATAATGTAATGTCTTTATGAACAGATTCGTCAAGATCCTCGTCATCGAGATTTTCAGCTCTGTCCTCGGTCTCTTTGGTCTTATTATCGGCCTTTTGATTAGTGGAAAAGCGACAGACTTCGGGGCTTAAGTTCGACTTCCACAACAGTCTTCTTCGACAGAAGACTTCTCGTGAAGCGAATCTGGATTAATTCATACTGGATTCACTCGTACCAACTTTCCCTTTCTTCTTAAATTTCTTGTTTCGTCCTTTATCTGTCTGTTATATAAAGCATTAAGGCGTCTGGATTTGGGTTGACTGTAGAGCTTCTCCGGTATGCTGAGAGGTGCATTGATGATTTAGCTGTTCGCTGTGGTGATGATGTCCGCTATGATGTACAGTAAGAGTTGTCCAGGATTAATGGCCAATCCAAATATCCGAGGCTGTGTTGTTACCTTTCTGGCGATTTAAATATGTGCAATCAATGCATGATTCCCTATCATCCATTCATAGTCCAGTTTGTTTGTATCTCCGCGGAGAATGAACCTATTATGACGGTAGTTGACCATGAAAGCGCTCCTTGGCCGCTATCTGAAGCTTTGTATGATATATCTCCGATTCCGCTTATCGAACTACTTAAGAGGCAAGCTATCCCCGCACCTCCAAGAAGCAACGAATGAGTCACGCATTGCAGCGTTTACACCCAAGATGGCCGACGGCAAACTCAGGGCTGCAATTCTGGTTGTTTCGGATACTGCTTCTCAGGATCCATCCACTGACAAAGTCGGCGATACTCTGACCGCTTCATTTACAGCTGAGGGGTCCAACAGCTGGGATCTTCCCATCATCAAGATCGTGCCAGATAATGTGCTAGATATCCAACGGACAGTCTGCAACTGGACAGATGGTCCAGATTGGTTTAACCTGGTTTTGATTAGCGGTGGTACGGGCTTTGCTGTCAAGGATAATACTCCGGAGGTCTGTTCTGTTGCTCTTGGGGACCCAAGCGAGAAGCTGATGATTTGTATAGGCTGTATCACCTCTCATTCATCGCCATGCACCTGGCATTGTGTAAGCAGGCTGCCAGAGTTACTTATTACGGACTATGGATACTGACTGCATGGCCCAGACACGGCATGCTTGCTGCCTCTCTTAGGGTGACACCGTGTAAGGCTGGAAACACCATTTACTCAGTGCAGTAGCTCACCATTCTCCCAGTTGCAATGATGTCTCGGCCTGTTGCAGGTGTCAGAGACAAGTCGCTCTTGATTACGTTACCAGGTTCTCCAAAAGGAGCCAAGGAGAATCTTGAGGCTATCATTAAGCTTCTACCGCATGCCTGTACCCAAGCGGCCGGAGCAAACTCCAGAGCTCTCCATGCAGGTGGAGTCAAGAAGCTAGAAGCCGAAGCTGGTGTGTCTTCTCAGAACCAAAGCTCAGAGAGGCAAGCACAACCGCATGACGGTCACCACCACCATCACCATCACCATCACCATCACCCCAATCATGGGCATTCTCATGGCCATGGACACGTAGTCCCAAGGGCGCATACGTCGCCCTCAGAACGACCTCAATCTAACGACCCGAATGCCGGACCGAACCGCCGTTACCGCTCATCTCCTTACCCCATGCTCTCAGTCGACGAAGCTCTCAAACTGGTCAGCGAACACACGCCAGAGCCGGTCGTCATCGAGGTTCCCGTGACCCCTTCTCTTGTTGGTTCTGTTGTCGCCGAAGACGTCTACGCCGGAGAGGCAGTACCGGCCTACCGCGCCAGCATTGTCGATGGATATGCCGTTATCGCACCGGACTCGCCAACGGCCGGGCTTAGCACCAAGGGGATCTTCCCTGTGGCCTCCATCACCCACGCGAACCCAGGAGGGACGCTGTCGCCTCTTGAACCTGGTACCGTCGCCAGAATAACCACCGGCGCACCCCTCCCACCCAACGCGAACGCAGTCGTGATGGTAGAAGACACCGTCCTCGTGTCCTCCACGCCAGACGGTCAAGAAGAGGCCACCATTGAAATCCTCACAGGCGACATCAAACCTCTCGAGAACGTGCGTGAACCAGGCAGTGACGTCGCGCTAGGCTCCAAAATCCTTTCAAAAGGCGACCTAATAACATCCGTCGGGGGTGAAATCGGCCTTCTCGCAGCAACAGGAACCAAGACCGTCAAGGTATACAAGAAGCCCTGCGTGGGCGTGCTCAGCACCGGCGACGAGCTAGTCGAACACAACGACCCAGCCAAGCTCCACGGCGGCCAGATCCGCGACTCCAACCGCCCCTCGCTCCTCTCCTGCTTGTCCTCATGGGGATTCCCCATAGTAGACCTGGGAATCGCGCGCGACACACCACCCACAGAACTCGAAAACGTCCTCCGCGACGCCCTCCGCGGCGTAGGGCGGGCAAGCACCAGCGTCGACGTGATCGTCACCACAGGCGGTGTCTCAATGGGCGAGCTGGACCTGCTCAAGCCGACCATCGAGCGCTCGCTCGGCGGCACCATCCACTTCGGCCGCGTCTCAATGAAACCGGGTAAGCCGACGACGTTCGCAACGATCCCATTCAAGCCCTCGTCGGCGACTGGCTCCGCGCAGCAGGAGCGCGAGTCGAAACTCATCTTCTCCCTGCCGGGGAACCCCGCTTCGGCGCTGGTGACGCTGAATCTGTTCGTGCTTCCATCGCTGCACAAGTTGATGGGAATGGGGCAGAGACGGACTGCGCCGGGAATGACGCCTGCGCTGGGGCTGCCTCTTGTGTCTGTCATGCTGGCGCATCCGTTCCCGCTTGATCCTAAGCGCACAGAGTACCACCGTGCCATTGTCACTGCCTCGCGCTCCGATGGCCGGCTGTATGCTACGAGTACCGGCCTCGAGGGTGTTGGCCAGCGGAGCTCAAGAGTGGGAAGTCTTGCGAGTGCGAACGCGCTGTTGGTACTTCAGCCGGGAAGTGGGAAGGTGGACAAGGGTACTCTAGAGGAGGCTCTGATGCTCAGCAATGTGGTGCCCGAGGCGTAGACTGGTGCGACGAGTCTGCTACGAACGTATATGATAGTCTCGTGGCTAAGGTACAATGATACTCGGAGTGAAGACAATAAAGATAACGTTTCCTCAGCATCTCCACAAGAAGATACTTCGCTGCAATCCGCCAATATGTAGGTATCTCAGGAGATTAGACCTCCAACGCCAACGCCAGTAACGAAATTATTATCTCTAATCTATCAACCTTTATGTATCTTCCACCCCTTCTTCTTCTCTGCCCTGAACGCCGGCAGCGTCGATTCCCTCCCCTGCTCGCGGGCTATCTCTATGACGATGAAGCGAACAAAATCTGCTAGGATCCAGTAACTGCTATGCGCACTCAGCATGTTCAGATATTGAATGTTCAGTGGTCCGCCACCGCCGGAAATGAAATAGTCTATTTGGCCGTTATCGTTAAGGAGTAACATGCGTTTTTCTGCAATCTCCTCGCGTGTGAAATCATGTGTCTCCATTTCCACGTTGGAAGGGAGCTTGGCAATGGTGGCAGGACGAATAGGCGCGGAAGCAGTAGATGTGCTCCAGCGAAAGACACTGCTCAACGACTCCCAGAAGGAGGCGGAAATGCCTGGTATTGAAGCGGCCTTTAGAGAATTGGCAAGGTCAACGTCCACTGCGGCATTGACACGATATGCGATTGCTGATAGAGTCAACCATTACATTCGATTACAATGGCAAATAAGGATGGGCTTACGGTCTGTAGTATGCATGATGTTGTAGAGATTGTCAACGGCCAAACAGCCATAAGTGTCTGCCTCGTCTGCAACACCACGAAGTCGATCTTCGCCTTCGTAGCCGGGCTTATCTCTACCTCGCCGTGGCAAGAGGCTTGCTGTAAAGTTCGTTAGCAGGTGTCCAGTAGAACAATCTGTCTAATCCATAAATCCAACACACCTTTATTCAAGAGCAAGAAAAAGCCGACAGGACTACCGCAAAGGAAAAGATTCTTCGTATCAAACTCGAAAATATCACTGTGGATGCTCGTCGTTGCGAAATCAAAGTCTGGTAGGTTGGTCGGCTGATGACTGAGAATATCTATAGCCATAGCGCTTCCCAGAGAGTGTGCAATCAGGTGCACACGACCGTGCTGCTGGAACCCGGGGTTGTTCCTGCACCACAGTCGAAATACTCGATTCGCTTCTTTAACAACTGCTTGAATCATCTTCGGTTTGTGGTGTGACAAGTAGTAGGGAATGTCGAGCATGACATCACTGATCAACGACCTGACAGCCGGAATTGTCTCTGGAGTGATGTCGTCCAGCGAGAAGTGATTTGCAGTTGGATCATCAGAACCCTCAGACTCGAGGCTGCCATCCGCCAGGGATAGCGTCGATCGCCAATTGACGGGTAGGGCCATGATCCCGCCATGGTCCTGGCGCACATGATGCCAGACCGGCTCGTTGTTGAGCTCCATGTTGATATTCCTGCGGAAGGCATTGATTGCATGCGTAAAATGGAAGCTCTCCATACGCTCCGATAGCTTCTGACCTATGCCATGGATGACCAACACCAAGTCCGTCGGAGTAGGTCGAGATCCTTCCATTGCACAGGCATAGCAGACTTGTCTACCATCCGTCCTGGACATTGCTCGCGACTGGATTCGGAGGTAATTTCTTACGTCTACAGGACTGGGTTTAGATGGATGTAGCTGTTCCCATGAGCGACGGCTGAAGCCACGGACCACGGGTATTCCAATATGTCGACCTTTGCGAATCGAACTGAGAGGTCGTCTCCCTCTTGAAGCCGAAGGAAGCAAGCTGGGTCTGAGAATTTGAGCATTCCTACCATCGACATATATGACACTAGAATTCAAAAAGGGCTTGGCGGCTTCGGTATGTGCGTTGGTCCCAGCAGCAGCTCGATTTTCTTCGAACGTCGGCGAGTCAGAATCCGGAGCTGCATTTCCTACCTGAGCGCTAGATCCAGGGCGTGAAGTAGGTGTGCTGTAGGATTTTGTATCAGGTTTCGGCCACAGTTTGTGCACGATTTTCATTTCCGCGTCAGCTCCGTTCTCAACACAGCTGTTGAGCTCATCCTGCCATGTATCTGT
The DNA here is from genome assembly GCF_018404265.1 of Aspergillus viridinutans. Classification (NCBI taxonomy): domain Eukaryota; kingdom Fungi; phylum Ascomycota; class Eurotiomycetes; order Eurotiales; family Aspergillaceae; genus Aspergillus; species Aspergillus viridinutans. Next base: position 1,037,049 of record NW_025091217.1, read on the forward strand.
CCAGGGCTTCAGATAAATGTAACCATCCTCGAGCTTGTTGGCGAGCTCCGTTTCTACTGGAAGCATTGTGTTCTTGTAAAACCAAGTAGCACGCAGAACATTCGATTCATCATGAAGAGGACTCCAGTATATGGGTTTCATCTATAGGACAATCAGCACTGTTAGATCCTGAACTCAGCAAATGAGGAAAACTCCACCTTTAGATTCGGTAGCTCCACTAAATGAAGCCGGGAAACGCCGACGGGAACCTTCAACTGAGAAGTGTCGTCCTGATCAACTGCTCCAGCTTCCATTATAGGTCCTTGTGACGAGTTGTCTTGTTCAACACTGTTTCTCAGGTCCGACGGCTTTGTCACAGTATGATGCGACCCAGCGTGATAAGGTTCGGCCTGGACCTCTGAGTTTCCACCCTTTGAGGAGACAGATTCAACCGAGCGACCTAACGGGCTTTGCAACTGAGCAATAGGAGCTCTAGCAAACGGTGAGCCGCTAATGCTCGTATCGTGAGATGATTTACCCGGTAGACTTCCACCCTCGAATCCCCCCATTGATGGATTTTCGCTCGTTGAGGGTATACTGGCAACGCGTTTTGCAGCACTGTGTTGACCGCTTAAGGACAGTTCCCTTTTCCTCTGATTGTGATTGTCCGACCCAATGTCTTCTGCTGAGCCAACTTGCGATCTGGCCCATGACGCACCGTCACCCGCACCACCGACTCCGTCATTGGATTCTTCTCTGCTACTGCGAAATGGCTGGTCATTGGTTGACGAAGTATGGACATTAGGCGGATTGTCGTCAATCACAGACAGGCTCCCATCACCACGGCTGCCTGTATGCCTACTCCGCTCTGTGTCACTGGCCGATTCCTTCCCTGGTACAGCTATACTTGCGTTTCTCACAATACTCGGAGGCTTCTTTGGCCCGGTTGCCCTTTCCTTCCTTGTTTGTCGAAGATTCCGCCACGCTTCCTCGAGCGCTATGTTGTCCTTGACAGAAAATGGCTGCGGTGGAGCCCGTTCATTAGTGGCATTTTGACCGCTGGACGGTGGAGGCAGTGCGCTCAAGGGATCATCGATCGGTAAGGAAGAGGCGTAGAAAAACTGCGCTCGAACTTTGGGCGGTTCAGACAGAGAATACCAAGTGGAAGGGTCGGGATCATCGTCAGCCAGAAGGCAGGTCGATCCGTAGGTGTGAAGAGGACCAGCCATCCTGTGAGATGTTCTTGACAGCTAGTTTCGTGAGGAGAATCTGTAAGCGAGGCACAGTAACAAGGAAGCCTTAAGTAATCATCCAAGAAAGAATCTGCGTGCACTAGAGCTGGAGATTGCCGGCTGGTATTCCAATGCCATAGCATCAAAGCTGACAGTGTCAATTTCCCATTGGCTGGCGTCGTGTCAACAAAGGGACTGGGATCAAGGAAAGCTTCGAGAGAGCTTAATGTTTGCCAACAACCGGGAAGTTGTCATGATATGTGATAGATCTCATTACAACATATTCTCAGACAAAGTCGGGAACAATAAAACCGCCTGCTGCGAAAGTTGAAAAGCCGTTGATGGATTTGCACGAGGTCATTTGCTTGTGATCCTACGCGGGAGCCTATGACGTCGGCCACGTGCTTTGGCATGTTTTGGGCTGCCTGGGCGTTGGCAAAACAAACAAGGAGACCGCAACGTTCGACTATCTTGGTTCTCAGTTTGTTGTAGGATCGCTTTTTAGACATGAATCAATGGAGAGCTCCGATAAAATATTCCCGTTAGAATAGATCGATTTTCAGTGTTTCACTATAAGAGGGTATCGAAGAAAAGCAAGGCCACGCTAAACAGAGCCTAATAACGTACATGCCAACATGAGGGTTGGAAAAGAAGAGAAAGCACAAATAAATCAGCAAAGACCTCGAATGTCATGAAGCGTCAACTGTTGATCTGCTCGCCATGTTGTCGAGCCATAACTCCACTCGTTCAAAGCAAATTCAGTTTAGTGCATGAGCCGACTACTTTCTGTGGGTCCGCTGCTGGAGCCTGAGAAGGTGCTGTTGCTTCGCTCAAGATGATAGTTCGTCTGTCGACGTTGCCTCATCAAGGCCAATGTGCTCATCTGAAGCTCTTCGAAAGCAAGTAAGGTAGCATCGTCCGCACCGAGCATGTCGAGGAGCTTGTGGATGTCGTGCATGTGTTTCCGAATGGCACTGTCCGGGGCGCAGAAGGTGCGGACACTCATCTCCTTCACCACTGCTTTCCAGTTGTGAAGATTGGAGTGTAGAAGAATGGGGTTGGTCGAGCTCTCTCCGTCGAAGCGCAGTGTTCGGATATTGGACAAGATCAGTCGACGCTGAGTGGCCTGGTCGAACTGAAATTCGACGACCTGAGGCCTGTTCTTGGAGCCCCAGAAGTTGGTAACCTTTTTGATTGATTCCTCTGAGATACGGCCGGCTTCGTATTGTCGAACGAGGAATGTGTTTGCGGTCACGCAGATCATAACTTCCATCTCCGAGTACAGTCTGGCCTGTGTAGGAGGGTCCAGAGAGATGGGAACTGCCGACTCAGGAACGATTCTTGGCCCCCGTGGTGCACCAGCGAATGCCTTTGGGTAAGCCTTCAAATCCTCAGCCTGTAAATCATATTAGCGAGACTGTACGTGATCATATCAAATAGTAATCATGAGCACTTACAATCTCTCCCACATGATGCTTGATCTTCTTTCCGAAATCTCGGAAGATCTTCGACTTTTGTCTCTTGAGGGGCGCAGTGTTAAAGTCATCGGCGTGGCCAAGCCAGCCATTTGTTCCGAAAAGCTTTTTGTGAGAGGATCTCACTTGTTGAATCGAGTCGCCGAAGTGATGACGATCAATCGAATGGAAATTACACATCTCCATTGCTTCGTTCACAGGCGACAGGGAGTGGTTGCTGTACCCTTCAAGCACAAAAGTGGCTTGCTGACTTGAGGCAATATCCTCGTCGTAGACTCTAACAGATGGCTTGCGCTGAATCCCTTTATGCAGAGGGACATCGAGCTTTGCGGCAAGGTGAGGACCAGGACAAGGCTCGGCGCAGTGCAGTGAAGGAGAAGATGAGATATCAAGAGGAGACGGTGGTGCAACAGTGCTAGCATGAACCGACTGCAAAGAAGGGGATCTGGACGAAGTATCCAGAGAAGAGAGTGTGGTGGCCGTGGTATCAGGAGAGGTGTTCCAGAATTCCCGGTACTTCTCATAGAAGGGATTGAGCTTGGCGATATCCTCATAGGAGAGATGGATACTTCAAATGATTAGCATATGTATCTCCAAATGGGCAGAAGATCATACTCAGGGCTCAGCATGATGGGAACTTCGTAGGTTTCGTCGCTCATTTTGATGAAGCGGTATGAACGATGGGACCGAATTGGCAATGTATTGCTGTTTGATAGCAGAGACAAGATGATGTACGTGCAGAGGAATTGCAAGAGAAAGCAGATGCGATGACTCGATATTTTTCGAAAGAAGATTCTTCGAGGGGAAGAAGACGTAGGGTACTGATATAGCCTCGTGGCAGTTGGCATCTTATTGTCTTTTGATAAAGTCATCCTCTCATTTGGCTGGATACAATGCTATTGTCAGTGCGAGGGATCTATTCAAGACAATCTGCTCAGGCTAAAATGGTTTGGTTTGCTAGTTGCTGGCGCCCTATTCTGGAAATTCTGAGGTGAATGAGAGTGCACTCGCAACAATAGCATTCTGCCCATTGCCTAAATAGCATTAGGGAATGCTTATTCAGAGTAAGGTTATAGTTTGATTGTTAAATTTTCCTTCTTTTCTTTTTCTCTTATTTATATTCAACAATTTCTCTCAGCAATAGAACAATTCTATTGTCCCATTATTTGGTGGCATTCAGCGCTGGAATTTCAACAATCAACAAGAACACATCACAGAAAAGACCATATGCTCAGAGAGCGACCTGGTCACAAAGAACTAGTGGATCCGCATTTCTTTCTCTCTTATTGCCAGAACAGGATGATGACTACCTTAGGTAGTTATTGAGGGAGTACACAAAATCATCGTTTTGGGCAATGTCCCGAAGATCCAAGATGACGCCACCAGGTGACATATGACACTGACTGCTTATTTCAGTATTTACGGGCAATAGCTATCTGGTCTGATATGTTTAAGTATTATGATGTAGATCTAGTATAGGAGGTAAAGCCCTTCCGCCCCTTTGCCTTTGAGTAGAGATGGACTCGGGGAGCTTCAGGAACTGCTCAGTTCTCACCAAAGGGCATACTATTACCAAATGACACTTACTATAGATCCAACAAATACTAATGGATGTAGGTCTTGAGTTGCACAATTTGTACTTGTCTTGTGATTCATGATCTTGTAAACGCCCCAAAACAGCAGGATGACGTCTGGAGTTCTTTAGGCGAAAGTGAGTCCGAAGTGAGCTTTGATAATGATATTCACTACATACTTAGATGTGTATACATGATTGGGAGCAAATATTCTTATCCCCTGATGAAAAGAGACCCAGAATGCGGCAATTGGCGATGAGGAAGCTACAGAAATCTAGCAACTGCCACTCGATTAGCCGCGAATATCCAGCAAGCCGAACTCAATGTGGTAGAATGTCTCCCCAAAGCGCAAAATACCCCGGGAAGCCGAACTCCAATGCCTGGGGAAGAGACATTACTAGAAAACGCGGCTAGAGAGCCGCTAAACGTATGTTAAGCACACCATACCCGCACGCCGAAGAGAGGTAGGCGGCCTTCGGAGTTGTTCGCTCACAAACGAGGAATGACCAGAGGTGTTGTCGAAAACGAGGGTGGACATCAGTTCATGTGCCTACGACCTGACTGATGGTAATAGACGGTATCTCAAAGACGTCCGGAGTTTGCTGGTTCGCATAGAGCGGCATCTCGGAATCAGACGCAATTCCACTCAAGGCTAACATTGATTCATGCACCGGAAATCCTCCTGAGCACTAGGACAACAGAATATCGAAAAAGCCAATCGGATTCAAGATCCTCAGACGGTGTAGATATTCTTCAAAGCTCAAGCAGCTCATACGTCGTAGCTAAAGTAAGGGGAAATAGAGTCGGCATTGCTAGGGAGCCAATCAGAGACATGGTAAACCGCGCAGAAGTCCCGGGTGATGCTGCCGAGTGTGCAAGTCACGTGGTCCTATCCACTTGCCGACCTGCTAGCCGCAGCCAGGTTCAGAGACTCGGAAGGGACCACGGCATTCCTCCATTAGTCACCCCCCTTCGAACCACTCACCAGCTGCCTTCCGGCCTCCCCGCAGACCCAGCTCCCACCACGCCCGCACGTCCCGCAATCTCAAATTACAGGGGAGTCCCCTGTCCCTCTAGTTCGATTGCTGGACCAAGCCTGCCTGTGCGTTGCAGCTTAGGGTCGCTTATGACCTCTGAGCCACATCATGGCTTGCTCTCTACGATCCAGCCGAATCTGAATGCCGTTGTGGCCTGTCACCGGCCCGCTACCTCAACTGCTTCGAATTATATATGAGCGCCTACTACTCTGTTGGAAATGGCTTATTTTTTTACCTCTCTGTGTCTTGTCTATCTCGTCTACTTAGATCCAAGGTTACTTTTATACGGGTGATACTGTGTTATTGATTATTCTCTGTATACACACTCCTTGCTTGGATTCGCGATTCGTCATTGGCGGACCCTCATCCTCCTCCCGCATACTCAACAGTTTAAGGATATTCAAGTCACTTTACCAAGATGACACAGGGACAAGAAAAATACGACATTGTCATCGTGGGCGCCGGCCCTGTTGGTATTCTGCTGTCTCTCTGCATGTCCCGCTGGGGCTACAAAGTGAAGCACATCGACAACCGCCCGGTGCCTACCGCAACTGGCCGCGCCGATGGTATTCAGCCTCGCTCAACGGAGATTCTCCGGAACCTGGGTCTGAAGCGTCAGATTATGGCTTACAAGCCAGCTAAGGTGTACGATGTCGCTTTCTGGGATCCTCTTCCCGAAGGCAAGGGTATCCACCGCAGCGGAAGCTGGCCCAGCTGCCCTCGGTTCATTGACACAAGATACCCTTACACTACCCTCGTCCACCAGGGCAAGATCGAGAGAGTCTTCATTGGCGAGATCGAGAAGGCTGGCACAAGAATTGAGAGACCTTGGACCATCATCGGATTCAAGAACGATGGCGCGGACAAGAACTATCCCGTCCAGGTGTCGCTCAAGAGCATTGATACAAACGTCATCGAGACCGTTCGCACCAAGTACCTCTTCAGTGGCGAGGGCGCTCGCAGTTTTGTCAGAGAGCAGCTCGGCATCAAGCTCCACCACAAGGATCCCATCTCTTATGTGTGGGGTGTCATGGACGGAGTTGTGAGAACAAACTTCCCTGATATTGAGGTAAGAATAGCCTCTTCATTCAACAGCAGGAAAATGGTTTCAGTTACTAATTCGTTTTATAATAGACCAAGTGCACCATTCACTCAGACGCCGGCTCCATCATGGTTATCCCCCGTGAGGACAACATGGTCCGTCTCTATGTCCAGATCGCCTCTTCCTCCGATCCCGACTTCAACCCAAGAAAGACCGCCACTGCCGAGGAAGTCCAGGAGACGGCAAAGAAGATTCTCAAGCCATACACTTTGGAGTGGGACCGCGTTGAGTGGTATTCTGTTTACCCCATTGGTCAGGGTATCTCCGAGAGATATACACTGGACGAGCGTGTCTTTATGGGAGGCGATGCCTGCCACACCCACAGCCCTAAAGCTGGTCAGGGGATGAACACAGCGTTCCACGATGCACTCAACATGGCCTGGAAGCTCCACGCTGTCGAATCTGGATTGGCCGACCGTTCCATTTTGAGCACCTACGAGAGCGAGCGCAAGGACATTGCCGCAACCCTGCTGAACTTCGACAACAAGTATGCCGCCCTCTTCTCCAAGCGTCGCCCAACAGCCGGCGAGGTCGGATCCGCAAGCCACACCCAGGCCGCCGCTGGTGGTGAGGAGGACGAGTTTGTCAAGACCTTCAAGTCTTCCTGCGAATTCACCTCCGGATACGGCGTTGCTTACAAGCCGAATGTTTTCAACTGGAGTCCAAGCCATCCCGCTCAGTCGCCTCTGTTCAACATCCCTGACGTTAAGCTGACTCCTGGCCGCGCCTTCACTCCCACCACTGTGACCCGCTTGGCGGATGCCAACTTTGTGCACCTCGAGCAGGAAATCCCTGCAAATGGAGCATTCCGCATCTTCATCTTCGCCGGTAAACAGGCGAACACCAAGAAGGCGATCACGGACTTTGGTGCCAACCTTGAAAAGGAGCGGTCATTCCTGTCTTCTTACCGCCGCATCGATGAGATCTCCTTCTTTGAGCACCATCTGCCTCACTCCAAGCTGTTCTCTATCTGCCTGATTTACGCTGCTCAGAAGAACGAGGTCGATGTGGAGGCTATCCCTCAGATCCTCCGCGATTACCACCACCACATCTATGCCGACGACATTCCCGACGTGCGCGTGCCTCTCGCCAAGTTTGCCGCCCATGAGAAGCTTGGCTTCGACCCCGAGAAGGGAGGTGTTGTTGTCACTCGTCCCGACAGCCACGTTGCCTGCACCGTGCAATTGGTGGAAGGCAGCGGCACTGTTGATGCTCTCAACGCATACTTCAACTCCTTCTCCACAAAGCCTCTTGGCCAGGACCAGCAAAGCCGTCTGTAAGCGGATTTATTCGGTTGCAATGCTGTGTATCTTGAATTTTGATGTGTCCATTGTCTTTCCCTTTTGGTCTTATGATTCGTTCTGGACGAGCGATGACCACTTGCATTACTGGCGTTGATATCCATGTAATACGCTTTTCTTTTCAATTTTCAATAGAAGATAGCCAAAATAAAGCTTTCAGTAAGATACAAGAATTCCTGCAGTGGGTGTATGTGGGCGGTCAATCTTATCAGTAAGGCAGTGGACCGAAGACGATGGAATTTCTAGAACTACATCACCCTCACCAATCACCCCGCACAGAACATACCCACCTAAAGACCTCTGCCTCACGTTTCTCACTTGCAAGCTTCTGTTTAAAAAAGGCTGATAAGACTCGAATCACGCCAAAATGCTTTCACTTCTCCTCTCTGCTGAGCTTACGGGGTAAGATAGCACAAGCGGGTCATATATATCCTTCCTTCATCCCTCGATTTGCCTCTCTCTGCCTATATCAGTTTCCCCGCACGCCTAAATCATGACAGTAGCTCATCACTGAATGTAGGGTCACCGACCTTCGGCCAAAGGACACGGAGGAACAGCCATACTTCTACACCTTCAAGGTACAATGCACTTCTTGCCGCGAGGTGCATCCGAACTGGGTCAGCTTCAATCGCTTTGTAAGTTTGCATAGCACATGACACTCCTCTCTACAGACAGTGGTGAGCTCTGGCTAACAACTACTGATGTAGGAGCAACACGACATTCCTGGAAGTCGGGGCGAGGCCAACTTTGTGTGGAAATGCAGGCTTTGCCAGGTTGGTCTATTCTAGCAATTGTTTGCTCTGCTCAGCTTGCCTTAAGAGCCATCTCGTCTGTTCTTGCGATCGGTTTTACGAGGCCCAAGGAGATAATGAGATATGGAACGTAGGCAAGCTTTTATAAGGCTATTCATTAACCATATTTGAAACCAGAAAACCCATTCCGCTTCGATCGTCAATGGTCCGCATGCCTATCAGGGGGATGAGAAGCGCAAGGGCAGCAAAGTGATCGAGATCGACTGCCGTGGACTGGAGTTCACGGAGTTCAAGCCTGATGTAAGTTTATCATGATTTCTTGAGCCGGGCTAGATTTCTGACGATGGATGCGCAGGGAGAATGGGAGGCAAAGGGGATTGAATCATCTACGCCTTTCACTGGTATAGATTTGTCCGAGGGAGAATGGTATGATTATGACGAGAAAGCTGGGGAGGAGGTCTCCATCAAGGAAATCAGCTGGGAGGTGGGAAGACGTTGAGATGTATTAGCCAATGACTTGATGACTGAGGGGATTATTTCTGTAGCCTTCTATGTCAGTATCTTCAGCTCATTCGTAGCTTTTATTTCCTCCATTTATCGCGTCGTGAAGTGTGTTTCTTATGTAGAAGAATGCGGCGAACGCATTACGCTCAGCCAACAATTCCTTCTGACGATCGCAAGGGATCACGAATCTGCTAAACTGGTATCAATTCAATTCCAGTCATTGACATGTTTTTTTCATTCATTCGACTTCTTCTCTGTTGTCCAAGAGATGTTCTTAAGGCGGTGATGCAACTCGCCATGTGATTGGCTGAGAGCCACGTCCAGCAGCATCAACATTTTCGCGGTCTAGGAACCTTCAGAGGTCGATTGGGCGTAATGCTGTAGCTCCGACAACTTTTCACCTCAGCACGCGACCAGTCCAACCCTTTCAATTCGGATAATTCGTTCTTTTCAGCTGGTCGATCAAGTCTCATTGCACCCTATACATACTGCCCCATTTTTTGAAGGCCCCCCCTGTGTCGTACAACTCAGATTCCTGGTGAATCAATCACAAGGCGCTTCACATCGCAACGATGAGTGTTTGTTCCTCCCCATTTACTCCAGATTTGCGGAATTCGCTTATTAGCATGTACTGACACAAACTGCAGTTCCAACCAGTTAACCCCCGGCCTTTTCTGCAAGCTCGGTACGGCGTCCCAACTTACCCAGTTCCCCTCCGATTGCGCCTTTTATCTCTATGCAGTACGACCGAATGGACACATCATTTTCTAATACAGCATTCTAGGGTCGGCACCGAGCTCATCATCCGTCTCAAGTGGGGTCAGACAGAGTACAAGGGCAAGCTGGAAAGCATCGATTCGTACATGAACGTCCTCCTGAGGGATACGGAGGAGTTCATCGATGGAAAGAACACGGGTACACTTGGTCTTGTGCTGATTCGGTACGTCTCGAACTGTTTTGGCCGCTTGACGCGCTTTTGCAGCGCTTCAGGCTCTTTCCCGACATGTCCTGACTGACACGAACCAGGTGTAACAACATTCTTTGGATGGGATCGGCAGACAGCGTTGAGATGACGGATTTGGGACTGCGATAGAGAAGAGAAGGTGTCAATGGGCGTCATTTATGGAATTCCGACTGAGGACGAGGATACCTATACCGACGGAATCGCTCCTAGACGAGGCAAATGTCGCGAAAAAGAGGAAAGGCTATACACCAATTGATTAACAGGTCTACGGCAAGCCTCGGTCTCTGTTTGTTCTCTGATGTCTCTGGTACAAGGCGTTTTTAACCACTGCTTTTGAATATGATTTGCAGATTTAGGCTGGGCAGAGAACGAGAGAGACCTAATGTGTGATATATTAGACATCGGCTTGCTCTTGTCTTTTCCTCCAGTTATGTGTGGTGATACCCATCATATAATCGTACGGATAATGCGAAGCCTCTGGACATCTCTAAACAGTAAGTAATGGCTGGATGATAGTTCATTCATGATTTCAAGGGTGCTGTAGCTGCAGGTCGGCTGGAAGTTCTACACAGGATGATCTTAGCCATCGCACTAATGTGCACTCAACCAACACCGAGTCACTCATCTCAAACTGAGCTTCCAATGTGCATACCAGGTTCAGGTTTCCCGAATACTTCTTAGATGCGTAACGCAGCCTGTCTTTCAATTATGTTTATTGACTCGGATCACGGAGCGCTGTTGAACCTGTCGGCTGGGGTACGGTAGCAGGTCCTGCATATATCGAGCTGCTTCAGTGCACCAGGAGCTCTGAAGATGAGACCCCATCTTATAGCATGTCTGCTCAATATCGCCGTATGGTTTCTCCGTTTACATATTATTGGATGTCTAATTGCGCATTCATCCGCGGAGTACCGAGGGTTTCTTGACGATCCATCGAAATATTCTCACAGTCAAACCGCATCATGCAATGCTCAACTATGTCTTGAATAGAAAGTGCAAGCAAGTGAACTGATTCTGTCAGAATCCTGCCATGACGAATCGCATTTCGAGGGCAGCCAGAAGTTGAGACGATGCTACTTTTATACCACTTGGATCATGAGATATTATCCCGCTTGAGTTACCCCACTTTGTCACCAACTCCTTTATCGACACCTTTATTTGAATATGTTCGCATCAATGAAAAGGTTCTTCAAAACTGTACCGTAATGGGTACTTAAAGCCACATCAATCATGATGAAAAAACAACATGAGCGATCTTCAGATGATACCTCCTACTACAACCTCGGATCATATCACCGACGCGTGAGCACCGCTAATCATCAAGCTCAGCTATGGTTCGATCGCGGGCTCATCTGGACATACGGCTTCAACCATGAAGAAGCGGTCCGTTGTTTCGAAAAATCCATCGCAATTGATCCCATGTGTGCCATGTCTTACTGGGGCCTCGCTTACGCCCTCGGTCCAAACTACAACAAACCATGGGAGGTCTTCGATCAGCAGGAGCTCGAATCGACAGTTCAGCGCACTCGCAGGGCTGCAGAAGATGCAAAGGCCAATGCAAAAACAGCGTCGCCAGTAGAAGCGGCTCTAATCGACGCCCTGCAGTATCGGTACCCGCTTGACCAGCCGGCGGGGGACTGCTCATCCTGGAACCAGGGCTACGCTGATGCCATGGAAGTGGTGTATAAACAGTACTCAGATGACCTAGATGTCGCGGTGCTGTATGCAGATGCCTTGATGAATCTCACTCCGTGGGCGCTCTGGGATATAAAGACTGGGCAACCCGCGCCGAACGCGCGTACTCTAGACATAAAAACTGTCCTCGATCGTGCGCTGGCTCAGAAGGGAGGACTCTCTCATCCAGGTCTGCTGCATTTGTACATCCATTTGATGGAGATGTCAGGCTCCCCGGAGACCGCATTGACGGCTGCCGACCACCTGCGAGGCCTGGTACCTGACGCAGGGCATCTGAATCATATGCCTACGCATTTGGACATTCTGTGCGGCGACAATCGCCGAGCAGTGGCCTCCAACTCGGAAGCTATCCGGGCGGACGAGAAGTTCCTCGCTCGTGCAGGCCCCGTCAACTTCTATACCCTCTATCGATCACATGATTATCACTTCCGCATCTACGCGGCCATGTTCGCCGGACAGTCGAGGGTGGCCTTGGACACGGCAGCAGAGCTGGAGGCGTCAATTCCCGAAGAACTCTTACGGATCGATTCCCCCCCAATGGCTGACTGGCTCGAGGGCTTCCTCGCGGTGAAAGTGCACGTGCTTATCCGATTCGGGCGCTGGGAGGATATCCTTGCTCTGGAATTGCCACAGGACCAGGATCTCTACTGCGTGACTACGGCAATGATCTATTATGCCAAAGGCGTAGCATATGCTGCCCTCGGACAAGTGGACGAGGCAGACAAGGAGCGGGCAAGATTCCACAAATCTCTCGACCGTGTCCCTCCCAGCCGAGTGCTATTCAACAACAGCTGCCGTGATATCCTGGCCATTGCGGATGCCATGCTTGACGGGGAGATCGAATACCGCCGCGGGAATATCGACGCCGCCTTCGTGCACCTGCAACGGTCCATCGCGCTGGACGATGGCCTCCCCTATGACGAGCCTTGGGGCTGGATGCAGCCAACCCGGCATGCCTATGGCGCTCTCTTGCTCGAGCAGGGACAAGTAGAGAAGGCCGCGGCAGTGTACGGTGCCGATCTGGGGATGGACGATACTCTGCCGCGGGCCCTGCAGCATCCGAACAATGTGTGGTCGTTACATGGGTATCATGAGTGTTTGACAAGGCTGGGACGGTCGGCAGAGGCACGGATCATCCAGCGGCAATTGAGACTCGCTGCAGCGACGGCAGATGTGCCTATTCAGTCGTCGTGCTTTTGCCGACTGGAGAGGTGTTGTACATAGCCAAGCACACTTGTAGTCCAGCATCTGTCCATATCTCTCTTCACTGAACAGCGAATGACGAAATGATTGACCAATAATCGTCAACGTGTAGGTGTGTCTGTCGATCGGATATCGATTTCCAAGCAGCCACGTCAGAGTTATGACTGGCCGGAGCGATTTCCGAGCTGCTTCTTAGCAGCGGAGTAGAATCACCATCATTCTGTGACCAGATTGTCGATTTTGCATATACCCAACGAACAATGTCAGTCTTTTAGCGAACTTTTTTCGTCCTATAAATGACCACTGGTCTACTTGCGGGGAATGCACATTCCATCGATACCCTGGTTGTCTCTAAGGAGATGAAGATCTAGAGTGATCGCCAGATCAGCCTACTACCTCTCGAGAGGTAGCTAGTGCTAAGAATAAATAAGTGCTGCGGATGCGGAAGATCCACATCCCAAAGAAGCAGGCTTGCCGATGTCTGCACTGATTAACTATTGGATGAAGCTGATGACTTTATAATGCTTGCTTTCTGCAAAGTGCAGTGACGCAGGTACACAGTGAATCATCTATTTGGTATTCAAGAGTAATTTGACAGGTGAAAGCTCCTGGACCAATCTACTCTGTTCCTCGCGATCGCTAATATGTAACCTCTGATGATATCGTGAATGGCAAAAGAGAGTAAGGTAATAGCATCTACCTGCCCCTTCTAGCAAACTGATTCTGAATACATACTGACTGAGTCAGACTGTCAATCTCAGTCAAACTACTGCAAATATGATTTTGGCAATTGACAAACGATCCACATGTGCAAAAAAATGAAGAAGATTGCCTCTTTTGATTTTTCCAGGAAAAGTGGAGGAAAAATTCCGCCCACATGTCCGCTGCTTTATCCCCATTGGCCAATTGGTCAGCGGAGATCTCAGTCACTGCCAGGTCCTCCCGCTTTCCCGAAGTGGAAATTCCATGTAAGGTCCACGGTGGATTAAATTTCTGAAGCTTAGTAAAAGAACTTGCCTCATGGCATAACATTTAAGGATGAGGTGTCTTGCAGATTGAACCAGAGCGAGGTCTTTCATCACCAGGGAATATTCGCACCATGCCACCCTCCCTCTCCAATGATGTCCTACTACTCATTGGGGAGTTCCTGGAGGATCATCAAGACCGCTACAATCTTCTTTTCGTGTGTCGTCATTTTCATGAGTTGTTCCGTCGGCTTGTATACCGATATGCGACGCTGAAGGACTGCAACCAGACGCGCTCGTTTCTGAGTGCCGCTTTGCGACACCCCGAGCTGGCTCGGGCCGTTCGCGCCTTGGATTTGAGCGAGTGGCAAACCCGATCTGAGTCTTCCGAAAGCACCAGCGTGGCTGCAGAGGAGATGGAAGTGTTTCGCAACTGGGCTCAAGAAATCAGTCACTCAGACGAGGAATACGTCCAGTGGGAGCAGGATCTGCAGCAGGATGTCGAAGAGGCCTGGATCGCCCTTCTCCTCCCGCTGGTGAGGAACGTCCAGCAGCTGCGGTTGGTATATCCCAAGGAGAACAAGTATCTCGACCGCATGATGCAGCGGGCCGTTCAGCGAGAGAAGCCGTTCGACATGCAGCCCGCCTTCCGTGCTCTGCGAGGCGTCTCACTCGGTCATCTGGACGACGCCCTGGACAGCAAGGGCACCTACGCCCCGTCTCAGGTGCTTCCATTCTTCCAGCTACCGTCAATGCGCGCCGTCACAGTTGATTCAGTCGTTGAATCGACCTCCGCGGATGAACAGCCGCAACCAGATCCATCGGCCTCATCGGTATCTGAAATCGTCCTGAACTCCAGCAGCGGCGCCAAGGGCATGACTAGCATTGTAACCGCTTGCTCCGCCCTTCAGTCGTTTAAATACCAGCATTCAGATGGCCATCTGCTCGCCGAAGGCTACCAGCCTGCTGCCTTCTACCGCTCGCTGTCCGCTAGCAAACACACCTTGCACACTCTCTGGCTGGACAGCTGCGGGGTGCATCTCCCCTTAACCATTGCGGGTGCTAACGAGACGCACGACGAGTGGTTCGGATCGCTGGCCGATTTCACGAACCTGAAGGATGTCCGGATCCGGTTGCCGAATCTTTTGGATATTCGGTACCAGGCTGAGCCGTCGGTTCCGCTGACGGAGGTCTTGCCGGCTGGAGTGGAGTCGTTGTATGTGGAAGGATGCAAGGAGAATTCGCTGGCGATGTTGGTGAACCAGTTGGGAACGCTGCTTAGCGCTTCCCGCAGTGGCGGTGCTGACGGTGAAAGTGGACAGTCACCTCGCTTCAAGGAGTTGAAAAAGCTGGAGATCGAGGGAATGTTCCACGATGAGGAGGATTATGAGGATTCTGGATACGACGGTTCTGCGGCTGGTGAAAAGGTCATCAAGCCGCGGGTTTATGAGATGGTGGGACCCTTGCGCCGGGCTTGTGAGCTAGCCGGGGTGGACTTGTTCGTTCGGGACCGTGTGTGCCCGGAGACTATGAAATGACTGATATGACATTGTGATTGATGATACCCTGGCTTAGACATAGATGATAGACAGATTTCCCCTTCTTGCAAATACTACAGGACGAGCTATGATTTCCTCCAAACATGATAATCTAGATCTATTGTAAGCAAGGAAGAAATGAAGTCTGCCTTATCATAACCACCAGAACGCTTCGATCGAATGTAGATGCAAGGGCTATCGCCATCCACGCAAGGAGGATCTAATCGACTCTAGAACACTGGCTGGAGATGTGATGTTTCATTTTGAGGTTTCTTCGCAGTGGCCAAATGAATGGTTGCACTGCATTGCATCTCTGGCTGATGTTACCTAGTCATCTATTTCGCTTCTGGATATATAAAGCAAGAACGGAGGCCATGGCAGCCCTAGCAAAGGGAGCAGCATTTGCGACTTGATGCCCAGTCGTAGCGGGTAATAACAAGATGTCACCCGAGACACCCAACCACGACCTCGAAACGCGGCCGGCGGTACCACTCAATCGAGGCGAAACGTACAAAGAGCAACCTGAAACTGCAGGCGGAGAGCCATTCGGAGACGAAGAAGGTGCAGAGGTCAGGTACCGAACGTTGGAGTGGTGGTTTGTCAGCCCTGGTTCAGCAGAAAGCCGACGAAGTCTGATTGACATGACATGTGAACAGGAGATGCGCAATAGGTTGTAGCCTTTGGTGTCAGCCTCTGCTTGGACTAACGCCGGCTAGTTATGCTCGCCGGGGGAACATCTCTAGGCATGCTATCGCTTCCCTCGGCAGTGGCGACACTGGGAATCGTCCCGTTGGTCTTCCGTCTCCGTTTATGAGAGACAATTCACTAATTGTGCATTGACAATAGAGGCGTGATACTCATCGTCGGCATTGCTATCGTCACCATTTACACGGGCTATGTAATGGGGCAGTTCAGGGTCCGATACCAAAGGGTTCATAGCATTGCTGATGCCGGCGAGGTACTCTTCGGCTGGATCGGGCGCGAGGTACTTGGGACGGGGCTGCTGCTCTGCCTGGTGTTTGTGATGGGAGGGCACATTCTCACTTTTACTGTCATGATGAACACACTGACGGATCATGGCACATGCAGTATTGTTTTCGGGGTGGTGGGGTTGCTGATTTCGCTTATGTTGAGCTTGCCGCGGACGTTTAAGAGGATGACATGGTTGTCAGTTGTTTGTAAGATTTGTGATATGAGGAGTGAGAGAGTTGTTGCTGATCCATGACCGCAGCGTTTGCCAGTATCGTTGCGGCAGTCGTGGTCACGATGATTGCGCTTGGTGTCCAGCGGCCGCGGAATGCAAAGGTTGAGGTGACTAGGTCGACTAGTCTGTACAAGGCGTTTCTCGCAGTCACGGATATCGTGTTCGCTTATGGTAAGCCTCTATTGACTGCACCTGGACCATTGACCGACAACGGTAGCCGCCCATCCGGCCTTCTTTGGCTTCATTTCCGAGATGAAAACGCCCACCGACTGGCCGAAGACGCTGTGTTTTGTTGAAATCATCAACACGACCTTGTACACAGTCACCGGTGTGGTTATCTACCGGTTTGCTGGTCAGCACGTTGCGTCGCCGGCACTGGGCTCATCCAGCCCATTGATGGCGAAGGTTGCGTATGGAATTGCAATTCCGACGGTATGAACTGCAGGACGATGTCATTTGACGTACTGGAAACTGACGTTGTAGATTTTGATTGCCGGAGTGATTAATGGACACATCGCCTCCAAGTACATTTATGTCCGTCTGTTCCGGGGTACCGAGCATATGCACCGGCGCAGTCTGTTCTCGACAGGCACTTGGGTGGCAATCTTGGTGGTGCTGTGGACGACAGCTTGGGTCATTGCAGAAGCAGTTCCTCAGTTCAATAACCTGCTGAGCCTGGTTGTAGGTTGCCCATGCCCGAGTGGTTGCATGTCTAACAATACTACAGACGTCACTGTTCTGCAGTTGGTTCTCGTGTGCGTATCCTTTTGAGAACAGTCAAGAGATGCTTTGCTAATTACGTAGATGGACTATGTGGTGCCTTATGGCTCTTCATCAATCGGGGGCTTTGGTTCTCGTCGCCGAGGAAAACATTCTTGACCATTGTCAATTTCATCCTGCTTGGAATGGGAGGATGTCTGGTAAGTAGTCATCATCTTCTCGCATCTTGTACTGATGGGTCAGTGTGGCCTTGGACTGTATGCGTCTGGCCGAGCAATCAGCGAAGAGCCAGCTGGTGGCAGTTTCTCCTGCGCCAGCAATGCATAGAGCTGGAGACATTGATGTAGGTGGATGACTGTGGGCAACTGAAAGACGGTGATCAAATTGTTGCCTTTAGTTTGGCATGACACATACACCAAACCGATGAAAGAAATTATAGTTTGGCAGGTGAACGCTCCACGTCGAACTCTGTTGTGCAAAGCAAGAACGTATCTCGAAGAGCCTGGACGGCATTAGCCTGAGGGAGATTTTGTAAGAAAAGGTGCAACGCACAGATAAGCGATACGTCTCATTAATCGCCTGATAGTCCTCTCCAGCCAGCATATCGCAGAAATGCCTGATAGACGGGTAATGCACCAGCGAGATTTCGTTCCACCAGTCTGTCTCTGGTCGATCCACGCTGCCCTGGGAGTCGACCTGGGCGGTCGAAGCGGGTGTGATCACATTCCCTACGAGCTTTGCATTCCCGCCGCGCTTACCAGCGACAGGGATGAAAGCCTGTCCGTATTGGTAGTAGCTCTTCTTCCCGTTGGGATGGTGGAAATGCAGCAGATTCAGCATGGTGACCGGACCATCGTGTGTACGCGTGAGTGTGTCCATAAAGGTGAGTAGATCTGGTGAGAGTTCCAGATTCTTTGAGGAGGACTTCTGGCGGGCATTAGCCAGGGAGCCGGTTAGAGGGATGGAGGAGGCGCTTCGTTTGAGAGATTTGTCGCGGTCATCGTAGTTGGATAGAAGCTTTGAGGGGATGCCGACGGCGAGACGGTACTCTTGTTGCACGAGGGGTTGTAGGTTAGGCGGAAGTGATTCAAGGGCTGCTTCTTTTGTTACCGAGGCCGGCTGCAGAAGAACAAGAAGGTCCCATTTTGTGGTCGTCAGCAGATTGGAGTCAATGAGGGTGGGAGGAATAACGATGTGTCGTGGACGAGAGGCGAGAATGACCTTGACGGCGGAGGATTGGCGGAGCTGGCGAAGGAAAGACTCGGCGGTGGTGGAGGGAGCAAGAGCAAGGAGATGCAGAGTGAGACCTGGCATGATGAATAATCGTGCTGTTGATATTGCTTAGCTATTATTGATTCAATACAAGATAATCAATTTGATGCTTTTATCTCATCTCGGTCTTCTCAGACAACCGAGGTTGATTACATCAAGAGAGTGCGGGGAATTTCCCGAGGGCCATTCTGATAGCTGAGGCCGCGAGGTCAGTATGACAGTCGTCTAGATAGTACGGAGAGAAACAGCTCATATGACGGACATTCGTTATATCAATCATGGCGGTACAGCACTCAGGAATTGAGATATCTCAAGTCAACAATGAAAAAAGACTGTGCCTGGCCACGGAGTAAAGTCGACTCACATCGCAGTCACACCAGCAATCAGCATCAGTCTCTAAGTTCAATAATAGAGGATCCTCTCTTGGTTGAATCCAATAGCTCATGTTAATTATCAAATCCAAATACGCACGCTCGCTTGTAGCTAGTAATTACGTACGCGGTATCCTCTCCAGCGATCTGAGCAATGGAATAAGTAAGCCAAAAAGGATTTAAGGTTGAGTCCTTCAGGATGAACAGTACGGCGGACTATAGCTACAATGTGGACTTTTGGTATTTTTACAATGATTACATGCTACCACTACCACTACCTTATGATTGCACGCACTGCATGTATAGTATTAATATTAAATCATTATATAGTATT